>NC_134874.1:34003107-34318991 GCF_049852395.1 Peromyscus maniculatus bairdii | reverse complement strand
TTCCTAAACGGAGTTGATTCACATTGAGTTTCAAGTTCTAGCATTAAGTGTTAATTCAGGGTAAGAACACCACTATTGTGCTATTCTGGCCATAAACAGTGCAAATAGCACTCGCGTCTGTTCCCAGCAAATACAGTGTATTGGACTGAAGAGAAGCTCCTGTTTTACTTAGTTTCCAATACTGAGTTGAACTAGATATGCCCCGTTTGTGTAGGAAGCACAGTTCTCTTGTTCTGGGCTAGCTCACTGTACTGGCCCTATAGGAAACACAGTAGAGTGCAAGAGTGCCTGTTTCTCAAAAGCAGAGTGTTTTTCTTGTAAGGCCGACTGGGGTTCAATACAACTTCCTAAACGGAGTTGATTCACATTGAGTTTCAAGTTCTAGCATTAAGTGTTAATTCAGGGTAAGAACACCACTATTGTGCTATTCTGGCCAAAAACAGTGCAAATAGCACTCGCGTCTGTTCCCAGCAAATACAGTGTATTGGACTGAAGAGAAGCTCCTGTTTTACTTAGTTTCCAATACTGAGTTGAACTAGATATGCCCCGTTTGTGTAGGAAGCACAGTTCTCTTGTTCTGAGCTAGCTCACTGTACTGGCCCTATAGGAAACACAGTAGAGTGCAAGAGTGCCTGTTTCTCAAAAGCAGAGTGTTTTTCTTGTAAGGCCGACTGGGGTTCAATACAACTTCCTAAACGGAGTTGATTCACATTGAGTTTCAAGTTCTAGCATTAAGTGTTAATTCAGGGTAAGAACACCACTATTGTGCTATTCTGGCCATAAACAGTGCAAATAGCACTCGCGTCTGTTCCCAGCAAATACAGTGTATTGGACTGAAGAGAAGCTCCTGTTTTACTTAGTTTCCAATACTGAGTTGAACTAGATATGCCCCGTTTGTGTAGGAAGCACAGTTCTCTTGTTCTGATCTAGCTCACTGTACTGGCCCTATAGGAAACACAGTAGAGTGCAAGAGTGCCTGTTTCTCAAAAGCAGAGTGTTTTTCTTGTAAGGCCGACTGGGGTTCAATACAACTTCCTAAACGGAGTTGATTCACATTCAGTTTCAAGTTCTAGCATTAAGTGTTAATTCAGGGTAAGAACCCCACTATTGTTCTATTCTGGCCATAAACAGTGCAAATAGCACTCGCGTCTGTTCCCAGCAAATACAGTGTATTGGACTGAAGAAAAGCTCCTGTTTTACTTAGTTTCCAATACTGAGTTGAACTAGATATGCCCCGTTTGTGTAGGAAGCACAGTTCTCTTGTTCTGAGCTATCTCACTGTACTGGCCCTATAGGAAACACAGTAGAGTGCAAGAGTGCCTGTTTCTCAAAAGCAGAGTGTTTTTCTTGTAAGGCCGACTGGGGTTCAATACAACTTCCTAAACGGAGTTGATTCACATTGAGTTTCAAGTTCTAGCATTAAGTGTTAATTCAGGGTAAGAACACCACTATTGTGCTATTCTGGCCATAAACAGTGCAAATAGCACTCGCGTCTGTTCCCAGCAAATACAGTGTATTGGACTGAAGAGAAGCTCCTGTTTTACTTAGTTTCCAATACTGAGTTGAACTAGATATGCCCCGTTTGTGTAGGAAGCACAGTTCTCTTGTTCTGAGCTAGCTCACTGTACTGGCCCTATAGGAAACACAGTAGAGTGCAAGAGTGCCTGTTTCTCAAAAGCAGAGTGTTTTTCTTGTAAGGCCGACTGTGGTTCAATACAACTTCCTAAACGGAGTTGATTCACATTGAGTTTCAAGTTCTAGCATTAAGTGTTAATTCAGGGTAAGAACACCACTATTGTGCTATTCTGGCCATAAACAGTGCAAATTAGCACTCGCGTCTGTTCCCAGCAAATACAGTGTATTGGACTGAAGAGAAGCTCCTGTTTTACTTAGTTTCCAATACTGAGTTGAACTAGATATGCCCCGTTTGTGTAGGAAGCACAGTTCTCTTGTTCTGAGCTAGCTCACTGTACTGGCCCTATAGGAAACACAGTAGAGTGCAAGAGTGCCTGTTTCTCAAAAGCAGAATGTTTTTCTTGTAAGGCCGACTGGGGTTCAATACAACTTCCTAAACGGAGTTGATTCACATTGAGTTTCAAGTTCTAGCATTAAGTGTTAATTCAGGGAAAGAACACCACTATTGTGCTATTCTGGCCATAAACAGTGCAATAGCACTCGCGTCTGTTCCCAGCAAATACAGTGTATTGGACTGAAGAGAGGCTCCTGTTTTACTTAGTTTCCAATACTGAGTTGATCTAGATATGCCCCGTTTGTGTAAGAAGCACAGTTCTCTTGTTCTGAGCTAGCTCACTGTACTGGCCCTATAGGAAACACAGTAGAGTGCAAGAGTGCCTGTTTCTCAAAAGCAGAGTGTTTTTCTTGTAAGGCCGACTGTTTTTTTGAGTGCAAGAATGCCCGTTTCTCAATAGCAGAGTGTTTTTATTGCATGGCACACCAGGGTTCAATTAAACTTCCTAAACGGAGTTGAATCACGTTCAGTTTCAAGTTCTAGCAGCAAGGGTTCATTAAGGCTAAGAACAGCACTCTTGTGCTATTCTGGCCATACACAGTGCAACCAGCATTCGAATCTTTTCCCAGCAAGTACAGTGTATTGGACTGAAGAGAAGCTCCTGTTTTACTTAGTTTCCAATACTGAGTTGAACTAGATATGCCCCGTTTGTGTAGGAAGCACAGTTCTCTTGTTCTGAGCTAGCTCACTGTACTGGCCCTATAGGAAACACAGTAGAGTGCAAGAGTGCCTGTTTCTCAAAAGCAGAGTGTTTTTCTTGTAAGGCCGACTGGGGTTCAATACAACTTCCTAAACGGAGTTGATTCACATTCAGTTTCAAGTTCTAGCATTAAGTGTTAATTCAGGGTAAGAACACCACTATTGTGCTATTCTGGCCATAAACAGTGCAAATAGCACTCGCGTCTGTTCCCAGCAAATACAGTGTATTGGACTGAAGAGAAGCTCCTGTTTTACTTAGTTTCCAATACTGAGTTGAACTAGATATGCCCCGTTTGTGTAGGAAGCACAGTTCTCTTGTTCTGAGCTAGCTCACTGTACTGGCCCTATAGGAAACACAGTAGAGTGCAAGAGTGCCTGTTTCTCAAAAGCAGAGTGTTGTTCTTTTAAGGCCGACTGGGGTTCAATACAACTTCCTAAACGGAGTTGATTCACATTGAGTTTCAAGTTCTAGCATTAAGTGTTAATTCAGGGTAAGAACACCACTATTGTGCTATTCTGGCCATAAACAGTGCAAATAGCATTCGTGTCTGTTCCCAACAAGTACAGTGCATTGGACTGAAGAGAAGCTCCTGTTTTACTTAGTTTCCAATACTGAGTTGAACTAGATATGCCCCGTTTGTGTAGGAAGCACAGTTCTCTTGTTCTGAGCTAGCCTACTGTACTGGCCCTATAGGAAACACAGTAGAGTGCAAGAGTGCCTGTTTCTCAAAAGCAGAGTGTTTTTCTTGTAAGGCCGACTGGGGTTCAATACAACTTCCTAAACGGAGTTGATTCACATTCAGTTTCAAGTTCTAGCATTAAGTGTTAATTCAGGGTAAGAACACCACTATTGTGCTATTCTGGCCATAAACAGTGCAAATAGCACTCGCGTCTGTTCCCAGCAAATACAGTGTATTGGACTGAAGAGAAGCTCCTGTTTTACTTAGTTTCCAATACTGAGTTGAACTAGATATGCCCCGTTTGTGTAGGAAGCACAGTTCTCTTGTTCTGAGCTAGCTCACTGTACTGGCCCTATAGGAAACACAGTAGAGTGCAAGAGTGCCTGTTTCTCAAAAGCAGAGTGTTTTTCTTGTAAGGCCGACTGGGGTTCAATACAACTTCCTAAACGGAGATGATTCACATTGAGTTTCAAGTTCTAGCTTAAGTGTAAATTCAGGGTAAGAACACCACTATTGTGCTATTCTGGCCATAAACAGTGCAAATAGCACTCGCGTCTGTTCCCAGCAAATACAGTGTATTGGACTGAAGAGAAGCTCCTGTTTTACTTAGTTTCCAATACTGAGTTGAACTAGATATGCCCCGTTTGTGTAGGAAGCACAGTTCTCTTGTTCTGAGCTAGCTCACTGTACTGGCCCTATAGGAAACACAGTAGAGTGCAAGAGTGCCTGTTTCTCAAAAGCAGAGTGTTTTTCTTGTAAGGCCGACTGGGGTTCAATACAACTTCCTAAACGGAGTTAATTCACATTGAGTTTCAAGTTCTAGCATTAATTGTTAATTCAGGGTAAGAACACCACTATTGTGCTATTCTGGCCATAAACAGTGCAAATTAGCACTCGCGTCTGTTCCCAGCAAATACAGTGTATTGGACTGAAGAGAAGCTCCTGTTTTACTTAGTTTCCAATACTGAGTTGAACTAGATATGCCCCGTTTGTGTAGGAAGCACAGTTCTCTTGTTCTGAGCTAGCTCACTGTACTGGCCCTATAGGAAACACAGTAGAGTGCAAGAGTGCCTGTTTCTCAAAAGCAGAGTGTTTTTCTTGTAAGGCCGACTAGGGTTCAATACAACTTCCTAAACGGAGTTGATTCATATTGAGTTTCAAGTTCTAGCATTAAGTGTTAATTCAGGGTAAGAACACCACTATTGTGCTATTCTGGCCATAAACAGTGCAATAGCACTCGCGTCTGTTCCCAGCAAATACAGTGTATTGGACTGAAGAGAGGCTCCTGTTTTACTTAGTTTCCAATACTGAGTTGAACTAGATATGCCCCGTTTGTGTAGGAAGCACAGTTCTCTTGTTCTGAGCTAGCTCACTGTACTGGCCCTATAGGAAACACAGTAGAGTGCAAGAGTGCCTGTTTCTCAAAAGCAGAGTGTTTTTCTTGTAAGGCCGACTGTTTTTTTGAGTGCAAGAATGCCCGTTTCTCAAAAGCAGAGTGTTTTTCTTGCATGGCACACTGGGGTTCAATTAAACTTCCTAAACGGAGTTGAATCACGTTCAGTTTCATGTTCTAGCAGCAAGGGTTCATTGAGGCTAAGAACAGCACTCTTGAGCTATTCTGGCCATACACTGTGCAACCAGCATTCGAGTCTTTTCCCAGCAAGTACAGTGTATTGGACTGAAGAGAAGCTCCTGTTTTACTTAGTTTCCAATACTGAGTTGAACTATATATTCCCCATTTGTGTAGGAAGCACAGTTCTCTTGTTCTGAGCTATCTCACTGTACTGGCCCTACAGGAAACACAGTAGAGTGCAAGAGTGCCTGTTTCTCAAAAGCAGAGTGTTTTTCTTGTAAGGCCGACTGGGGTTCAATACAACTTCCTAAACGGAGTTGATTCACATTCAGTTTCAAGTTCTAGCATTAAGTGTTAATTCAGGGTAAGAACACCACTATTGTGCTATTCTGGCCATAAACAGTGCAAATAGCACTTGCGTCTGTTCCCAGCAAATACAGTGTATTGGACTGAAGAGAAGCTCCTGTTTTACTTAGTTTCCAATACTGAGTTGAACTGGATATGCCCCTTTTGTGTAGGAAGCACAGTTCTCTTGTTCTGAGCTCGCTCACTGTACTGGCCCTATAGGACACACAGTAGAATGCAAGAGTGCCTGTTTCTCAAAAGCAGAGTGTTTTTCTTGTAAGGCCGACTGGGGTTCAATACAACTTCCTAAACGGAGTTGATTCACATTGAGTTTCAAGTTCTAGCATTAAGTGTTAATTCAGGGTAAGAACACCACTATTGTGCTATTCTGGCCATAAACAGTGCAAATTAGCACTCGCGTCTGTTCCCAGCAAATACAGTGTATTGGACTGAAGAGAAGCTCCTGTTTTACTTAGTTTCCAATACTGAGTTGAACTAGATATGCCCCGTTTGTGTAGGAAGCACAGTTCTCTTGTTCTGAGCTAGCTCACTGTACTGGCCCTATAGGAAACACAGTAGAGTGCAAGAGTGCCTGTTTATCAAAAGCAGAGTGTTTTTCTTGTAAGGCCGACTGGGGTTCAATACAACTTCCTAAATGGAGTTGATTCACATTCAGTTTCAAGTTCTAGCATTAAGTGTTAATTCAGGGTAAGAACACCACTATTGTGCTACTCTGGCCAAAAACAGTGCAAATAGCACTCGCGTCTGTTCCCAGCAAATACAGTGTATTGGACTGAAGAGAAGCTCCTGTTTTACTTAGTTTCCAATACTGAGTTGAACTAGATATGCACCGTTTGTGTAGGAAGCACAGTTCTCTTGTTCTGAGCTAGCTCACTGTACTGGCCCTATAGGAAACACAGTAGAGTGCAAGAGTGCCTGTTTCTCAAAAGCAGAATGTTTTTCTTGTAAGGCCGACTGGGGTTCAATACAACTTCCTAAACGGAGTTGATTCACATTGAGTTTCAAGTTCTAGCATTAAGTGTTAATTCAGGGTAAGAACACCACTATTGTGCTATTCTGGCCATAAACAGTGCAAATTAGCACTCGCGTCTGTTCCCAGCAAATACAGTGTATTGGACTGAAGAGAAGCTCCTGTTTTACTTAGTTTCCAATACTGAGTTGAACTAGATATGCCCCGTTTGTGTAGGAAGCACAGTTCTCTTGTTCTGAGCTAGCTCACTGTACTGGCCCTATAGGAAACACAGTAGAGTGCAAGAGTGCCTGTTTCTCAAAAGCAGAGTGTTTTTCTTGTAAGGCCGACTGGGGTTCAATACAACTTCCTAAACGGAGTTGATTCACATTGAGTTTCAAGTTCTAGCATTAAGTGTTAATTCAGGGTAAGAACACCACTATTGTGCTATTCTGGCCATAAACAGTGCAAATAGCACTCGCGTCTGTTCCCAGCAAATACAGTGTATTGGACTGAAGAGAAGCTTCTGTTTTACTTAGTTTCCAATCCTGAGTTGAACTAGATATGCCCCGTTTGTGGAGGAAGCACAGTTCTCTTGTTCTGAGCTATCTCACTGTACTGGCCCTATAGGAAACACAAGAGAGTGCAAGAGTGCCTGTTTCTCAAAAGCAGAGTGTTTTTCTTGTAAGGCCGACTGGGGTTCAATACAACTTCCGAAACGGAGTTGATTCACATTCAGTTTCAAGTTCTAGCATTAAGTGTTAATTCAGGGTAAGAACACCACTATTGTGCTATTCTGGCCATAAACAGTGCAAATTAGCACTCGCGTCTGTTCCCAGCAAATACAGTGTATTGGACTGAAGAGAAGCTCCTGTTTTACTTAGTTTCCAATACTGAGTTGAACTAGATATGCCCCGTTTGTGTAGGAAGCACAGTTCTCTTGTTCTGAGCTAGCTCACTGTACTGGCCCTATAGGAAACACAGTAGAGTGCAAGAGTGCCTGTTTCTCAAAAGCAGAGTGTTTTTCTTGTAAGGCCGACTGTTTTTTTGAGTGCAAGAATGCCCGTTTCTCAAAAGCAGAGTGTTTTTCTTGCATGGCACACTAGGGTTCAATTAAACTTCCTAAACGGAGTTGAATCACGTTCAGTTTCATGTTCTAGCAGCAAGGGTTCATTGAGGTTAAGAACAGCACTCTTGAGCTATTCTGGCCATACACAGTGCAACCAGCATTCGAGTCTTTTCCCAGCAAGTACAGTGTATTGGACTGAAGAGAAGCTCCTGTTTTACTTAGTTTCCAATACTGAGTTGAACTATATATTCCCCGTTTGTGTAGGAAGCACAGTTCTCTTGTTCTGAGCTATCTCACTGTACTGGCCCTACAGGAAACACAGTAGAGTGCAAGAGTGCCTGTTTCTCAAAAGCAGAGTGTTTTTCTTGTAAGGCCGACTGGGGTTCAATACAACTTCCTAAACGGAGTTGATTCACATTCAGTTTCAAGTTCTAGCATTAAGTGTTAATTCAGGGTAAGAACACCACTATTGTGCTATTCTGGCCATAAACAGTGCAAATAGCACTCGCGTCTGTTCCCAGCAAATACAGTGTATTGGACTGAAGAGAAGCTCCTGTTTTACTTAGTTTCCAATACTGAGTTGAACCAGATATGCCCCGTTTGTGTAGGAAGCACAGTTCTCTTGTTCTGAGCTAGCTCACTGTACTGGCCCTATAGGAAATACAGTAGAGTGCAAGAGTGCCTGTTTCTCAAAAGCAGAGTGTTTTTCTTGTAAGGCCGACTGGGGTTCAATACAACTTCCTAAACGGAGTTGATTCACATTGAGTTTCAAGTTCTAGCATTAAGTGTTAATTCAGGGTAAGAACACCACTATTGTGCTATTTTGGCCATAAACAGTGCAAATAGCACTCGCGTCTGTTCCCAGCAAATACAGTGTATTGGACTGAAGAGAAGCTCCTGTTTTACTTAGTTTCCAATACTGAGTTGAACTAGATATGCCCCGTTTGTGTAGGAAGCACAGTTCTCTTGTTCTGAGCTAGCTCACTGTACTGGCCCTATAGGAAACACAGTAGAGTGCAAGAGTGCCTGTTTCTCAAAAGCAGAGTGTTTTTCTCGTAAGGCCGACTGGGGTTCAATACAACTTCCTAAACGGAGTTTATTCACATTGAGTTTCAAGTTCTAGCATTAATTGTTAATTCAGGGTAAGAACACCACTATTGTGCTATTCTGGCCATAAACAGTGCAAATTAGCACTCGCTTCTGTTCCCAGCAAATACAGTGTATTGGACTGAAGAGAAGCTCCTGTTTTACTTAGTTTCCAATACTGAGTTGAACTAGATATGCCCCGTTTGTGTAGGAAGCACAGTTCTCTTGTTCTGAGCTAGCTCACTGTACTGGCCCTATAGGAAACACAGTAGAGTGCAAGAGTGCCTGTTTATCAAAAGCAGAGTGTTTTTCTTGTAAGGCCGACTGGGGTTCAATACAACTTCCTAAACGGAGTTGATTCACATTGAGTTTCATGTTCTAGCATTAAGTGTTAATTCAGGGTAAGAACACCACTGTTGTGCTATTCTGGCCATAAACAGTGCAATAGCACTCGCGTCTGTTCCCAGCAAATACAGTGTATTGGACTGAAGAGAGGCTCCTGTTTTACTTAGTTTCCAATACTGAGTTGAACTAGATATGCCACGTTTGTGTAGGAAGCACAGTTCTCTTGTTCTGAGCTAGCTCACTGTACTGGCCCTATAGAAAACACAGTAGAGTGCAAGAGTGCCTGTTTCTCAAAAGCAGAGTGTTTTTCTTGTAAGGCCGACTGTTTTTTTGAGTGCAAGAATGCCCGTTTCTCAAAAGCAGAGTGTTTTTCTTGCATGGCACACTAGGGTTCAATTAAACTTCCTAAACGGAGTTGAATCACGTTCAGTTTCAAGTTCTAGGAGCAAGGGTTCATTGAGGCTAAGAACAGCACTCTTGTGCTATTCTGGCCATACACAGTGCAACCAGCATTCGAGTCTTTTCCCAGCAAGTACAGTGTATTGGACTGAAGAGAAGCTCCTGTTTTACTTAGTTTCCAATACTGAGTTGAACTATATATTCCCCGTTTGTGTAGGAAGCACAGTTCTCTTGTTCTGAGCTAGCTCACTGTACTGGCCCTATAGGAAACACAGTAGAGTGCAAGAGTGCCTGTTTCTCAAAAGCAGAGTGTTTTTCTTGTAAGGCCGACTGGGGTTCAATACAACTTCCTAAACGGAGTTGATTCACATTCAGTTTCAAGTTCTAGCATTAAGTGTTAATTCAGGGTAAGAACACCACTATTGTGCTATTCTGGCCATAAACAGTGCAAATAGCACTCGCGTCTGTTCCCAGCAAATACAGTGTATTGGACTGAATAGAAGCTCCTGTTTTACTTAGTTTCCAATACTGAGTTGAACTAGATATGCCCCGTTTGTGTAGGAAGCACAGTTCTCTTGTTCTGAGCTAGCTCACTGTACTGGCCCTATAGGAAACACAGTAGAGTGCAAGAGTGCCTGTTTCTCAAAAGCAGAGTGTTTTTCTTGTAAGGCCGACTGGGGTTCAATACAATTTCCTAAACGGAGTTGATTCACATTCAGTTTCAAGTTCTAGCATTAAGTGTTAATTCAGGGTAAGAACACCACTATTGTGCTATTCTGGCCATAAACAGTGCAAATTAGCACTCGCGTCTGTTCCCAGCAAATACAGTGTATTGGACTGAAGAGAAGCTCCTGTTTTACTTAGTTTCCAATACTGAGTTGAACTAGATATGCCCCGTTTGTGTAGGAAGCACAGTTCTCTTGTTCTGAGCTAGCTCACTGTACTGGCCCTATAGGAAACACAGTAGAGTGCAAGAGTGCCTGTTTATCAAAAGCAGAGTGTTTTTCTTGTAAGGCCGACTGGGGTTCAATACAACTTCCTAAACGGAGTTGATTCACATTGAGTTTCAAGTTCTAGCATTAAGTGTTAATTCAGGGTAAGAACACCACTGTTGTGCTATTCTGGCCATAAACAGTGCAATAGCACTCGCTTCTGTTCCCAGCAAATACAGTGTATTGGACTGAAGAGAGGCTCCTGTTTTACTTAGTTTCCAATACTGAGTTGAACTAGATATGCCCCGTTTGTGTAGGAAGCACAGTTCTCTTGTTCTGAGCTAGCTCACTGTACTGGCCCTATAGAAAACACAGTAGAGTGCAAGAGTGCCTGTTTCTCAAAAGCAGAGTGTTTTTCTTGTAAGGCCGACTGGGGTTCAATACAACTTCCTAAACGGAGTTGATTCACATTGAGTTTCAAGTTCTAGCATTAAGTGTTAATTCAGGGTAAGAACACCACTATTGTGCTATTCTGGCCATAAACAGTGCAAATAGCATTCGTGTCTGTTCCCAACAAGTACAGTGCATTGGACTGAAGAGAAGCTTCTGTTTTACTTAGTTTCCAATACTGAGTTGAACTAGATATGCCCCGTTTGTGTAGGAAGCACAGTTCTCTTGTTCTGATCTAGCTCACTGTACTGGCCCTATAGGAAACACAGTAGAGTGCAAGAGTGCCTGTTTCTCAAAAGCAGAGTGTTTTTCTTGTAAGGCCGACTGTTTTTTTGAGTGCAAGAATGCCCGTTTCTCAAAAGCAGAGTGTTTTTCTTGCATGGCACACTAGGGTTCAATTAAACTTCCTAAACGGAGTTGAATCACGTTCAGTTTCAAGTTCTAGGAGCAAGGGTTCATTGAGGCTAAGAACAGCACTCTTGTGCTATTCTGGCCATACACAGTGCAACCAGCATTCGAGTCTTTTCCCAGCAAGTACAGTGTATTGGACTGAAGAGAAGCTCCTGTTTTACTTAGTTTCCAATACTGAGTTGAACTATATATTCCCCGTTTGTGTAGGAAGCACAGTTCTCTTGTTCTGAGCTAGCTCACTGTACTGGCCCTATAGGAAACACAGTAGAGTGCAAGAGTGCCTGTTTCTCAAAAGCAGAGTGTTTTTCTTGTAAGGCCGACTGGGGTTCAATACAACTTCCTAAACGGAGTTGATTCACATTGAGTTTCAAGTTCTAGCATTAAGTGTTAATTCAGGGTAAGAACACCACTATTGTGCTATTCTGGCCATAAACAGTGCAAATAGCACTCGCGTCTGTTCCCAGCAAATACAGTGTATTGGACTGAAGAGAAGCTCCTGTTTTACTTAGTTTCCAATACTGAGTTGAACTAGATATGCCCCGTTTGTGTAGGAAGCACAGTTCTCTTGTTCTGAGCTAGCTCACTGTACTGGCCCTATAGGAAACACAGTAGAGTGCAAGAGTGCCTGTTTCTCAAAAGCAGAGTGTTTTTCTTGTAAGGCCGACTGGGGTTCAATACAATTTCCTAAACGGAGTTGATTCACATTCAGTTTCAAGTTCTAGCATTAAGTGTTAATTCAGGGTAAGAACACCACTATTGTGCTATTCTGGCCATAAACAGTGCAAATTAGCACTCGCGTCTGTTCCCAGCAAATACAGTGTATTGGACTGAAGAGAAGCTCCTGTTTTACTTAGTTTCCAATACTGAGTTGAACTAGATATGCCCCGTTTGTGTAGGAAGCACAGTTCTCTTGTTCTGAGCTAGCTCACTGTACTGGCCCTATAGGAAACACAGTAGAGTGCAAGAGTGCCTGTTTATCAAAAGCAGAGTGTTTTTCTTGTAAGGCCGACTGGGGTTCAATACAACTTCCTAAACGGAGTTGATTCACATTGAGTTTCAAGTTCTAGCATTAAGTGTTAATTCAGGGTAAGAACACCACTGTTGTGCTATTCTGGCCATAAACAGTGCAATAGCACTCGCGTCTGTTCCCAGCAAATACAGTGTATTGGACTGAAGAGAGGCTCCTGTTTTACTTAGTTTCCAATACTGAGTTGAACTAGATATGCCCCGTTTGTGTAGGAAGCACAGTTCTCTTGTTCTGAGCTAGCTCACTGTACTGGCCCTATAGAAAACACAGTAGAGTGCAAGAGTGCCTGTTTCTCAAAAGCAGAGTGTTTTTCTTGTAAGGCCGACTGGGGTTCAATACAACTTCCTAAACGGAGTTGATTCACATTGAGTTTCAAGTTCTAGCATTAAGTGTTAATTCAGGGTAAGAACACCACTATTGTGCTATTCTGGCCATAAACAGTGCAAATAGCATTCGTGTCTGTTCCCAACAAGTACAGTGCATTGGACTGAAGAGAAGCTTCTGTTTTACTTAGTTTCCAATACTGAGTTGAACTAGATATGCCCCGTTTGTGTAGGAAGCACAGTTCTCTTGTTCTGATCTAGCTCACTGTACTGGCCCTATAGGAAACACAGTAGAGTGCAAGAGTGCCTGTTTCTCAAAAGCAGAGTGTTTTTCTTGTAAGGCCGACAGGGGTTCAATACAACTTCCTAAACGGAGTTGATTCACATTGAGTTTCAAGTTCTAGCATTAAGTGTTAATTCAGGGTAAGAACACCACTATTGTGCTATTCTGGCCATAAACAGTGCAAATAGCACTCGCGTCTGTTCCCAGCAAATACAGTGTATTGGACTGAAGAGAAGCTCCTGTTTTACTTAGTTTCCAATACTGAGTTGAACTAGATATGCCCCGTTTGTGTAGGAAGCACAGTTCTCTTGTTCTGAGCTATCTCACTGTACTGGCCCTATAGGAAACACAGTAGAGTGCAAGAGTGCCTGTTTCTCAAAAGCAGAGTGTTTTTCTTGTAAGGCCGACTGGGGTTCAATACAACTTCCTAAACGGAGTTGATTCACATTGAGTTTCAAGTTCTAGCATTAAGTGTTAATTCAGGGTAAGAACACCACTATTGTGCTATTCTGGCCATAAACAGTGCAAATAGCACTCGCATCTGTTCCCAGCAAATACAGTGTATTGGACTGAATAGAAGCTCCTGTTTTACTTAGTTTCCAATACTGAGTTGAACTAGATATGCCCCGTTTGTGTAGGAAGCACAGTTCTCTTGTTCTGAGCTAGCTCACTGTACTGGCCCTATAGGAAACACAGTAGAGTGCAAGAGTGCCTGTTTCTCAAAAGCAGAGTGTTTTTCTTGTAAGGCCGACTGGGGTTCAATACAATTTCCTAAACGGAGTTGATTCACATTCAGTTTCAAGTTCTAGCATTAAGTGTTAATTCAGGGTAAGAACACCACTATTGTGCTATTCTGGCCATAAACAGTGCAAATTAGCACTCGCGTCTGTTCCCAGCAAATACAGTGTATTGGACTGAAGAGAAGCTCCTGTTTTACTTAGTTTCCAATACTGAGTTGAACTAGATATGCCCCGTTTGTGTAGGAAGCACAGTTCTCTTGTTCTGAGCTAGCTCACTGTACTGGCCCTATAGGAAACACAGTAGAGTGCAAGAGTGCCTGTTTATCAAAAGCAGAGTGTTTTTCTTGTAAGGCCGACTGGGGTTCAATACAACTTCCTAAACGGAGTTGATTCACATTGAGTTTCAAGTTCTAGCATTAAGTGTTAATTCAGGGTAAGAACACCACTGTTGTGCTATTCTGGCCATAAACAGTGCAATAGCACTCGCGTCTGTTCCCAGCAAATACAGTGTATTGGACTGAAGAGAGGCTCCTGTTTTACTTAGTTTCCAATACTGAGTTGAACTAGATATGCCCCGTTTGTGTAGGAAGCACAGTTCTCTTGTTCTGAGCTAGCTCACTGTACTGGCCCTATAGAAAACACAGTAGAGTGCAAGAGTGCCTGTTTCTCAAAAGCAGAGTGTTTTTCTTGTAAGGCCGACTGTTTTTTTGAGTGCAAGAATGCCCGTTTCTCAAAAGCAGAGTGTTTTTCTTGCATGGCACACTAGGGTTCAATTAAACTTCCTAAACGGAGTTGAATCACGTTCAGTTTCAAGTTCTAGGAGCAAGGGTTCATTGAGGCTAAGAACAGCACTCTTGTGCTATTCTGGCCATACACAGTGCAACCAGCATTCGAGTCTTTTCCCAGCAAGTACAGTGTATTGGACTGAAGAGAAGCTCCTGTTTTACTTAGTTTCCAATACTGAGTTGAACTAGATATGCCCCGTTTGTGTAGGAAGCACAGTTCTCTTGTTCTGAGCTAGCTCACTGTACTGGCCCTATAGGAAACACAGTAGAGTGCAAGAGTGCCTGTTTCTCAAAAGCAGAGTGTTTTTCTTGGAAGGCCGACTGGGGTTCAATACAACTTCCTAAACGGAGTTGATTCACATTGAGTTTCAAGTTCTAGCATTAAGTGTTAATTCAGGGTAAGAACACCACTATTGTGCTATTCTGGCCATAAACAGTGCAAATAGCACTCGCGTCTGTTCCCAGCAAATACAGTGTATTGGACTGAAGAGAAGCTCCTGTTTTACTTAGTTTCCAATACTGAGTTGAACTAGATATGCCCCGTTTGTGTAGGAAGCACAGTTCTCTTGTTCTGAGCTAGCTCACTGTACTGGCCCTATAGGAAACACAGTAGAGTGCAAGAGTGCCTGTTTCTCAAAAGCAGAGTGTTTTTCTTGTAAGGCCGACTGGGGTTCAATACAACTTCCTAAACGGAGTTGATTCACATTGAGTTTCAAGTTCTAGCATTAAGTGTTAATTCAGGGTAAGAACACCACTATTGTGCTATTCTGGCCATAAACAGTACAAATAGCATTCGTGTCTGTTCCCAACAAGTACAGTGCATTGGACTGAAGAGAAGCTCCTGTTTTACTTAGTTTCCAATACTGAGTTGAACTAGATATGCCCCGTTTGTGTAGTAAGCACAGTTCTCTTGTTCTGAGCTAGCTCACTGTACTGGCCCTATAGGAAACACAGTAGAGTGCAAGAGTGCCTGTTTCTCAAAAGCAGAGTGTTTTTCTTGTAAGGCCGACTGGGGTTCAATACAACTTCCTAAACGGAGTTGATTCACATTGAGTTTCAAGTTCTAGCATTAAGTGTTAATTCAGGGTAAGAACACCACTATTGTGCTATTCTGGCCATAAACAGTGCAAATAGCATTCGTGTCTGTTCCCAACAAGTACAGTGCATTGGACTGAAGAGAAGCTCCTGTTTTACTTAGTTTCCAATACTGAGTTGAACTAGATATGCCCCGTTTGTGTAGGAAGCACAGTTCTCTTGTTCTGATCTAGCTCACTGTACTGGCCCTATAGGAAACACAGTAGAGTGCAAGAGTGTCTGTTTCTCAAAAGCAGAGTGTTTTTCTTGTAAGGCCGACTGGGGTTCAATACAAGTTCCTAAACGGAGTTGATTCACATTCAGTTTCAAGTTCTAGCATTAAGTGTTAATTCAGGGTAAGAACACCACTATTGTGCTATTCTGGCCATAAACAGAGCAAATTGCACTCGCGTCTGTTCCCAGCAAATACAGTGTATTGGACTGAAGAGAAGCTCCTGTTTTACTTAGTTTCCAATACTGAGTTGAACTAGATATGCCCCGTTTGTGTAGGAAGCACAGTTCTCTTGTTCTGAGCTAGCTCACTGTACTGGCCCTATAGGAAACACAGTAGAGTGCAAGAGTGCCTGTTACTCAAAATCAGAGTGTTTTTCTTGTAAGGCCGACTGGGGTTCAATACAACTTCCTAAACGGAGTTGATTCACATTGAGTTTCAAGTTCTAGCATTAAGTGTTAATTCAGGGTAAGAACACCACTATTGTGCTATTCTGGCCATAAACAGTGCAAATTAGCACTCGCGTCTGTTCCCAGCAAATACAGTGTATTGGACTGAAGAGAAGCTCCTGTTTTACTTAGTTTCCAATACTGAGTTGAACTAGATATGCCCCGTTTGTGTAGGAAGCACAGTTCTCTTGTTCTGAGCTAGCTCACTGTACTGGCCCTATAGGAAACACAGTAGAGTGCAAGAGTGCCTGTTTCTCAAAAGCAGAGTGTTTTTCTTGTAAGGCCGACTGGGGTTCAATACAACTTCCTAAACGGAGTTGATTCACATTGAGTTTCAAGTTCTAGCATTAAGTGTTAATTCAGGGTAAGAACACCACTATTGTGCTATTCTGGCCATAAACAGTGCAATAGCACTCGCGTCTGTTCCCAGCAAATACAGTGTATTGGACTGAAGAGAGGCTCCTGTTTTACTTAGTTTCCAATACTGAGTTGAACTAGATATGCCCCGTTTGTGTAGGAAGCACAGTTCTCTTGTTCTGAGCTAGCTCACTGTACTGGCCCTATAGGAAACACAGTAGAGTGCAAGAGTGCCTGTTTCTCAAAAGCAGAGTGTTTTTCTTGTAAGGCCGACTGTTTTTTTGAGTGCAAGAATGCCCGTTTCTCAAAAGCAGAGTGTTTTTCTTGCATGGCACACTAGGGTTCAATTAAACTTCCTAAACGGAGTTGAATCACGTTCAGTTTCAAGTTCTAGCAGCAAGGTTTCATTGAGGCTAAGAACAGCACTCTTGTGCTATTCTGGCCATACACAGTGCAACCAGCATTCGAGTCTTTTCCCAGCAAGTACAGTGTATTGGACTGAAGAGAAGCTCCTGTTTTACTTAGTTTCCAATACTGAGTTGAACTAGATATGCCCCGTTTGTGTAGGAAGCACAGTTCTCTTGTTCTGAGCTAGCTCACTGTACTGGCCCTATAGGAAACACAGTAGAGTGCAAGAGTGCCTGTTTCTCAAAAGCAGAGTGTTTTTCTTGTAAGGCCGACTGGGGTTCAATACAACTTCCTAAACGGAGTTGATTCACATTGAGTCAAGTTCTAGCATTAAGTGTTAATTCAGGGTAAGAACACCACTATTGTGCTATTCTGGCCATAAACAGTGCAAATAGCCCTCGCGTCTGTTCCCAGCAAATACAATGTATTGGACTGAAGAGAAGCTCCTGTTTTACTTAGTTTCCAATACTGAGTTGAACTAGATATGCCCCGTTTGTGTAGGAAGCACAGTTCTCTTGTTCTGAGCTAGCTCACTGTACTGGCCTTATAGGAAACACAGTAGAGTGCAAGAGTGCCTGTTTCTCAAAAGCAGAGTGTTTTTCTTGTAAGGCCGACTGGGGTTCAATACAACTTCCTAAACGGAGTTGATTCACATTGAGTTTCAAGTTCTAGCATTAAGTGTTAATTCAGGGTAAGAACACCACTATTGTGCTATTCTGGCCATAAACAGTGCAAATAGCACTCGCGTCTGTTCCCAGCAAATACAGTGTATTGGACTGAAGAGAAGCTCCTGTTTTACTTAGTTTCCAATACTGAGTTGAACTAGATATGCCCCGTTTGTGTAGGAAGCACAGTTCTCTTGTTCTGAGCTAGCTCACTGTACTGGCCCTATAGGAAACACAGTAGAGTGCAAGAGTGCCTGTTTCTCAAAAGCAGAGTGTTTTTCTTGTAAGGCCGACTGGGGTTCAATACAACTTCCTAAACGGAGTTGATTCACATTCAGTTTCAAGTTCTAGCATTAAGTGTTAATTCAGGGTAAGAACACCACTATTGTGCTATTCTGGCCATAAACAGTGCAAATTAGCACTCGCGTCTGTTCCCAGCAAATACAGTGTATTGGACTGAAGAGAAGCTCCTGTTTTACTTAGTTTCCAATACTGAGTTGAACTAGATATGCCCCGTTTGTGTAGGAAGCACAGTTCTCTTGTTCTGAGCTAGCTCACTGTACTGGCCCTATAGGAAACACAGTAGAGTGCAAGAGTGCCTGTTTCTCAAAAGCAGAGTGTTTTTCTTGTAAGGCCGACTGGGGTTCAATACAACTTCCTAAACGGAGTTGATTCACATTGAGTTTCAAGTTCTAGCATTAAGTGTTAATTCAGGGTAAGAACACCACTATTGTGCTATTCTGGCCATAAACAGTGCAAATTAGCACTCGCGTCTGTTCCCAGCAAATACAGTGTATTGGACTGAAGAGAGGCTCCTGTTTTACTTAGTTTCCAATACTGAGTTGAACTAGATATGCCCCGTTTGTGTAGGAAGCACAGTTCTCTTGTTCTGAGCTAGCTCACTGTACTGGCCCTATAGAAAACACAGTAGAGTGCAAGAGTGCCTGTTTCTCAAAAGCAGAGTGTTTTTCTTGTAAGGCCGACTGTTTTTTTGAGTGCAAGAATGCCCGTTTCTCAAAAGCAGAGTGTTTTTCTTGCATGGCACACTAGGGTTCAATTAAACTTCCTAAACGGAGTTGAATCACGTTCAGTTTCAAGTTCTAGCAGCAAGGGTTCATTGAGGCTAAGAACAGCACTCTTGTGCTATTCTGGCCATACACAGTGCAACCAGCATTCGAGTCTTTTCCCAGCAAGTACAGTGTATTGGACGGAAGAGAAGCTCCTGTTTTACTTAGTTTCCAATACTGAGTTGAACTATATATTCCCCGTTTGTGTAGAAAGCACAGTTCTCTTGTTCTGAGCTATCTCACTGTACTGGCCCTATAGGAAACACAGTAGAGTGCAAGAGTGCCTGTTTCTCAAAAGCAGAGTGTTTTTCTTGTAAGGCCGACTGTTTTTTTGAGTGCAAGAATGCCCGTTTCTCAAAAGCAGAGTGTTTTTCTTGCATGGCACACTAGGGTTCAATTAAACTTCCTAAACGGAGTTGAATCACGTTCAGTTTCAAGTTCTAGCAGCAAGGGTTCATTGAGGCTAAGAACAGCACTCTTGTGCTATTCTGGCCATACACAGTGCAACCAGCATTCGAGTCTTTTCCCAGCAAGTACAGTGTATTGGACGGAAGAGAAGCTCCTGTTTTACTTAGTTTCCAATACTGAGTTGAACTATATATTGCCCGTTTGTGTAGGAAGCACAGTTCTCTTGTTCTGAGCTATCTCACTGTACTGGCCCTATAGGAAACACAGTAGAGTGCAAGAGTGCCTGTTTCTCAAAAGCAGAGTGTTTTTCTTGTAAGGCCGACTGGGGTTCAATACAACTTCCTAAACGGAGTTGATTCACATTGAGTTTCAAGTTCTAGCATTAAGTGTTAATTCAGGGTAAGAACACCACTATTGTGCTATTCTGGCCATAAACAGTGCAAATAGCACTCGCGTCTGTTCCCAGCAAATACAGTGTATTGGACTGAAGAGAAGTTCCTGTTTTACTTAGTTTCCAATACTGAGTTGAACTAGATATGCCCCGTTTGTGTAGGAAGCACAGTTCTCTTGTTCTGAGCTAGCTCACTGTACTGGCACTATAGGAAACACAGTAGAGTGCAAGAGTGCCTGTTTCTCAAAAGCAGAGTGTTTTTCTTGGAAGGCCGACTGGGGTTCAATACAACATCCTAAACGGAGTTGATTCACATTGAGTTTCAAGTTCTAGCATTAAGTGTTAATTCAGGGTAAGAACACCACTATTGTGCTATTCTGGCCATAAACAGTGCAAATAGCATTCGTGTCTGTTCCCAACAAGTACAGTGCATTGGACTGAAGAGAAGCTCCTGTTTTACTTAGTTTCCAACACTGAGTTGAACTAGATATGCCCCGTTTGTGTAGGAAGCACAGTTCTCTTGTTCTGAGCTAGCTCACTGTACTGGCCCTATAGGAAACACAGTAGAGTGCAAGAGTGCCTGTTTCTCAAAAGCAGAGTGTTTTTCTTGTAAGGCCGACTGGGGTTCAATACAACTTCCTAAACGGAGTTGATTCACATTCAGTTTCAAGTTCTAGCATTAAGTGTTAATTCAGGGTAAGAACACCACTATTGTGCTATTCTGGCCATAAACAGTGCAAATAGCACTCGCGTCTGTTCCCAGCAAATACAGTGTATTGGACTGAAGAGAAGCTCCTGTTTTACTTAGTTTCCAATACTGAGTTGAACTAGATATGCCCCGTTTGTGTAGGAAGCACAGTTCTCTTGTTCTGAGCTAGCTCACTGTACTGGCCCTATAGGAAACACAGTAGAGTGCAAGAGTGCCTGTTTCTCAAAAGCAGAGTGTTTTTCTTGTAAGGCCGACTGGGGTTCAATACAACTTCCTAAACGGAGTTGATTCACATTGAGTTTCAAGTTCTAGCATTAAGTGTTAATTCAGGGTAAGAACACCACTATTGTGCTATTTTGGCCATAAACAGTGCAAATAGCACTCGCGTCTGTTCCCAGCAAATACAGTGTATTGGACTGAAGAGAAGTTCCTGTTTTACTTAGTTTCCAATACTGAGTTGAACTAGATATGCCCCGTTTGTGTAGGAAGCACAGTTCTCTTGTTCTGAGCTAGCTCACTGTACTGGCACTATAGGAAACACAGTAGAGTGCAAGAGTGCCTGTTTCTCAAAAGCAGAGTGTTTTTCTTGGAAGGCCGACTGGGGTTCAATACAACATCCTAAACGGAGTTGATTCACATTGAGTTTCAAGTTCTAGCATTAAGTGTTAATTCAGGGTAAGAACACCACTATTGTGCTATTCTGGCCATAAACAGTGCAAATAGCATTCGTTTCTGTTCCCAACAAGTACAGTGCATTGGACTGAAGAGAAGCTCCTGTTTTACTTAGTTTCCAACACTGAGTTGAACTAGATATGCCCCGTTTGTGTAGGAAGCACAGTTCTCTTGTTCTGAGCTAGCTCACTGTACTGGCCCTATAGGAAACACAGTAGAGTGCAAGAGTGCCTGTTTCTCAAAAGCAGAGTGTTTTTCTTGTAAGGCCGACTGGGGTTCAATACAACTTCCTAAACGGAGTTGATTCACATTCAGTTTCAAGTTCTAGCATTAAGTGTTAATTCAGGGTAAGAACACCACTATTGTGCTATTCTGGCCATAAACAGTGCAAATAGCACTCGCGTCTGTTCCCAGCAAATACAGTGTATTGGACTGAAGAGAAGCTCCTGTTTTACTTAGTTTCCAATACTGAGTTGAACTAGATATGCCCCGTTTGTGTAGGAAGCACAGTTCTCTTGTTCTGAGCTAGCTCACTGTACTGGCCCTATAGGAAACACAGTAGAGTGCAAGAGTGCCTGTTTCTCAAAAGCAGAGTGTTTTTCTTGTAAGGCCGACTGGGGTTCAATACAACTTCCTAAACGGAGTTGATTCACATTGAGTTTCAAGTTCTAGCATTAAGTGTTAATTCAGGGTAAGAACACCACTATTGTGCTATTCTGGCCATAAACAGTACAAATAGCACTCGCGTCTGTTCCCAGCAAATACAGTGTATTGGACTGAAGAGAAGCTCCTGTTTTACTTAGTTTCCAATACTGAGTTGAACTAGATATGCCCCGTTTGTGTAGGAAGCACAGTTCTCTTGTTCTGAGCTAGCTCACTGTACTGGCCCTATAGGAAACACAGTAGAGTGCAAGAGTGCCTGTTTCTCAAAAGCAGAGTGTTTTTCTTGTAAGGCCGACTGGGGTTCAATACAACTTCCTAAACGGAGTTGATTCACATTGAGTTTCAAGTTCTAGCATTAAGTGTTAATTCAGGGTAAGAACACCACTATTGTGCTATTCTGGCCATAAACGGTGCAATAGCACTCGCGTCTGTTCCCAGCAAATACAGTGTATTGGACTGAAGAGAGGCTCCTGTTTTACTTAGTTTCCAATACTGAGTTGAACTAGATATGCCCCGTTTGTGTAGGAAGCACAGTTCTCTTGTTCTGAGCTAGCTCACTGTACTGGCCCTATAGGAAACACAGTAGAGTGCAAGAGTGCCTGTTTCTCAAAAGCAGAGTGTTTTTCTTGTAAGGCCGACTGTTTTTTTGAGTGCAAGAATGCCCGTTTCTCAAAAGCAGAGTGTTTTTCTTGCATGGCACACTAGGGTTCAATTAAACTTCCTAAACGGAGGTGAATCACGTTCAGTTTCAAGTTCTAGCAGCAAGGGTTCATTGAGGCTAAGAACAGCACTCTTGTGCTATTCTGGCCATACACAGTGCAACCAGCATTCGAGTCTTTTCACAGCAAGTACAGTGTATTGGACTGAAGAGAAGCTCCTGTTTTACTTAGTTTCCAATACTGAGTTGAACTAGATATGCCCCGTTTGTGTAGGAAACACAGTTCTCTTGTTCTGAGCTAGCTCACTGTACTGGCCTTATAGGAAACACAGTAGAGTGCAAGAGTGCCTGTTTCTCAAAAGCAGAGTGTTTTTCTTGTAAGGCCGACCGGGGTTCAATACAACTTCCTAAACGGAGTTGATTCACATTGAGTTTCAAGTTCTAGCATTAAGTGTTAATTCAGGGTAAGAACACCACTATTGTGCTATTCTGGCCATAAACAGTGCAAATAGCACTCGCGTCTGTTCCCAGCAAATACAGTGTATTGGACTGAAGAGAAGCTCCTGTTTTACTTAGTTTCCAATACTGAGTTGAACTAGATATGCCCCGTTTGTGTAGGAAGCACAGTTCTCTTGTTCTGAGCTAGCTCACTGTACTGGCCCTATAGGAAACACAGTAGAGTGCAAGAGTGCCTGTTTCTCAAAAGCAGAGTGTTTTTCTTGTAAGGCCGACTGGGGTTCAATACAACTTCCTAAACGGAGTTGATTCACATTCAGTTTCAAGTTCTAGCATTAAGTGTTAATTCAGGGTAAGAACACAACTATTGTGCTATTCTGGCCATAAACAGTGCAAATTAGCACTCGCGTCTGTTCCCAGCAAATACAGTGTATTGGACTGAAGAGAGGCTCCTGTTTTACTTAGTTTCCAATACTGAGTTGAACTAGATATGCCCCGTTTGTGTAGGAAGGACAGTTCTCTTGTTCTGAGCTAGCTCACTGTACTGGCCCTATAGAAAACACAGTAGAGTGCAAGAGTGCCTGTTTCTCAAAAGCAGAGTGTTTTTCTTGTAAGGCCGACTGTTTTTTTGAGTGCAAGAATGCCCGTTTCTCAAAAGCAGAGTGTTTTTCTTGCATGGCACACTAGGGTTCAATTAAACTTCCTAAACGGAGGTGAATCACGTTCAGTTTCAAGTTCTAGCAGCAAGGGTTCATTGAGGCTAAGAACAGCACTCTTGTGCTATTCTGGCCATACACATTGCAACCAGCATTCGAGTCTTTTCCCAGCAAGTACAGTGTATTGGACGGAAGAGAAGCTCCTGTTTTACTTAGTTTCCAATACTGAGTTGAACTATATATTCCCCGTTTGTGTAGGAAGCACAGTTCTCTTGTTCTGAGCTATCTCACTGTACTGGCCCTATAGGAAACACAGTAGAGTGCAAGAGTGCCTGTTTCTCAAAAGCAGAGTGTTTTTCTTGTAAGGCCGACTGGGGTTCAATACAACTTCCTAAACGGAGTTGATTCACATTGAGTTTCAAGTTCTAGCATTAAGTGTTAATTCAGGGTAAGAACACCACTATTGTGCTATTCTGGCCATAAACAGTGCAAATACCACTCGCGTCTGTTCCCAGCAAATACAGTGTATTGGACTGAAGAGAAGTTCCTGTTTTACTTAGTTTCCAATACTGAGTTGAACTAGATATGCCCCGTTTGTGTAGGAAGCACAGTTCTCTTGTTCTGAGCTAGCTCACTGTACTGGCCCTATAGGAAACACAGTAGAGTGCAAGAGTGCCTGTTTCTCAAAAGCAGAGTGTTTTTCTTGGAAGGCCGACTGGGGTTCAATACAACTTCCTAAACGGAGTTGATTCACATTCAGTTTCAAGTTCTAGCATTAAGTGTTAATTCAGGGTAAGAACACCACTATTGTGCTATTCTGGCCATAAACAGTGCAAATAGCACTCGCGTCTGTTCCCAGCAAATACAGTGTATTGGACTGAAGAGAAGTTCCTGTTTTACTTAGTTTCCAATACTGAGTTGAACTAGATATGCCCCGTTTGTGTAGGAAGCACAGTTCTCTTGTTCTGAGCTAGCTCACTGTACTGGCCCTATAGGAAACACAGTAGAGTGCAAGAGTGCCTGTTTCTCAAAAGCAGAGTGTTTTTCTTGTAAGGCCGACTGGGGTACAATACAACTTCCTAAACGGAGTTGATTCACATTGAGTTTCAAGTTCTAGCATTAAGTGTTAATTCAGGGTAAGAACACCACTATTGTGCTATTCTGGCCATAAACAGTGCAAATAGCATTCGTGTCTGTTCCCAACAAGTACAGTGCATTGGACTGAAGAGAAGCTCCTGTTTTACTTAGTTTCCAATACTGAGTTGAACTAGATATGCCCCGTTTGTGTAGGAAGCACAGTTCTCTTGTTCTGAGCAAGCTCACTGTACTGGCCCTATAGGAAACACAGTAGAGTGCAAGAGTGCCTGTTTCTCAAAAGCAGAGTGTTTTTCTTGTAAGGCCGACTGGGGTTCAATACAACTTCCTAAACGGAGTTGATTCACATTCAGTTTCAAGTTCTAGCATTAAGTGTTAATTCAGGGTAAGAACACCACTATTGTGCTATTCTGGCCATAAACAGTGCAAATAGCACTCGCGTCTGTTCCCAGCAAATACAGTGTATTGGACTGAAGAGAAGCTCCTGTTTTACTTAGTTTCCAATACTGAGTTGAACTAGATATGCCCCGTTTGTGTAGGAAGCACAGTTCTCTTGTTCTGAGCTAGCTCACTGTACTGGCCCTATAGGAAACACAGTAGAGTGCAAGAGTGCCTGTTTCTCAAAAGCAGAGTGTTTTTCTTGTAAGGCCGACTGGGGTTCAATACAACTTCCTAAACGGAGTTGATTCACATTGAGTTTCAAGTTCTAGCATTAAGTGTTAATTCAGGGTAAGAACACCACTATTGTGCTATTCTGGCCATAAACAGTACAAATAGCACTCGCGTCTGTTCCCAGGAAATACAGTGTATTGCACTGAAGAGAAGCTCCTGTTTTACTTAGTTTCCAATACTGAGTTGAACTAGATATGCCCCGTTTGTGTAGGAAGCACAGTTCTCTTGTTCTGAGCTAGCTCACTGTACTGGCCCTATAGGAAACACAGTAGAGTGCAAGAGTGCCTGTTTCTCAAAAGCAGAGTGTTTTTCTTGTAAGGCCGACTGGGGTTCAATACAACTTCCCAAACGGAGTTGATTCACATTGAGTTTCAAGTTCTAGCATTAAGTGTTAATTCAGGGTAAGAACACCACTATTGTGCTATTCTGGCCATAAACAGTGCAAATTAGCACTCGCGTCTGTTCCCAGCAAATACAGTGTATTGGACTGAAGAGAAGCTCCTGTTTTACTTAGTTTCCAATACTGAGTTGAACTAGATATGCCCCGTTTGTGTAGGAAGCACAGTTCTCTTGTTCTGAGCTAGCTCACTGTACTGGCCCTATAGGAAACACAGTAGAGTGCAAGAGTGCCTGTTTCTCAAAAGCAGAGTGTTTTTCTTGTAAGGCCGACTGGGGTTCAATACAACTTCCTAAACGGAGTTGATTCACATTGAGTTTCAAGTTCTAGCATTAAGTGTTAATTCAGGGTAAGAACACCACTATTGTGCTATTCTGGCCATAAACAGTGCAAATTAGCACTCGCGTCTGTTCCCAGCAAATACAGTGTATTGGACTGAAGAGAGGCTCCTGTTTTACTTAGTTTCCAATACTGAGTTGAACTAGATATGCCCCGTTTGTGTAGGAAGCACAGTTCTCTTGTTCTGAGCTAGCTCACTGTACTGGCCCTATAGAAAACACAGTAGAGTGCAAGAGTGCCTGTTTCTCAAAAGCAGAGTGTTTTTCTTGTAAGCCCGACTGTTTTTTTGAGTGCAAGAATGCCCGTTTCTCAAAAGCAGAGTGTTTTTCTTGCATGGCACACTAGGGTTCAATTAAACTTCCTAAACGGAGTTGAATCACGTTCAGTTTCAAGTTCTAACAGCAAGGGTTCATTGAGGCTAAGAACAGCACTCTTGTGCTATTCTGGCCATACACAGTGCAACCAGCATTCGAGTCTTTTCCCAGCAAGTACAGTGTATTGGACGGAAGAGAAGCTCCTGTTTTACTTAGTTTCCAATACTGAGTTGAACTATATATTCCCCGTTTGTGTAGAAAGCACAGTTCTCTTGTTCTGAGCTATCTCACTGTACTGGCCCTATAGGAAACACAGTAGAGTGCAAGAGTGCCTGTTTCTCAAAAGCAGAGTGTTTTTCTTGTAAGGCCGACTGGGGTTCAATACAACTTCCTAAACGGAGTTGATTCACATTGAGTTTCAAGTTCTAGCATTAAGTGTTAATTCAGGGTAAGAACACCACTATTGTGCTATTTTGGCCATAAACAGTGCAAATAGCACTCGCGTCTGTTCCCAGCAAATACAGTGTATTGGACCGAAGAGAAGTTCCTGTTTTACTTAGTTTCCAATACTGAGTTGAACTAGATATGCCCCGTTTGTGTAGGAAGCACAGTTCTCTTGTTCTGAGCTAGCTCACTGTACTGGCACTATAGGAAACACAGTAGAGTGCAAGAGTGCCTGTTTCTCAAAAGCAGAGTGTTTTTCTTGGAAGGCCGACTGGGGTTCAATACAACTTCCTAAACGGAGTTGATTCACATTGAGTTTCAAGTTCTAGCATTAAGTGTTAATTCACGGTAAGAACACCACTATTGTGCTATTCTGGCCATAAACAGTGCAAATAGCATTCGTGTCTGTTCCCAACAAATACAGTACATTGGACTGAAGAGAAGCTCCTGTTTTACTTAGTTTCCAATACTGAGTTGAAGTAGATATGGCCCGTTTGTGTAGGAAGCACAGTTCTCTTGTTCTGAGCTAGCTCACTGTACTGGCCCTATAGGAAACACAGTAGAGTGCAAGAGTGCCTGTTTCTCAAAAGCAGAGTGTTTTTCTTGTAAGGCCGACTGGGGTTCAATACAACTTCCTAAACGGAGTTGATTCACATTCAGTTTCAAGTTCTAGCATTAAGTGTTAATTCAGGGTAAGAACACCACTATTGTGCTATTCTGGCCATAAACAGTGCAAATAGCACTCGCGTCTGTTCCCAGCAAATACAGTGTATTGGACTGAAGAGAAGCTCCTGTTTTACTTAGTTTCCAATACTGAGTTGAACTAGATATGCCCCGTTTGTGTAGGAAGCACAGTTCTCTTGTTCTGAGCTAGCTCACTGTACTGGCCCTATAGGAAACACAGTAGAGTGCAAGAGTGCCTGTTTCTCAAAAGCAGAGTGTTTTTCTTGTAAGGCCGACTGGGGTTCAATACAACTTCCTAAACGGAGTTGATTCACTTTCAGTTTCAAGTTCTAGCATTAAGTGTTAATTCAGGGTAAGAACACCACTATTGTGCTATTCTGGCCATAAACAGTGCAAATTAGCACTCGCGTCTGTTCCCAGCAAATACAGTGTATTGGACTGAAGAGAGGCTCCTGTTTTACTTAGTTTCCAATACTGAGTTGAACTAGATATGCCCCGTTTGTGTAGGAAGCACAGTTCTCTTGTTCTGAGCTAGCTCACTGTACTGGCCCTATAGAAAACACAGTAGAGTGCAAGAGTGCCTGTTTCTCAAAAGCAGAGTGTTTTTCTTGTAAGGCCGACTGTTTTTTTGAGTGCAAGAATGCCCGTTTCTCAAAAGCAGAGTGTTTTTCTTGCATGGCACACTAGGGTTCAATTAAACTTCCTAAACGGGGGTGAATCACGTTCAGTTTCAAGTTCTAGCAGCAAGGGTTCATTGAGGCTAAGAACAGCACTCATGTGCTATTCTGGCCATACACAGTGCAACCAGCATTCGAGTCTTTTCCCAGCAAGTACAGTGTATTGGACTGAAGAGAAGCTCCTGTTTTACTTAGTTTCCAATACTGAGTTGAACTAGATATGCCCCGTTTGTGTAGGAAACACAGTTCTCTTGTTCTGAGCTAGCTAACTGTACTGGCCCTATAGGAAACACAGTAGAGTGCAAGAGTGCCTGTTTCTCAAAAGCAGAGTGTTTTTCTTGTAAGGCCGACCGGGGTTCAATACAACTTCCTAAACGGAGTTGATTCACATTGAGTTTCAAGTTCTAGCATTAAGTGTTAATTCAGGGTAAGAACACCACTATTGTGCTATTCTGGCCATAAACAGTACAAATAGCACTCGCGTCTGTTCCCAGCAAATACAGTGTATTGGACTGAAGAGAAGCTCCTGTTTTACTTAGTTTCCAATACTGAGTTGAACTAGATATGCCCCGCTTGTGTAGGAAGCACAGTTCTCTTGTTCTGAGCTAGCTCACTGTACTGGCCCTATAGGAAACACAGTAGAGTGCAAGAGTGCCTGTTTCTCAAAAGCAGAGTGTTTTTCTTGTAAGGCCGACTGGGGTTCAATACAACTTCCTAAACGGAGTTGATTCACATTCAGTTTCAAGTTCTAGCATTAAGTGTTAATTCAGGGTAAGAACACAACTATTGTGCTATTCTGGCCATAAACAGTGCAAATTAGCACTCGCGTCTGTTCCCAGCAAATACAGTGTATTGGACTGAAGAGAGGCTCCTGTTTTACTTAGTTTCCAATACTGAGTTGAACTAGATATGCCCCGTTTGTGTAGGAAGCACAGTTCTCTTGTTCTGAGCTAGCTCACTGTACTGGCCCTATAGAAAACACAGTAGAGTGCAAGAGTGCCTGTTTCTCAAAAGCAGAGTGTTTTTCTTGTAAGCCCGACTGTTTTTTTGAGTGCAAGAATGCCCGTTTCTTAAAAGCAGAGTGTTTTTCTTGCATGGCACACTAGGGTTCAATTAAACTTCCTAAACGGAGTTGAATCACGTTCAGTTTCAAGTTCTAGCAGCAAGGGTTCATTGAGGCTTAGAACAGCACTCTTGTGCTATTCTGGCCATACACAGTGCAACCAGCATTCGAGTCTTTTCCCAGCAAGTACAGTGTATTGGACTGAAGAGAAGCTCCTGTTTTACTTAGTTTCCAATACTGAGTTGAACTATATATTGCCCGTTTGTGTAGGAAGCACAGTTCTCTTGTTCTGAGCTATCTCACTGTACTGGCCCTATAGGAAACACAGTAGAGTGCAAGAGTGCCTGTTTCTCAAAAGCAGAGTGTTTTTCTTGTAAGGCCGACTGGGGTTCAATACAACTTCCTAAACGGAGTTGATTCACATTGAGTTTGAAGTTCTAGCATTAAGTGTTAATTCAGGGTAAGAACACCACTATTGTGCTATTCTGGCCATAAACAGTGCAAATAGCACTCGCGTCTGTTTCCAGCAAATACAGTGTATTGGACTCAATAGAAGCTCCTGTTTTACTTAGTTTCCAATACTGAGTTGAACTAGATATGCCCCGTTTGTGTAGGAAGCACAGTTCTCTTGTTCTGAGCTAGCTCACTGTACTGGCCTTATAGGAAACACAGTAGAGTGCAAGAGTGCCTGTTTCTCAAAAGCAGAGTGTTTTTCTTGTAAGGCCGACTGGGGTTCAATACAACTTCCTAAACGGAGTTGATTCACATTGAGTTTCAAGTTCTAGCATTAAGTGTTAATTCAGGGTAAGAACACCACTATTGTGCTATTCTGGCCATAAACAGTGCAAATAGCACTCGCGTCTGTTCCCAGCAAATACAGTGTATTGGACTGAAGAGAAGCTCCTGTTTTACTTAGTTTCCAATACTGAGTTGAACTAGATATGCCCCGTTTGTGTAGGAAGCACAGTTCTCTTGTTCTGAGCTAGCTCACTGTACTGGCCCTATAGGAAACACAGTAGAGTGCAAGAGTGCCTGTTTCTCAAAAGCAGAGTGTTTTTCTTGTAAGGCCGACTGGGGTTCAATACAACTTCCTAAACGGAGTTGATGATTCACATTGAGTTTCAAGTTCTAGCATTAAGTGTTAATTCAGGGTAAGAACACCACTATTGTGCTATTCTGGCCATAAACAGTGCAATAGCACTGGCGTCTGTTCCCAGCAAATACAGTGTTTTGGACTGAAGAGAGGCTCCTGTTTTACTTAGTTTCCAATACTGAGTTGAACTAGATATGCCCCGTTTGTGTAGGAAGCACAGTTCTCTTGTTCTGAGCTAGCTCACTGTACTGGCCCTATAGGAAACACAGTAGAGTGCAAGAGTGCCTGTTTCTCAAAAGCAGAGTGTTTTTCTTGTAAGGCCGACTGTTTTTTTGAGTGCAAGAATGCCCGTTTCTCAAAAGCAGAGTGTTTTTCTTGCATGGCACACTAGGGTTCAATTAAACTTCCTAAACGGAGGTGAATCACGTTCAGTTTCAAGTTCTAGCAGCAAGGGTTCATTGAGGCTAAGAACAGCACTCTTGTGCTATTCTGGCCATACACAGTGCAACCAGCATTCGAGCCTTTTCCCAGCAAGTACAGTGTATTGGACGGAAGAGAAGCTCCTGTTTTACTTAGTTTCCAATACTGAGTTGACCTAGATATGCCCCGTTTGTGTAGGAAACACAGTTCTCTTGTTCTGAGCTAGCTCACTGTACTGGCTCTATAGGAAACACAGTAGAGTGCAAGAGTGCCTGTTTCTCAAAAGCAGAGTGTTTTTCTTGTAAGGCCGACCGGGGTTCAATACAACTTCCTAAACGGAGTTGATTCACATTGAGTTTCAAGTTCTAGCTTTAAGTGTTAATTCAGGGTAAGAACACCACTATTGTGCTATTCTGGCCATAAACAGTACAAATAGCACTCGCGTCTGTTCCCAGCAAATACAGTGTATTGGACTGAAGAGAAGCTCCTGTTTTACTTAGTTTCCAATACTGAGTTGAACTAGATATGCCCCGTTTGTGTAGGAAGCACAGTTCTCTTGTTCTGAGCTAGCTCACTGTACTGGCCCTATAGGAAACACAGTAGAGTGCAAGAGTGCCTGTTTCTCAAAAGCAGAGTGTTTTTCTTGTAAGGCCGACCGGGGTTCAGTACAACTTCCTAAACGGAGTTGATTCACATTCAGTTTCAAGTTCTAGCATTAAGTGTTAATTCAGGGTAAGAACACCACTATTGTGCTATTCTGGCCATAAACAGTGCAAATTAGCACTCGCGTCTGTTCCCAGCAAATACAGTGTATTGGACTGAAGAGAAGCTCCTGTTTTACTTAGTTTCCAATACTGAGTTGAACTAGATATGCCCCGTTTGTGTAGGAAGCACAGTTCTCTTGTTCTGAGCTAGCTCACTGTACTGGCCCTATAGAAAACACAGAAGAGTGCAAGAAAGCCTGTTTCTCAAAAGCAGAGTGTTTTTCTTGTAAGGCCGACTGTTTTTTTGAGTGCAAGAATGCCCGTTTCTCAAAAGCAGAGTGTTTTTCTTGCATGGCACACTAGGGTTCAATTAAACTTCCTAAACGGAGTTGAATCACGTTCAGTTTCAAGTTCTAGCAGCAAGGGTTCATTGAGGCTAAGAACAGCACTCTTGTGCTATTCTGGCCATACACAGTGCAACCAGCATTCGAGTCTTTTCCCAGCAAGTACAGTGTATTGGACTGAAGAGAAGCTCCTGTTTTACTTAGTTTCCAATACTGAGTTGAACTATATATTCCCCGTTTGTGTAGGAAGCACAGTTCTCTTGTTCTGAGCTATCTCACTGTACTGGCCCTATAGGAAACACAGTAGAGTGCAAGAGTGCCTGTTTCTCAAAAGCAGAGTGTTTTTCTTGTAAGGCCGACTGGGGTTCAATACAACTTCCTAAACGGAGTTGATTCACATTGAGTTTCAAGTTCTAGCATTAAGTGTTAATTCAGGGTAAGAACACCACTATTGTGCTATTCTGGCCATAAACAGTGCAAATAGCACTCGCGTCTGTTCCCAGCAAATACAGTGTATTGGACTCAATAGAAGCTCCTGTTTTACTTAGTTTCCAATACTGAGTTGAACTAGATATGCCCCGTTTGTGTAGGAAGCACAGTTCTCTTGTTCTGAGCTAGCTCACTGTACTGGCCTTATAGGAAACACAGTAGAGTGCAAGAGTGCCTGTTTCTCAAAAGCAGAGTGTTTTTCTTGTAAGGCCGACTGGGGTTCAATACAACTTCCTAAACGGAGTTGATTCACATTCAGTTTCAAGTTCTAGCATTAAGTGTTAATTCAGGGTAAGAACACCACTATTGTGCTATTCTGGCCATAAACAGTGCAAATAGCACTCGTGTCTGTTCCCAGCAAATACAGTGTATTGGACTGAAGAGAAGCTCCTGTTTTACTTAGTTTCCAATACTGAGTTGAACTAGATATGCCCCGTTTGTGTAGGAAGCACAGTTCTCTTGTTCTGAGCTAGCTCACTGTACTGGCCCTATAGGAAACACAGTAGAGTGCAAGAGTGCCTGTTTCTCAAAAGCAGAGTGTTTTTCTTGTAAGGCCGACTGGGGTTCAATACAACTTTCTAAACTGAGTTGATGATTCACATTGAGTTTCAAGTTCTAGCATTAAGTGTTAATTCAGGGTAAGAACACCACTATTGTGCTATTCTGGCCATAAACAGTGCAAATTAGCACTGGCGTCTGTTCCCAGCAAATACAGTGTATTGGACTGAAGAGAAGCTCCTGTTTTACTTAGTTTCCAATACTGAGTTGAACTAGATATGCCCCGTTTGTGTAGGAAGCACAGTTCTCTTGTACTGAGCTAGCTCACTGTACTGGCCCTATAGGAAACACAGTAGAGTGCAAGAGTGCCTATTTCTCAAAAGCAGAGTGTTTTTCTTGTAAGGCCGACTCGGGTTCAATACAACTTCCTAAACGGAGTTGATTCACATTGAGTTTCAAGTTCTAGCATTAAGTGTTAATTCAGTGTAAGAACACCACTATTGTGCTATTCTGGCCAAAAACAGTGCAAATAGCACTCGCGTCTGTTCCCAGCAAATACAGTGTATTGCACTGAAGAGAAGCTCCTGTTTTACTTAGTTTCCAATACTGAGTTGAACTAGATATGCCCCGTTTGTGTAGGAAGCAGAGTTCTCTTGTTCTGAGCTAGCTCACTGTACTGGCCCTATAGGAAACACAGTAGAGTGCAAGAGTGCCTGTTTCTCAAAAGCAGAGTGTTTTACTTGTAAGGCCGACTGGGGTACAATACAACTTCCTAAACGGAGTTGATTCACATTGAGTTTCAAGTTCTAGCATTAAGTGTTAATTCAGGGTAAGAACACCACTATTGTGCTATTCTGGCCATAAACAGTGCAAATTAGCACTCGCGTCTGTTCCCAGCAAATACAGTGTATTGGACTGAAGAGAAGCTCCTGTTTTACTTAGTTTCCAATACTGAGTTGAACTAGATATGCCCCGTTTGTGTAGGAAGCACAGTTCTCTTGTTCTGAGCTAGCTCACTGTACTGGCCCTATAGGAAACACAGTAGAGTGCAAGAGTGCCTGTTTCTCAAAAGCAGAGTGTTTTTCTTGTAAGGCCGACTGGGGTTCAATACAACTTCCTAAACGGAGTTGATTCACATTGAGGTTCAAGTTCTAGCATTAAGTGTTAATTCAGGGTAAGAACACCACTATTGTGCTATTCTGGCCAAAAACAGTGCAATAGCACTCGCGTCTGTTCCCAGCAAATACAGTGTATTGGACTGAAGAGAGGCTCCTGTTTTACTTAGTTTCCAATACTGAGTTGAACTAGATATGCCCCGTTTGTGTAGGAAGCACAGTTCTCTTGTTCTGAGCTAGCTCACTGTACTGGCCCTATAGGAAACACAGTAGAGTGCAAGAGTGCCTGTTTCTCAAAAGCAGAGTGTTTTTCTTTTAAGGCCGACTGTTTTTTTGAGTGCAAGAATGCCCGTTTCTCAAAAGCAGAGTGTTTTTCTTGCATGGCACACTGGGGTTCAATTAAACTTCCTAAACGGAGGTGAATCACGTTCAGTTTCAAGTTCTAGCAGCAAGGGTTCATTGAGGCTAAGAACAGCACTCTTGTGCTATTCTGGCCATACACAGTGCAACCAGCATTCGAGTCTTTTCCCAGCAAGTACAGTGTATTGGACTGAAGAGAAGCTCCTGTTTTACTTAGTTTCCAATACTGAGTTGAACTAGATATGCCCCGTTTGTGTAGGAAGCACAGTTCTCTTGTTCTGAGCTAGCTCACTGTACTGGCCTTATAGGAAACACAGTAGAGTGTAAGAGTGCCTGTTTCTCAAAAGCAGAGTGTTTTTCTTGTAAGGCCGACTGGGGTTCAATACAACTTCCTAAACGGAGTTGATTCACATTCAGTTTTAAGTTCTAGCATTAAGTGTTAATTCAGGGTAAGAACACCACTATTGTGCTATTCTGGCCATAAACAGTGCAAATAGCACTCGCGTCTGTTCCCAGCAAATACAGTGTATTGGACTCAATAGAATCTCCTGTTTTACTTAGTTTCCAATACTGAGTTGAACTAGATATGCCCCGTTTGTGTAGGAAGCACAGTTCTCTTGTTCTGAGCTAGCTCACTGTACTGGCCCTATAGGAAACACAGTAGAGTGCAAGAGTGCCTGTTTCTCAAAAGCAGAGTGTTTTTCTTGTAAGGCCGACTGGGGTTCAATACAACTTCCTAAATGGAGTTGATTCACATTGAGTTTCAAGTTCTAGCATTAAGTGTTAATTCAGGGTAAGAACACCACTATTGTGCTATTCTGGCCATAAACAGTGCAAATAGCACTGGCGTCTGTTCCCAGCAAATACAGTGTATTGGACTGAAGAGAAGCTCCTGTTTTACTTAGTTTCCAATACTGAGTTGAACTAGATATGCCCCGTTTGTGTAGGAAGCACAGTTCTCTTGTTCTGAGCTAGCTCACTGTACTGGCCCTATAGGAAACACAGTCGAGTGCAAGAGTGCCTGTTTCTCAAAAGCAGAGTGTTTTTCTTGTAAGGCCGACTGGGGTTCAATACAACTTCCTAAACGGAGTTGATGATTCACATTGAGTTTCAAGTTCTAGCATTAAGTGTTAATTCAGGGTAAGAACACCACTATTGTGCTATTCTGGCCATAAACAGTGCAAATAGCACTCGCGTCTGTTCCCAGCAAATACAGTGTATTGGACTGAAGAGAAGCTCCTGTTTTACTTAGTTTCCAATACTGAGTTGAAGTAGATATGCACCGTTTGTGTAGGAAGCACAGTTCTCTTGTTCTGAGCTATCTCACTGTACTGGCCCTATAGGAAACACAGTAGAGTGCAAGAGTGCCTGTTTCTCAAAAGCAGAGTGTTTTTCTTGTAAGGCAGACTCGGGTTCAATACAACTTCCTAAACGGAGTTGATTCACATTGAGTTTCAATTTCTAGCATTCAGTGTTAATTCAGGGTAAGAACACCACTATTGTGCTATTCTGGCCATAAACAGTGCAAATAGCACTCGCGTCTGTTCCCAGCAAATACAGTGTATTGCACTGAAGAGAAGCTCCTGTTTTACTTAGTTTCCAATACTGAGTTGAACTAGATATGCCCCGTTTGTGTAGGAAGCAGAGTTCTCTTGTTCTGAGCTAGCTCACTGTACTGGCCCTATAGGAAACACAGTAGAGTGCAAGAGTGCCTGTTTCTCCAAAGCAGAGTGTTTTTCTTGTAAGGCCGACTGGGGTACAATACAACTTCCTAAACGGAGTTGATTCACATTGAGTTTCAAGTTCTAGCATTAAGTGTTAATTCAGGGTAAGAACACCACTATTGTGCTATTCTGGCCATAAACAGTGCAAATAGCACTCGCGTCTGTTCCCAGCAAATACAGTGTATTGGACTGAAGAGAAGCTCCTGTTTTACTTAGTTTCCAATACTGACTTGAACTAGATATGCCCCGTTTGTGTAGGAAGCACAGTTCTCTTGTTCTGAGCTAGCTCACTGTACTGGCACTATAGGAAACACAGTAGAGTGCAAGAGTGCCTGTTTCTCAAAAGCAGAGTGTTTTTCTTGTAAGGCCGACTGGGGTTCAATACAACTTCCTAAACGGAGTTGATTCACATTCAGTTTCAAGTTCTAGCATTAAGTGTTAATTCAGGGTAAGAACACCACTATTGTGCTATTCTGGCCATAAACAGTGCAAATTAGCACTCGCGTCTGTTCCCAGCAAATACAGTGTATTGGACTGAAGAGAGGCTCCTGTTTTACTTAGTTTCCAATACTGAGTTGAACTAGATATGCCCCGTTTGTGTAGAAAGCACAGTTCTCTTGTTCTGAGCTAGCTCACTGTACTGGCCCTATAGGAAACACAGTAGAGTGCAAGAGTGCCTGTTTCTCAAAAGCAGAGTGTTTTTCTTGTAAGGCCGACTGTTTTTTTGAGTGCAAGAATGCCCGCTTCTCAAAAGCAGAGTGTTTTTCTTGCATGGCACACTGGGGTTCAATTAAACTTCCTAAACGGAGTTGAATCACGTTCAGTTTCAAGTTCTAGCAGCAAGGGTTCATTGAGGCTAAGAACAGCACTCTTGTGCTATTCTGGCCATACACAGTGCAACCAGCATTCGAGTCTTTTCCCAGCAAGTACAGGGTATTGGACTGAAGAGAAGCTCCTGTTTTACTTAGTTTCCAATACTGAGTTGAACTATATATTCCCCGTTTGTGTAGGAAGCACAGTTCTCTTGTTCTGAGCTAGCTCACTGTACTGGCCCTATAGGAAACACAGTAGAGTGCAAGAGTGCCTGTTTCTCAAAAGCAGAGTGTTTTTCTTGTAAGGCCGACTGGGGTTCAATACAACTTCCTAAACGGAGTTGATTCACATTGAGTTTCAAGTTCTAGCATTAAGTGTTAATTCAGGGTAAGAACACCACTATTGTGCTATTCTGGCCATAAACAGTGCAAATAGCACTCGCGTCTGTTCCCAGCAAATACAGTGTATTGGACTCAATAGAATATCCTGTTTTACTTAGTTTCCAATACTGAGTTGAACTAGATATGCCCCGTTTGTGTAGGAAGCACAGTTCTCTTGTTCTGAGCAAGCTCACTGTACTGGCCCTATAGGAAACACAGTAGAGTGCAAGAGTGCCTGTTTCTCAAAAGCAGAGTGTTTTTCTTGTAAGGCCGACTGGGGTTCAATACAACTTCCTAAACGGAGTTGATTCACATTGAGTTTCAAGTTCTAGCATTAAGTGTTAATTCAGGGTAAGAACACCACTATTGTGCTATTCTGGCCATAAACAGTGCAAATAGCACTCGCGTCTTTTCCCAGCAAATACAGTGTATTGGACTGAAGAGAAGCTCCTGTTTTACTTAGTTTCCAATACTGAGTTGAACTAGATATGCCCCGTTTGTGTAGGAAGCACAGTTCTCTTGTTCTGAGCTAGCTCACTGTAGTGGCCCTATAGGAAACACAGTAGAGTGCAAGAGTGCCTGTTTCTCAAAAGCAGAGTGTTTTTCTTGTAATGCCGACTGGGGTTCAATACAACTTCGTAAACGGAGTTGATTCACATTCAGTTTCAAGTTCTAGCATGAAGTGTTAATTCAGGGTAAGAACACCACTATTGTGCTATTCTGGCCATAAACAGTGCAAATTAGCACTCGCGTCTGTTCCCAGCAAATACAGTGTATTGGACTGAAGAGAAGCTCCTGTTTTACTTAGTTTCCAATACTGAGTTGAACTAGATATGCCCCGTTTGTGTAGGAAGCACAGTTCTCTTGTTCTGAGCTAGCTCACTGTACTGGCCCTATAGGAAACACAGTAGAGTGCAAGAGTGCCTGTTTCTCAAAAGCAGAGTGTTTTTCTTGTAAGGCCGACTGGGGTTCAATACAACTTCCTAAACGGAGTTGATTCACATTGAGTTTCAAGTTCTAGCATTAAGTGTTAATTCAGGGTAAGAACACCACTATTGTGCTATTCTGGCCATAAACAGTGCAAATAGCACTCGCGTCTGTTCCCAGCAAATACAGTGTATTGGACTGAAGAGAAGCTCCTGTTTTACTTAGTTTCCAATACTGAGTTGAACTAGATATGCCCCGTTTGTGTAGGAAGCACAGTTCTCTTGTTCTGAGCTATCTCACTGTACTGGCCCTACAGGAAACACAGTAGAGTGCAAGAGTGCCTGTTTCTCAAAAGCAGAGTGTTTTTCTTGTAAGGCCGACTGGGGTTCAATACAACTTCCTAAACGGAGTTGATTCACATTCAGTTTCAAGTTCTAGCATTAAGTGTTAATTCAGGGTAAGAACACCACTATTGTGCTATTCTGGCCATAAACAGTGCAAATAGCACTCGCGTCTGTTCCCAGCAAATACAGTGTATTGGACTGAAGAGAAGCTCCTGTTTTACTTAGTTTCCAATACTGAGTTGAACTAGATATGCCCCGTTTGTGTAGGAAGCACAGTTCTCTTGTTCTGAGCTAGCTCACTGTACTGGCCCTATAGGAAACACAGTAGAGTGCAAGAGTGCCTGTTTCTCAAAAGCAGAGTGTTTTTCTTGTAAGGCCGACTGGGGTTCAATACAACTTCCTAAACGGAGTTGATTCACATTGAGTTTCAAGTTCTAGCATTAAGTGTTAATTCAGGGTAAGAACACCACTATTGTGCTATTCTGGCCATAAACAGTGCAAATAGCACTCGCGTCTGTTCCCAGCAAATACAGTGTATTGGACTGAAGAGAAGCTCCTGTTTTACTTAGTTTCCAATACTGAGTTGAACTAGATATGCCCCGTTTGTGTAGGAAGCACAGTTCTCTTGTTCTGAGCTAGCTCACTGTACTGGCCCTATAGGAAACACAGTAGAGTGCAAGAGTGCCTGTTTCTCAAAAGCAGAGTGTTTTTCTTGTAAGGCCGACTGGGGTTCAATACAACTTCCTAAACGGAGTTGATTCACATTCAGTTTCAAGTTCTAGCATTAAGTGTTAATTCAGGGTAAGAACACCACTATTGTGCTATTCTGGCCATAAACAGTGCAAATAGCACTCGCGTCTGTTCCCAGCAAATACAGTGTATTGGACTGAAGAGAAGCTCCTGTTTTACTTAGTTTCCAATACTGAGTTGAACTAGATATGCCCCGTTTGTGTAGGAAGCACAGTTCTCTTGTTCTGAGCTAGCTCACTGTACTGGCCCTATAGGAAACACAGTAGAGTACAAGAGTGCCTGTTTCTCAAAAGCAGAGTGTTTTTCTTGTAAGGCCGACTGGGGTTCAATACAACTTCCTAAACGGAGTTGATTCACATTGAGTTTCAAGTTCTAGCATTAAGTGTTAATTCAGGGTAAGAACACCACTATTGTGCTATTCTGGCCGTAAACAGTGCAAATAGCACTCGCGTCTGTTCCCAGCAAATACAGTGTATTGGACTGAAGAGAAGCTCCTGTTTTACTTAGTTTCCAATACTGAGTTGAACTAGATATGCCCCGTTTGTGTAGGAAGCACAGTTCTCTTGTTCTGAGCTAGCTCACTGTACTGGCCCTATAGGAAACACAGTAGAGTGCAAGAGTGCCTGTTTCTCAAAAGCAGAGTGTTTTTCTTGTAAGGCCGACTGGGGTTCAATACAACTTCCTAAACGGAGTTGATTCACATTCAGTTTCAAGTTCTAGCATTAAGTGTTAATTCAGGGTAAGAACACCACTATTGTGCTATTCTGGCCATAAACAGTGCAAATAGCACTCGCGTCTGTTCCCAGCAAATACAGTGTATTGGACTGAAGAGAAGCTCCTGTTTTACTTAGTTTCCAATACTGAGTTGAACTAGATATGCCCCGTTTGTGTAGGAAGCACAGTTCTCTTGTTCTGAGCTAGCTCACTGTACTGGCCCTATAGGAAACACAGTAGAGTGCAAGAGTGCCTGTTTCTCAAAAGCAGAGTGTTTTTCTTGTAAGGCCGACTGGGGTTCAATACAACTTCCTAAACGGAGTTGATTCACATTGAGTTTCAAGTTCTAGCATTAAGTGTTAATTCAGGGTAAGAACACCACTATTGTGCTATTCTGGCCATAAACAGTGCAAATAGCACTCGCGTCTGTTCCCAGCAAATACAGTGTATTGGACTGAAGAGAAGCTCCTGTTTTACTTAGTTTCCAATACTGAGTTGAACTAGATATGCCCCGTTTGTGTAGGAAGCACAGTTCTCTTGTTCTGAGCTAGCTCACTGTACTGGCCCTATAGGAAACACAGTAGAGTGCAAGAGTGCCTGTTTCTCAAAAGCAGAGTGTTTTTCTTGTAAGGCCGACTGGGGTTCAATACAACTTCCTAAACGGAGTTGATTCACATTCAGTTTCAAGTTCTAGCATGAAGTGTTAATTCAGGGTAACAACACCACTATTGTGCTATTCTGGCCATAAACAGTGCAAATTAGCACTCGCGTCTGTTCCCAGCAAATACAGTGTATTGGACTGAAGAGAAGCTCCTGTTTTACTTAGTTTCCAATACTGAGTTGAACTAGATATGGCCCGTTTGTGTAGGAAGCACAGTTCTCTTGTTCTGAGCTAGCTCACTGTACTGGCCCTATAGGAAACACAGTAGAGTGCAAGAGTGCCTGTTTCTCAAAAGCAGAGTGTTTTTCTTGTAAGGCCGACTGGGGTTCAATACAACTTCCTAAACGGAGTTGATTCACATTCAGTTTCAAGTTCTAGCATTAAGTGTTAATTCAGGGTAAGAACACCACTATTGTGCTATTCTGGCCATAAACAGTGCAAATAGCACTCGCGTCTGTTCCCAGCAAATACAGTGTATTGGACTGAAGAGAAGCTCCTGTTTTACTTAGTTTCCAATACTGAGTTGAACTAGATATGCCCCGTTTGTGTAGGAAGCACAGTTCTCTTGTTCTGAGCTATCTCACTGTACTGGCCCTACAGGAAACACAGTAGAGTGCAAGAGTGTCTGTTTCTCAAAAGCAGAGTGTTTTTCTTGTAAGGCCGACTGGGGTTCAATACAACTTCCTAAACGGAGTTGATTCACATTCAGTTTCAAGTTCTAGCATTAAGTGTTAATTCAGGGTAAGAACACCACTATTGTGCTATTCTGGCCATAAACAGTGCAAATAGCACTCGCTTCTGTTCCCAGCAAATACAGTGTATTGGACTGAAGAGAAGCTCCTGTTTTACTTAGTTTCCAATACTGAGTTGAACTAGATATGCCCCGTTTGTGTAGGAAGCACAGTTCTCTTGTTCTGAGCTAGCTCACTGTACTGGCCCTATAGGAAACACAGTAGAGTACAAGAGTGCCTGTTTCTCAAAAGCAGAGTGTTTTTCTTGTAAGGCCGACTGGGGTAAAATACAACTTCCTATACGGAGTTGATTCACATTGAGTTTCAAGTTCTAGCATTAAGTGTTAATTCAGGGTAAGAACACCACTATTGTGCTATTCTGGCCATAAACAGTGCAAATAGCACTCGCGTCTGTTCCCAGCAAATACAGTGTATTGGACTGAAGAGAAGCTCCTGTTTTACTTAGTTTCCAATACTGAGTTGAACTAGATATGCCCCGTTTGTGTAGGAAGCACAGTTCTCTTGTTCTGAGCTAGCTCACTGTACTGGCCCTATAGGAAAAACAGTAGAGTGCAAGAGTGCCTGTTTCTCAAAAGCAGAGTGTTTTTCTTGTAAGGCCGACTGGGGTTCAATACAACTTCCTAAATGGAGTTGATTCACATTGAGTTTCAAGTTCTAGCATTAAGTGTTAATTCAGGGTAAGAACACCACTATTGTGCTATTCTGGCCATAAACAGTGCAAATAGCACTTGCGTCTGTTCCCAGCAAATACAGTGTATTGGACTGAAGAGAAGCTTCTGTTTTACTTAGTTTCCAATACTGAGTTGAACTAGATATGCCCCGTTTGTGTAGGAAGCACAGTTCTCTTGTTCTGAGCTAGCTCACTGTACTGGCCCTATAGGAAACACAGTAGAGTGCAAGAGTGCCTGTTTCTCAAAAGCAGAGTGTTTTTCTTGTAAGGCCGACTGGGGTTCAATACAACTTCCTAAACGGAGTTGATTCACATTCAGTTTCAAGTTCTAGCATTAAGTGTTAATTCACGGTAAGAACACCACTATTGTGCTATTCTGGCCATAAACAGTGCAAATAGCACTCGCGTCTGTTCCCAGCAAATACACTGTATTGGACTGAAGAGAAGCTCCTGTTTTACTTAGTTTCCAATACTGAGTTGAACTAGATATGCCCCGTTTGTGTAGGAAGCACAGTTCTCTTGTTCTGAGCTAGCTCACTGTACTGGCCCTATAGGAAACACAGTAGAGTACAAGAGTGCCTGTTTCTCAAAAGCAGAGTGTTTTTCTTGTAAGGCCGACTGTTTTTTTGAGTGCAAGAATGCCCGTTTCTCAATAGCAGAGTGTTTTTCTTGCATGGCACATTAGGGTTCAATTAAACTTCCTAAACGGAGTTGAATCACGTTCAGTTTCAAGTTCTAGCAGCAAGGGTTCATTGAGGCTAAGAACAGCACTCTTGTGCTATTCTGGCCATACACAGTGCAACCAGCATTCGAGTCTTTTCCCAGCAAGTACAGTGTATTGGACTGAAGAGAAGCTCCTGTTTTACTTAGTTTCCAATACTGAGTTGAACTATATATGCCCAGTTTGTGTAGGAAGCACAGTTCTCTTGTTCTAAGCTATCTCACTGTACTGGCCCTATAGGAAACACAGTAGAGTGCAAGAGTGCCTGTTTCTCAAAAGCAGAGTGTTTTTCTTGTAAGGCCGACTGGGGTTCAATACAACTTCCTAAACGGAGTTGATTCACATTGAGTTTCAAGTTCTAGCATTAAGTGTTAATTCAGGGAAAGAACACCACTATTGTGCTATTCTGGCCATAAACAGTGCAAATACACTCGCGTCTGTTCCCAGCAAATACAGTGTATTGGACTGAAGAGAGGTTCCTGTTTTACTTAGTTTCCAATACTGAGTTGAACTAGATATGCCCCGTTTGTGTAGGAAGCACAGTTCTCTTGTTCTGAGCTAGCTCACTGTACTGGCCCTATAGGAAACACAGTAGAGTGCAAGAGTGCCTGTTTCTCAAAAGCAGAGTGTTTTTCTTGTAAGGCCGACTGGGGTTCAATACAACTTCCTAAACGGAGTTGATTCACATTCAGTTTCAAGTTCTAGCATTAAGTGTTAATTCAGGGTAAGAACACCACTATTGTGCTATTCTGGCCATAAACAGTGCAATAGCACTCGCGTCTGTTCCCAGCAAATACAGTGTATTGGACTGAAGAGAGGCTCCTGTTTTACTTAGTTTCCAATACTGAGTTGAACTAGATATGCCCCGTTTGTGTAGGAAGCACAGTTCTCTTGTTCTGAGCTAGCTCACTGTAGTGGCCCTATAGGAAACACAGTAGAGTGCAAGAGTGCCTGTTTCTCAAAAGCAGAGTGTTTTTCTTGTAAGGCCGACTGTTTTTTTTGAGTGCAAGAATGCCCGTTTCTCAAAAGCAGAGTGTTTTTCTTGCATGGCACACTAGGGTCCAATTAAACTTCCTAAACGGAGGTGAATCACGTTCAGTTTCAAGTTCTAGCAGCAAGGGTTCATTGAGGCTAAGAACAGCACTCTTGTGCTATTCTGGCCATACACAGTGCAACCAGCATTCGAGTCTTTTCCCAGCAAGTACAGTGTATTGGACTGAAGAGAAGCTCCTGTTTTACTTAGTTTCCAATACTGAGTTGAACTAGATATGCCCCGTTTGTGTAGGAAACACAGTTCTCTTGTTCTGAGCTAGCTCACTGTACTGGCCCTATAGGAAACACAGTAGAGTGCAAGAGTGCCTGTTTCTCAAAAGCAGAGTGTTTTTCTTGTAAGGCCGACTGGGGTTCAATACAACTTCCTAAACGGAGTTGATTCACATTCAGTTTCAAGTTCTAGCATTAAGTGTTAATTCAGGGTAAGAACACCACTATTGTGCTATTCTGGCCATAAACAGTGCAAATAGCACTCGCGTCTGTTCCCAGCAAATACAGTGTATTGGACTCAATAGAAGCTCCTGTTTTACTTAGTTTCCAATACTGAGTTGAACTAGATATGCCCCGTTTGTGTAGGAAGCACAGTTCTCTTGTTCTGAGCTATCTCACTGTACTGGCCCTATAGGAAACACAGTAGAGTGCAAGAGTGCCTGTTTCTCAAAAGCAGAGTGTTTTTCTTGTAAGGCCGACTGGGGTTCAATACAACTTCCTAAACGGAGTTGATTCACATTGAGTTTCAAGTTCTAGCATTAAGTGTGAATTCAGGGTAAGAACACCACTATTGTGCTATTCTGGCCATAAACAGTGCAAATAGCACTCGCGTCTGTTCCCAGCAAATACAGTGTATTGGACTGAAGAGAAGCTCCTGTTTTACTTAGTTTCCAATACTGAGTTGAACTAGATATGCCCCGTTTGTGTAGGAAGCACAGTTCTCTTGTTCTGAGCTAGCTCACTGTACTGGCCCTATAGGAAAAACAGTAGAGTGCAAGAGTGCCTGTTTCTCAAAAGCAGAGTGTTTTTCTTGTAAGGCCGACTGGGGTTCAATACAACTTCCTAAATGGAGTTGATTCACATTGAGTTTCAAGTTCTAGCATTAAGTGTTAATTCAGGGTAAGAACACCACTATTGTGCTATTCTGGCCATAAACAGTGCAAATAGCACTTGCGTCTGTTCCCAGCAAATACAGTGTATTGGACTGAAGAGAAGCTTCTGTTTTACTTAGTTTCCAATACTGAGTTGAACTAGATATGCCCCGTTTGTGTAGGAAGCACAGTTCTCTTGTTCTGAGCTAGCTCACTGTACTGGCCCTATAGGAAACACAGTAGAGTGCAAGAGTGCCTGTTTCTCAAAAGCAGAGTGTTTTTCTTGTAAGGCCGACTGGGGTTCAATACAACTTCCTAAACGGAGTTGATTCACATTGAGTTTCAAGTTCTAGCATTAAGTGTTAATTCACGGTAAGAACACCACTATTGTGCTATTCTGGCCATAAACAGTGCAAATAGCACTCGCGTCTGTTCCCAGCAAATACAGTGTATTGGACTGAAGAGAAGCTCCTGTTTTACTTAGTTTCCAATACTGAGTTGAACTAGATATGCCCCGTTTGTGTAGGAAGCACAGTTCTCTTGTTCTGAGCTAGCTCACTGTACTGGCCCTATAGGAAACACAGTAGAGTACAAGAGTGCCTGTTTCTCAAAAGCAGAGTGTTTTTCTTGTAAGGCCGACTGTTTTTTTGAGTGCAAGAATGCCCGTTTCTCAATAGCAGAGTGTTTTTCTTGCATGGCACATTAGGGTTCAATTAAACTTCCTAAACGGAGTTGAATCACGTTCAGTTTCAAGTTCTAGCAGCAAGGGTTCATTGAGGCTAAGAACAGCACTCTTGTGCTATTCTGGCCATACACAGTGCAACCAGCATTCGAGTCTTTTCCCAGCAAGTACAGTGTATTGGACTGAAGAGAAGCTCCTGTTTTACTTAGTTTCCAATACTGAGTTGAACTATATATGCCCAGTTTGTGTAGGAAGCACAGTTCTCTTGTTCTAAGCTATCTCACTGTACTGGCCCTATAGGAAACACAGTAGAGTGCAAGAGTGCCTGTTTCTCAAAAGCAGAGTGTTTTTCTTGTAAGGCCGACTGGGGTTCAATACAACTTCCTAAACGGAGTTGATTCACATTGAGTTTCAAGTTCTAGCATTAAGTGTTAATTCAGGGAAAGAACACCACTATTGTGCTATTCTGGCCATAAACAGTGCAAATACACTCGCGTCTGTTCCCAGCAAATACAGTGTATTGGACTGAAGAGAGGTTCCTGTTTTACTTAGTTTCCAATACTGAGTTGAACTAGATATGCCCCGTTTGTGTAGGAAGCACAGTTCTCTTGTTCTGAGCTAGCTCACTGTACTGGCCCTATAGGAAACACAGTAGAGTGCAAGAGTGCCTGTTTCTCAAAAGCAGAGTGTTTTTCTTGTAAGGCCGACTGGGGTTCAATACAACTTCCTAAACGGAGTTGATTCACATTCAGTTTCAAGTTCTAGCATTAAGTGTTAATTCAGGGTAAGAACACCACTATTGTGCTATTCTGGCCATAAACAGTGCAATAGCACTCGCGTCTGTTCCCAGCAAATACAGTGTATTGGACTGAAGAGAGGCTCCTGTTTTACTTAGTTTCCAATACTGAGTTGAACTAGATATGCCCCGTTTGTGTAGGAAGCACAGTTCTCTTGTTCTGAGCTAGCTCACTGTAGTGGCCCTATAGGAAACACAGTAGAGTGCAAGAGTGCCTGTTTCTCAAAAGCAGAGTGTTTTTCTTGTAAGGCCGACTGTTTTTTTTGAGTGCAAGAATGCCCGTTTCTCAAAAGCAGAGTGTTTTTCTTGCATGGCACACTAGGGTTCAATTAAACTTCCTAAACGGAGGTGAATCACGTTCAGTTTCAAGTTCTAGCAGCAAGGGTTCATTGAGGCTAAGAACAGCACTCTTGTGCTATTCTGGCCATACACAGTGCAACCAGCATTCGAGTCTTTTCCCAGCAAGTACAGTGTATTGGACTGAAGAGAAGCTCCTGTTTTACTTAGTTTCCAATACTGAGTTGAACTAGATATGCCCCGTTTGTGTAGGAAACACAGTTCTCTTGTTCTGAGCTAGCTCACTGTACTGGCCCTATAGGAAACACAGTAGAGTGCAAGAGTGCCTGTTTCTCAAAAGCAGAGTGTTTTTCTTGTAAGGCCGACTGGGGTTCAATACAACTTCCTAAACGGAGTTGATTCACATTCAGTTTCAAGTTCTAGCATTAAGTGTTAATTCAGGGTAAGAACACCACTATTGTGCTATTCTGGCCATAAACAGTGCAAATAGCACTCGCGTCTGTTCCCAGCAAATACAGTGTATTGGACTCAATAGAAGCTCCTGTTTTACTTAGTTTCCAATACTGAGTTGAACTAGATATGCCCCGTTTGTGTAGGAAGCACAGTTCTCTTGTTCTGAGCTATCTCACTGTACTGGCCCTATAGGAAACACAGTAGAGTGCAAGAGTGCCTGTTTCTCAAAAGCAGAGTGTTTTTCTTGTAAGGCCGACTGGGGTTCAATACAACTTCCTAAACGGAGTTGATTCACATTGAGTTTCAAGTTCTAGCATTAAGTGTTAATTCAGGGTAAGAACACCACTATTGTGCTATTCTGGCCATAAACAGTGCAAATAGCACTCGCGTCTGTTCCCAGCAAATACAGTGTATTGGACTGAAGAGAAGTTCCTGTTTTACTTAGTTTCCAATACAGAGTTGAACTAGATATGCCCCGTTTGTGTAGGAAGCACAGTTCTCTTGTTCTGAGCTAGCTCACTGTACTGGCCCTATAGGAAACACAGTAGAGTGCAAGAGTGCCTGTTTACCAAAAGCAGAGTGTTTTTCTTGTAAGGCCGACTGGGGTTCAATACAACTTCCTAAACGGAGTTGATTCACATTGAGTTTCAAGTTCTAGCATTAAGTGTTAATTCAGGGTAAGAACACCACTATTGTGCTATTCTGGCCATAAACAGTGCAATAGCACTCGCGTCTGTTGCCAGCAAATACAGTGTATTGGACTGAAGAGAGGCTCCTGTTTTACTTAGTTTCCAATACTGAGTTGAACTAGATATGCCCCGTTTGTGTAGGAAGCACAGTTCTCTTGTTCTGAGCTAGCTCACTGTACTGGCCCTATAGAAAACACAGTAGAGTGCAAGAGTGCCTGTTTCTCAAAAGCAGAGTGTTTTTCTTGTAAGGCCGACTGTTTTTTTGAGTGCAAGAATGCCCGTTTCTCAAAAGCAGAGTGTTTTTCTTGCATGGCACACTAGGGTTCAATTAAACTTCCTAAACGGAGGTGAATCACGTTCAGTTTCAAGTTCTAGCAGCAAGGGTTCATTGAGGCTAAAACAGCACTCTTGTGCTATTCTGGCCATACACAGTGCAACCAGCATTCGAGTCTTTTCCCAGCAAGTACAGTGTATTGGACTGAAGAGAAGCTCCTGTTTTACTTAGTTTCCAATACTGAGTTGAACTAGATATGCCCCGTTTGTGTAGGAAGCACAGTTCTCTTGTTCTGAGCTAGCTCACTGTACTGGCCCTATAGGAAACACAGTAGAGTGCAAGAGTGCCTGTTTCTCAAAAGCAGAGTGTTTTTCTTGTAAGGCCGACTGGGGTTCAATACAACTTCCTAAACGGAGTTGATTCACATTGAGTTTCAAGTTCTAGCATTAAGTGTTAATTCAGGGTAAGAACATAACTATTGTGCTATTCTGGCCATAAACAGTGCAAATAGCACTCGCTTCTGTTCCCAGCAAATACAGTGTATTGGACTGAAGAGAAGCTCCTGTTTTACTTAGTTTCCAATACTGAGTTGAACTAGATATGCCCCGTTTGTGTAGGAAGCACAGTTCTCTTGTTCTGAGCTAGCTCACTGTACTGGCCCTATAGGAAACACAGTAGAGTGCAAGAGTGCCTGTTTCTCAAAAGCAGAGTGTTTTTCTTGTAAGGCCGACTGGGGTTCAATACAACTTCCTAAACGGAGTTGATTCACATTGAGTTTCAAGTTCTAGCATTAAGTGTTAATTCAGGGTAAGAACACCACTATTGTGCTATTCTGGCCATAAACAGTGCAAATTAGCACTCGCGTCTGTTGCCAGCAAATACAGTGTATTGGACTGAAGAGAAGCTCCTGTTTTACTTAGTTTCCAATACTGAGTTGAACTAGATATGCCCCGTTTGTGTAGGAAGCACAGTTCTCTTGTTCTGAGCTAGCTCACTGTACTGGCCCTATAGGAAACACAGTAGAGTGCAAGAGTGCCTGTTTCTCAAAAGCAGAGTGTTTTTCTTGTAAGGCCGACTGGGGTTCAATACAACTTCCTAAACGGAGTTGATTCACATTGAGTTTCAAGTTCTAGCATTAAGTGTGAATTCAGGGTAAGAACACCACTATTGTGCTATTCTGGCCATAAACAGTGCAATAGCACTCGCGTCTGTTCCCAGCAAATACAGTGTATTGGACTGAAGAGAGGCTCCTGTTTTACTTAGTTTCCAAAACTGAGTTGAACTAGATATGCCCCGTTTGTGTAGGAAGCACAGTTCTCTTGTTCTGAGCTAGCTCACTGTACTGGCCCTATAGGAAACACAGTAGAGTGCAAGAGTGCCTGTTTCTCAAAAGGAGAGTGTTTTTCCTGTAAGGCCGACTGTTTTTTTGAGTGCAAGAATGCCCGTTTCTCAAAAGCAGAGTGTTTTTGTTGCATGGCACACTAGGGTTCAATTAAACTTCCTAAACGGAGGTGAATCACGTTCAGTTTCAAGTTCTAGCAGCAAGGGTTCATTGAGGCTAAGAACAGCACTCTTGTGCTATTCTGGCCATACACAGTGCAACCAGCATTCGAGTCTTTTCCCAGTAAGTACAGTGTATTGGACTGAAGAGAAGCTCCTGTTTTACTTAGTTTCCAATACTGAGTTGAACTAGATATGCCCCGTTTGTGTAGGAAACACAGTTCTCTTGTTCTGAGCTAGCTCACTGTACTGGCCCTATAGGAAACACAGTAGAGTGCAAGAGTGCCTGTTTCTCAAAAGCAGAGTGTTTTTCTTGTAAGGCCGACTGGGGTTCAATACAACTTCCTAAACGGAGTTGATTCACATTCAGTTTCAAGTTCTAGCATTAAGTGTTAATTCAGGGTAAGAACACCACTATTGTGCTATTCTGGCCATAAACAGTGCAAATAGCACTCGCGTCTGTTCCCAGCAAATACAGTGTATTGGACTGAAGAGAAGCTCCTGTTTTACTTAGTTTCCAATACTGAGTTGAACTAGATATGCCCCGTTTGTGTAGGCAGCACAGTTCTCTTGTTCTGAGCTAGCTCACTGTACTGGCCCTATAGGAAACACAGTAGAGTGCAAGAGTGCCTGTTTCTCAAAAGCAGAGTGTTTTTCTTGTAAGGCCGACTGTTTTTTTGAGTGCAAGAATGCCCGTTTCTCAAAAGCAGAGTGTTTTTCTTGCATGGCACACTGGGGTTCAATAAACTTCCTAAACGGAGTTGAATCACGTTCAGTTTCAAGTTCTAGCAGCAAGGGTTCATTGAGGCTAAGAACAGCACTCTTGTGCTATTCTGGCCATACACAGTGCAACCAGCATTCGAGTCTTTTCCCAGCAAGTACAGTGTATTGGACTGAAGAGAAGCTCCTGTTTTACTTAGTTTCCAATACTGAGTTGAACTATATATTCCCCGTTTGTGTAGGAAGCACAGTTCTCTTGTTCTGAGCTAGCTCACTGTACTGGCCCTATAGGAAACACAGTAGAGTGCAAGAGTGCCTGTTTCTCAAAAGCAGAGTGTTTTTCTTGTAAGGCCGACTGGGGTTCAATACAACTTCCTAAACGGAGTTGATTCACATTGAGTTTCAAGTTCTAGCATTAAGTGTTAATTCAGGGTAAGAACACCACTATTGTGCTATTCTGGCCATAAACAGTGCAAATAGCACTCGCGTCTGTTCCCAGCAAATACAGTGTATTGGACTCAATAGAAGCTCCTGTTTTACTTAGTTTCCAATACTGAGTTGAACTAGATATGCCCCGTTTGTGTAGGAAGCACAGTTCTCTTGTTCTGAGCTAGCTCACTGTACTGGCCCTATAGGAAACACAGTAGAGTGCAAGAGTGCCTGTTTACCAAAAGCAGAGTGTTTTTCTTGTAAGGCCGACTGGGGTTCAATACAACTTCCTAAACGGAGTTGATTCACATTGAGTTTCAAGTTCTAGCATTAAGTGTTAATTCAGGGTAAGAACACCACTATTGTGCTATTCTGGCCATAAACAGTGCAATAGCACTCGCGTCTGTTGCCAGCAAATACAGTGTATTGGACTGAAGAGAGGCTCCTGTTTTACTTAGTTTCCAATACTGAGTTGAACTAGATATGCCCCGTTTGTGTAGGAAGCACAGTTCTCTTGTTCTGAGCTAGCTCACTGTACTGGCCCTATAGAAAACACAGTAGAGTGCAAGAGTGCCTGTTTCTCAAAAGCAGAGTGTTTTTCTTGTAAGGCCGACTGTTTTTTTGAGTGCAAGAATGCCCGTTTCTCAAAAGCAGAGTGTTTTTCTTGCATGGCACACTAGGGTTCAATTAAACTTCCTAAACGGAGGTGAATCACGTTCAGTTTCAAGTTCTAGCAGCAAGGGTTCATTGAGGCTAAAACAGCACTCTTGTGCTATTCTGGCCATACACAGTGCAACCAGCATTCGAGTCTTTTCCCAGCAAGTACAGTGTATTGGACTGAAGAGAAGCTCCTGTTTTACTTAGTTTCCAATACTGAGTTGAACTAGATATGCCCCGTTTGTGTAGGAAGCACAGTTCTCTTGTTCTGAGCTAGCTCACTGTACTGGCCCTATAGGAAACACAGTAGAGTGCAAGAGTGCCTGTTTCTCAAAAGCAGAGTGTTTTTCTTGTAAGGCCGACTGGGGTTCAATACAACTTCCTAAACGGAGTTGATTCACATTGAGTTTCAAGTTCTAGCATTAAGTGTTAATTCAGGGTAAGAACATAACTATTGTGCTATTCTGGCCATAAACAGTGCAAATAGCACTCGCTTCTGTTCCCAGCAAATACAGTGTATTGGACTGAAGAGAAGCTCCTGTTTTACTTAGTTTCCAATACTGAGTTGAACTAGATATGCCCCGTTTGTGTAGGAAGCACAGTTCTCTTGTTCTGAGCTAGCTCACTGTACTGGCCCTATAGGAAACACAGTAGAGTGCAAGAGTGCCTGTTTCTCAAAAGCAGAGTGTTTTTCTTGTAAGGCCGACTGGGGTTCAATACAACTTCCTAAACGGAGTTGATTCACATTGAGTTTCAAGTTCTAGCATTAAGTGTGAATTCAGGGTAAGAACACCACTATTGTGCTATTCTGGCCATAAACAGTGCAATAGCACTCGCGTCTGTTCCCAGCAAATACAGTGTATTGGACTGAAGAGAGGCTCCTGTTTTACTTAGTTTCCAAAACTGAGTTGAACTAGATATGCCCCGTTTGTGTAGGAAGCACAGTTCTCTTGTTCTGAGCTAGCTCACTGTACTGGCCCTATAGAAAACACAGTAGAGTGCAAGAGTGCCTGTTTCTCAAAAGCAGAGTGTTTTTCTTGTAAGGCCGACTGTTTTTTTGAGTGCAAGAATGCCCGTTTCTCAAAAGCAGAGTGTTTTTCTTGCATGGCACACTAGGGTTCAATTAAACTTCCTAAACGGAGGTGAATCACGTTCAGTTTCAAGTTCTAGCAGCAAGGGTTCATTGAGGCTAAAACAGCACTCTTGTGCTATTCTGGCCATACACAGTGCAACCAGCATTCGAGTCTTTTCCCAGCAAGTACAGTGTATTGGACTGAAGAGAAGCTCCTGTTTTACTTAGTTTCCAATACTGAGTTGAACTAGATATGCCCCGTTTGTGTAGGAAGCACAGTTCTCTTGTTCTGAGCTAGCTCACTGTACTGGCCCTATAGGAAACACAGTAGAGTGCAAGAGTGCCTGTTTCTCAAAAGCAGAGTGTTTTTCTTGTAAGGCCGACTGGGGTTCAATACAACTTCCTAAACGGAGTTGATTCACATTGAGTTTCAAGTTCTAGCATTAAGTGTTAATTCAGGGTAAGAACATAACTATTGTGCTATTCTGGCCATAAACAGTGCAAATAGCACTCGCTTCTGTTCCCAGCAAATACAGTGTATTGGACTGAAGAGAAGCTCCTGTTTTACTTAGTTTCCAATACTGAGTTGAACTAGATATGCCCCGTTTGTGTAGGAAGCACAGTTCTCTTGTTCTGAGCTAGCTCACTGTACTGGCCCTATAGGAAACACAGTAGAGTGCAAGAGTGCCTGTTTCTCAAAAGCAGAGTGTTTTTCTTGTAAGGCCGACTGGGGTTCAATACAACTTCCTAAACGGAGTTGATTCACATTGAGTTTCAAGTTCTAGCATTAAGTGTGAATTCAGGGTAAGAACACCACTATTGTGCTATTCTGGCCATAAACAGTGCAATAGCACTCGCGTCTGTTCCCAGCAAATACAGTGTATTGGACTGAAGAGAGGCTCCTGTTTTACTTAGTTTCCAAAACTGAGTTGAACTAGATATGCCCCGTTTGTGTAGGAAGCACAGTTCTCTTGTTCTGAGCTAGCTCACTGTACTGGCCCTATAGGAAACACAGTAGAGTGCAAGAGTGCCTGTTTCTCAAAAGGAGAGTGTTTTTCCTGTAAGGCCGACTGTTTTTTTGAGTGCAAGAATGCCCGTTTCTCAAAAGCAGAGTGTTTTTGTTGCATGGCACACTAGGGTTCAATTAAACTTCCTAAACGGAGGTGAATCACGTTCAGTTTCAAGTTCTAGCAGCAAGGGTTCATTGAGGCTAAGAACAGCACTCTTGTGCTATTCTGGCCATACACAGTGCAACCAGCATTCGAGTCTTTTCCCAGCAAGTACAGTGTATTGGACTGAAGAGAAGCTCCTGTTTTACTTAGTTTCCAATACTGAGTTGAACTAGATATGCCCCGTTTGTGTAGGAAACACAGTTCTCTTGTTCTGAGCTAGCTCACTGTACTGGCCCTATAGGAAACACAGTAGAGTGCAAGAGTGCCTGTTTCTCAAAAGCAGAGTGTTTTTCTTGTAAGGCCGACTGGGGTTCAATACAACTTCCTAAACGGAGTTGATTCACATTCAGTTTCAAGTTCTAGCATTAAGTGTTAATTCAGGGTAAGAACACCACTATTGTGCTATTCTGGCCATAAACAGTGCTAATAGCACTCGCGTCTGTTCCCAGCAAATACAGTGTATTGGACTGAAGAGAAGCTCCTGTTTTACTTAGTTTCCAATACTGAGTTGAACTAGATATGCCCCGTTTGTGTAGGCAGCACAGTTCTCTTGTTCTGAGCTAGCTCACTGTACTGGCCCTATAGGAAACACAGTAGAGTGCAAGAGTGCCTGTTTCTCAAAAGCAGAGTGTTTTTCTTGTAAGGCCGACTGTTTTTTTGAGTGCAAGAATGCCCGTTTCTCAAAAGCAGAGTGTTTTTCTTGCATGGCACACTGGGGTTCAATAAACTTCCTAAACGGAGTTGAATCACGTTCAGTTTCAAGTTCTAGCAGCAAGGGTTCATTGAGGCTAAGAACAGCACTCTTGTGCTATTCTGGCCATACACAGTGCAACCAGCATTCGAGTCTTTTCCCAGCAAGTACAGTGTATTGGACTGAAGAGAAGCTCCTGTTTTACTTAGTTTCCAATACTGAGTTGAACTATATATTCCCCGTTTGTGTAGGAAGCACAGTTCTCTTGTTCTGAGCTAGCTCACTGTACTGGCCCTATAGGAAACACAGTAGAGTGCAAGAGTGCCTGTTTCTCAAAAGCAGAGTGTTTTTCTTGTAAGGCCGACTGGGGTTCAATACAACTTCCTAAACGGAGTTGATTCACATTGAGTTTCAAGTTCTAGCATTAAGTGTTAATTCAGGGTAAGAACACCACTATTGTGCTATTCTGGCCATAAACAGTGCAAATAGCACTCGCGTCTGTTCCCAGCAAATACAGTGTATTGGACTCAATAGAAGCTCCTGTTTTACTTAGTTTCCAATACTGAGTTGAACTAGATATGCCCCGTTTGTGTAGGAAGCACAGTTCTCTTGTTCTGAGCTAGCTCACTGTACTGGCCCTATAGGAAACACAGTAGAGTGCAAGAGTGCCTGTTTCTCAAAAGCAGAGTGTTTTTCTTGTAAGGCTGACTGGGGTTCAATACAACTTCCTAAACGGAGTTGATTCACATTGAGTTTCAAGTTCTAGCATTAAGTGTTAATTCAGGGTAAGAACACCACTATTGTGCTATTCTGGCCATAAACAGTGCAAATAGCTCTCGCGTCTGTTCCCAGCAAATACAGTGTATTGGACTGAAGAGAAGCTCCTGTTTTACTTAGTTTCCAATACTGAGTAGAACTAGATATGCCCCGTTTGTGTAGGAAGCACAGTTGTCTTGTTCTGAGCTAGCTCACTGTACTGGCCCTATAGGAAACACAGTAGAGTACAAGAGTGCCTGTTTCTCATAGCAGAGTGTTTTTCTTGTAAGGCCGACTGTTTTTTTGAGTGCAAGAATGCCCGTTTCTCAAAAGCAGAGTGTTTTCTTGCATGGCACACTAGGGTTCAATTAAACTTCCTAAACGGAGTTGAATCACGTACAGTTTCAAGTTCTAGCAGCAAGGGTTCATTGAGGCTAAGAACAGCACTCTTGTGCTATTCTGGCCATACACAGTGCAACCAGCATTCGAGTCTTTTCCCAGCAAGTACAATGTATTGGACTGAAGAGAAGCTCCTGTTTTACTTAGTTTCCAATACTGAGTTGAACTATATATTCCCCGTTTGTGTAGGAAGCACAGTTCTCTTGTTCTGAGCTATCTCACTGTACTGGCCCTATAGGAAACACAGTAGAGTGCAAGAGTGCCTGTTTCTCAAAAGCAGAGTGTTTTTCTTGTAAGGCCGACTGGGGTTCAATACAACTTCCCAAACGGAGTTGATTCACATTGAGTTTCAAGTTCTAGCATTAAGTGTTAATTCAGGGTAAGAACACCACTATTGTGCTATTCTGGCCATAAACAGTGCAAATAGCACTCGCGTCTGTTCCCAGCAAATACAGTGTATTGGATTCAATAGAAGCTCCTGTTTTACTTAGTTTCCAATACTGAGTTGAACTAGATATGCCCCGTTTGTGTAGGAAGCACAGTTCTCTTGTTCTGAGCTAGCTCACTGTACTGGCCCTATAGGAAACACAGTAGAGTGCAAGAGTGCCTGTTTCTCAAAAGCAGAGTGTTTTTCTTGTAAGGCCGACTGGGGTTCAATACAACTTCCTAAACGGAGTTGATTCACATTGAGTTTCAAGTTCTAGCATTAAGTGTTAATTCAGGGTAAGAACACCACTATTGTGCTATTCTGGCCATAAACAGTGCAAATAGCACTCGCGTCTGTTCCCAGCAAATACAGTGTATTGGACTGAAGAGAGGCTCCTGTTTTACTTAGTTTCCAATACTGAGTTGAACTAGATATGCCCCGTTTGTGTAGGAAGCACAGTTCTCTTGTTCTGAGCTAGCTCACTGTACTGGCCCTATAGGAAACACAGTAGAGTGCAAGAGTGCCTGTTTCTCAAAAGCAGAGTGTTTTTCTTGTATGGCCGACTGTTTTTTTGAGTGCAAGAATGCCCGTTTCTCAAAAGCAGAGTGTTTTTCTTGCATGGCACACAGGGGTTCAATTAAACTTCCTAAACGGAGTTGAATCACTTTCAGTTTCAAGTTCTAGCAGCAAGGGTTCATTGAGGCTAAGAACAGCACTCTTGTGCTATTCTGGCCATACACAGTGCAACCAGCATTCGAGTCTTTTCCCAGCAAGTACAGTGTATTGGACTGAAGAGAAGCTCCTGTTTTACTTAGTTTCCAATACTGAGTTGAACTATATATTCCCCGTTTGTGTAGGAAGCACAGTTCTCTTCTTCTGAGCTAGCTCACTGTACTGGCCCTATAGGAAACACAGTAGAGTGCAAGAGTGCCTGTTTCTCAAAAGCAGAGTGTTTTTCTTGTAAGGCCGACTGGGGTTCAATACAACTTCCTAAACGGAGTTGATTCACATTGAGTTTCAAGTTCTAGCATTAAGTGTTAATTCAGGGTAAGAACACCACTATTGTGCTATTCTGGCCATAAACAGTGCAAATAGCACTCGCGTCTGTTCCCAGCAAATACAGTGTATTGGACTCAATAGAAGCTCCTGTTTTACTTAGTTTCCAATACTGAGTTGAACTAGATATGCCCCGTTTGTGTAGGAAGCACAGTTCTCTTGTTCTGAGCTAGCTCACTGTACTGGCCCTATAGGAAACACAGTAGAGTGCAAGAGTGCCTGTTTCTCAAAAGCAGAGTGTTTTTCTTGTAAGGCCGACTGGGGTTCAATACAACTTCCTAAACGGAGTTGATTCACATTGAGTTTCAAGTTCTAGCATTAAGTGTTAATTCAGGGTAAGAACACCACTATTGTGCTATTCTGGCCATAAACAGTGCAAATAGCACTCGCGTCTGTTCCCAGCAAATACAGTGTATTGGACTGAAGAGAAGCTCCTGTTTTACTTAGTTTCCAATACTGAGTAGAACTAGATATGCCCCGTTTGTGTAGGAAGCACAGTTGTCTTGTTCTGAGCTAGCTCACTGTACTGGCCCTATAGGAAACACAGTAGAGTGCAAGAGTGCCTGTTTCTCAAAAGCAGAGTGTTTTTCTTGTAAGGCCGACTGTTTTTTTGAGTGCAAGAATGCCCGTTTCTCAAAAGCAGAGTGTTTTTCTTGCATGGCACACTAGGGTTCAATTAAACTTCCTAAACGGAGTTGAATCACGTACAGTTTCAAGTTCTAGCAGCAAGGGTTCATTGAGGCTAAGAACAGCACTCTTGTGCTATTCTGGCCATACACAGTGCAAACAGCATTCGAGTCTTTTCCCAGCAAATACAGTGTATTGGACTGAAGAGAAGCTCCTGTTTTACTTAGTTCCCAATACTGAGTTGAACTATATATTCCCCGTTTGTGTAGGAAGCACAGTTCTCTTGTTCTGAGCTATCTCACTGTACTGGCCCTATAGGAAACACAGTAGAGTGCAAGAGTGCCTGTTTCTCAAAAGCAGAGTGTTTTTCTTGTAAGGCCGACTGGGGTTCAATACAACTTCCTAAACGGAGTTGATTCACATTGAGTTTCAAGTTCTAGCATTAAGTGTTAATTCAGGGTAAGAACATCACTATTGTGCTATTCTGGCCATAAACAGTGCAAATAGCACTCGCGTCTGTTCCCAGCAAATACAGTGTATTGGATTCAATAGAAGCTCCTGTTTTACTTAGTTTCCAATACTGAGTTGAACTAGATATGCCCCGTTTGTGTAGGAAGCACAGTTCTCTTGTTCTGAGCTAGCTCACTGTACTGGCCCTATAGGAAACACAGTAGAGTGCAAGAGTGCCTGTTTCTCAAAAGCAGAGTGTTTTTCTTGTAAGGCCGACTGGGGTTCAATACAACTTCCTAAACGGAGTTGATTCACATTGAGTTTCAAGTTCTAGCATTAAGTGTTAATTCAGGGTAAGAACACCACTATTGTGCTATTCTGGCCATAAACAGTGCAAATACACTCGCGTCTGTTCCCAGCAAATACAGTGTATTGGACTGAAGAGAAGCTCCTGTTTTACTTAGTTTCCAATACTGAGTAGAACTAGATATGCCCCGTTTGTGTAGGAAGCACAGTTCTCTTGTTCTGAGCTAGCTCACTGTACTGGCCCTATAGGAAACACAGTAGAGTGCAAGAGTGCCTGTTTCTCAAAAGCAGAGTGTTTTTCTTGTAAGGCCGACTGGGGTTCAATACAACTTCCTAAACGGAGTTGATGATTCACATTGAGTTTCAAGTTCTAGCATTAAGTGTTAATTCAGGGTAAGAACACCACTATTGTGCTATTCTGGCCATAAACAGTGCAAATAGCACTCGCGTCTGTTCCCAGCAAATACAGTGTATTGGACTGAAGAGAAGCTCCTGTTTTACTTAGTTTCCAATACTGAGTAGAACTAGATATGCCCCGTTTGTGTAGGAAGCACAGTTCTCTTGTTCTGAGCTAGCTCACTGTACTGGCCCTATAGGAAACACAGTAGAGTGCAAGAGTGCCTGTTTCTCAAAAGCAGAGTGTTTTTCTTGTAAGGCCGACTGGGGTTCAATACAACTTCCTAAACGGAGTTGATGATTCACATTGAGTTTCAAGTTCTAGCATTAAGTGTTAATTCAGGGTAAGAACACCACTATTGTGCTATTCTGGCCATAAACAGTGCAAATAGCACTCGCGTCTGTTCCCAGCAAATACAGTGTATTGGACTGAAGAGAAGCTCCTGTTTTACTTAGTTTCCAATACTGAGTTGAACTGGGTATGCCCCTTTTGTGTAGGAAGCACAGTTCTCTTGTTCTGAGCTCGCTCACTGTACTGGCCCTATAGGAAACACAGTAGAGTGCAAGAGTGCCTGTTTCTCAAAAGCAGAGTGTTTTTCTTGTAAGGCCGACTGGGGTTCAATACAACTTCCTTAACGGAGTTGATGATTCACATTGAGTTTCAAGTTCTAGCATTAAGTGTTAATTCAGGGTAAGAACACCACTATTGTGCTATTCTGGCCATAAACAGTGCAAATAGCACTCGCGTCTGTTCCCAGCAAATACAGTGTATTGGACTGAAGAGAAGCTCCTGTTTTACTTAGTTTCCAATACTGAGTTGAACTGGGTATGCCCCTTTTGTGTAGGAAGCACAGTTCTCTTGTTCTGAGCTCGCTCACTGTACTGGCCCTATAGGAAACACAGTAGAGTGCAAGAGTGCCTGTTTCTCAAAAGCAGAGTGTTTTTCTTGTAAGGCCGACTGGGGTTCAATACAACTTCCGAAACGGAGTTGATGATTCACATTGAGTTTCAAGTTCTAGCACTAAGTGTTAATTCACGGTAAGAACACCACTATTGTGCTATTCTGGCCAAAAACAGTGCAAATAGCACTCGCGTCTGTTCCCAGCAAATACAGTGTATTGGACTGAAGAGAAGCTCCTGTTTTACTTAGTTTCCAATACTGAGTAGAACTAGATATGCCCCGTTTGTGTAGGAAGCACAGTTCTCTTGTTCTGAGCTAGCTCACTGTACTGGCCCTATAGGAAACACAGTAGAGTGCAAGAGTGCCTGTTTCTCAAAAGCAGAGTGTTTTTCTTGTAAGGCCGATTGGGGTTCAATACAACTTCCTAAACGGAGTTGATGATTCACATTGAGTTTCAAGTTCTAGCATTAAGTGTTAATTCAGGGTAAGAACACCACTATTGTGCTATTCTGGCCATAAACAGTGCAAATAGCACTCGCGTCTGTTCCCAGCAAATACAGTGTATTGGACTGAAGAGAAGCTCCTGTTTTACTTAGTTTCCAATACTGAGTAGAACTAGATATGCCCCGTTTGTGTAGGAAGCACAGTTCTCTTGTTCTGAGCTAGCTCACTGTACTGGCCCTATAGGAAACACAGTAGAGTGCAAGAGTGCCTGTTTCTCAAAAGCAGAGTGTTTTTCTTGTAAGGCCGACTGGGGTTCAATACAACTTCCTAAACGGAGTTGATGATTCACATTGAGTTTCAAGTTCTAGCATTAAGTGTTAATTCAGGGTAAGAACACCACTATTGTGCTATTCTGGCCATAAACAGTGAAAATAGCACTCGCGTCTGTTCCCAGCAAATACAGTGTATTGGACTGAAGAGAAGCTCCTGTTTTACTTAGTTTCCAATACTGAGTTGAACTGGATATGCCCCTTTTGTGTAGGAAGAACAGTTCTCTTGTTCTGAGCTAGCTCACTGTACTGGCCCTATAGGAAACACAGTAGAGTGCAAGAGTGCCTGTTTCTCAAAAGCAGAGTGTTTTTCTTGTAAGGCCGACTGGGGTTCAATACAACTTCCTAAACGGAGTTTATTCACATTGAGTTTCAAGTTCTAGCATTAAGTGTTAATTCAGGGTAAGAACACCACTATTGTGCTATTCTGGCCATAAACAGTGCAAATAGCACTCGCGTCTGTTCCCAGCAAATACAGTGTATTGGACTGAAGAGAAGCTCCTGTTTTACTTAGTTTCCAATACTGAGTGAAACTAGATATGCCCCGTTTGTGTAGGAAGCACAGTTCTCTTGTTCTGAGCTAGCTCACTGTACTGGCCCTATAGGAAACACAGTAGAGTGCAAGAGTGCCTGTTTCTCAAAAGCAGAGTGTTTTTCTTGTAAGGCCGACTGGGGTTCAATACAACTTCCTAAACGGAGTTGATGATTCACATTGAGTTTCAAGTTCTAGCATTAAGTGTTAATTCAGGGTAAGAACACCACTATTGTGCTATTCTGGCCAAAAACAGTGCAAATAGCACTCGCGTCTGTTCCCAGCAAATACAGTGTATTGGACTGAAGAGAAGCTCCTGTTTTACTTAGTTTCCAATACTGAGTTGAACTAGATATGCCCCGTTTGTGTAGGAAGCACAGTTCTCTTGTTCTGAGCTAGCTCACTGTACTGGCCCTATAGGAAACACAGTAGAGTGCAAGAGTGCCTGTTTCTCAAAAGCAGAGTGTTTTTCTTGTAAGGCCGACTGGGGTTCAATACAAATTCCTAAACGGAGTTGATTCACATTCAGTTTCAAGTTCTAGCATTAAGTGTTAATTCAGGGTAAGAACACCACTATTGTGCTATTCTGGCCATAAACAGTGCAAATAGCACTCGCGTCTGTTCCCAGCAAATACAGTGTATTGGACTGAAGAGAAGCTCCTGTTTTACTTAGTTTCCAATACTGAGTAGAACTAGATATGCCCCGTTTGTGTAGGAAGCACAGTTCTCTTGTTCTGAGCTAGCTCACTGTACTGGCCCTATAGGAAACACAGTAGAGTGCAAGAGTGCCTGTTTCTCAAAAGCAGAGTGTTTTTCTTGTAAGGCCGACTGGGGTTCAATACAACTTCCTAAACGGAGTTGATGATTCACATTGAGTTTCAAGTTCTAGCATTAAGTGTTAATTCAGGGTAAGAACACCACTATTGTGCTATTCTGGCCATAAACAGTGCAAATAGCACTCGCGTCTGTTCCCAGCAAATACAGTGTATTGGACTGAAGAGAAGCTCCTGTTTTACTTAGTTTCCAATACTGAGTTGAACTGGATATGCCCCTTTTGTGTAGGAAGCACAGTTCTCTTGTTCTGAGCTTGCTCACTGTACTGGCCCTATAGGAAAAACAGTAGAGGGCAAGAGTGCCTGTTTCTCAAAAGCAGAGTGTTTTTCTTGTAAGGCCGACTGGGGTTCAATACAATTTCCTAAACGGAGTTGATTCACATTCAGTTTCAAGTTCTAGCATTAAGTGTTAATTCAGGGTAAGAACACCACTATTGTGCTATTCTGGCCATAAACAGTGCAAATAGCACTCGCGTCTGTTCCCAGCAAATACAGTGTATTGGACTGAAGAGAAGCTCCTGTTTTGCTTAGTTTCCAATACTGAGATGAACTAGATATGCCCCGTTTGTGTAGGAAGCACAGTTCTCTTGTTCTGAGCTATATCACTGTACTGGCCCTATAGAAAACACAGTAGAGTGCAAGAGTGCCTGTTTCTCAAAAGCAGAGTGTTTTTCTTGTAAGGCCGACTGGGGTTCAATACAACTTCCTAAACGGAGTTGATTCACATTGAGTTTCAAGTTCTAGCATTAAGTGTTAATTCACGGTAAGAACACCACTATTGTGCTATTCTGGCCATAAACAGTGCAAATAGCACTCGCGTCTGTTCCCAGCAAATACAGTGTATTGGACTGAAGAGAAGCTCCTGTTTTACTTAGTTTCCAATACTGAGTTGAACTAGATATGCCCCGTTTGTGTAGGAAGCACAGTTCTCTTGTTCTGAGCTAGCTCACTGTACTGGCCCTATAGGAAACACAGTAGAGTGCAAGAGTGCCTGTTTCTCAAAAGCAGAGTGTTTTTCTTGTAAGGCCGACTGGGGTTCAATACAACTTCCTAAACGGAGTTGATTCACATTGAGTTTCAAGTTCTAGCATTAAGTGTTAATTCAGGGAAAGAACACCACTATTGTGCTATTCTGGCCATAAACAGTGCAAATAGCACTCGCGTCTCTTCCCAGCAAATACAGTGTATTGGACTGAAGAGAAGCTCCTGTTTTACTTAGTTTCCAATACTGAGATGAACTAGATATGCCCCGTTTGTGTAGGAAGCACAGTTCTCTTGTTCTGAGCTATATCACTGTACTGGCCCTATAGGAAACACAGTAGAGTGCAAGAGTGCCTGTTTCTCAAAAGCAGAGTGTTTTTCTTGTAAGGCCGACTGGGGTTCAATACAACTTCCTAAACGGAGTTGATTCACATTCAGTTTCAAGTTCTAGCATTAAGTGTTAATTCAGGGTAAGAACACCACTATTGTGCTATTCTGGCCATAAACAGTGCAAATAGCACTCGCGTCTGTTCCCAGCAAATACAGTGTATTGGACTGAAGAGAAGCTCCTGTTTTACTTAGTTTCCAATACTGAGATGAACTAGATATGCCCCGTTTGTGTAGGAAGCACAGTTCTCTTGTTCTGAGCTATATCACTGTACTGGCCCTATAGGAAACACAGTAGAGTGCAAGAGTGCCTGTTTCTCAAAAGCAGAGTGTTTTTCTTGTAAGGCCGACTGGGGTTCAATACAACTTCCTAAACGGAGTAGATTCACATTCAGTTTCAAGTTCTAGCATTAAGTGTTAATTCAGGGTAAGAACACCACTATTGTGCTATTCTGGCCATAAACAGTGCAAATAGCACTCGCGTCTGTTCCCAGCAAATACAGTGTATTGGACTCAATAGAAGCTCCTGTTTTACTTAGTTTCCAATACTGAGTTGAACTAGATATGCCCCGTTTGTGTAGGAAGCACAGTTCTCTTGTTCTGAGCTAGCTCACTGTACTGGCCCTATAGGAAACACAGTAGAGTGCAAGAGTGCCTGTTTCTCAAAAGCAGAGTGTTTTTCTTGTAAGGCCGACTGGGGTTCAATACAACTTCCTAAACGGAGTTGATTCACATTGAGTTTCAAGTTCTAGCATTAAGTGTTAATTCAGGGTAAGAACACCACTATTGTGCTATTCTGGCCATAAACAGTGCAAATACACTCGCGTCTGTTCCCAGCAAATACAGTGTATTGGACTGAAGAGAAGCTCCTGTTTTACTTAGTTTCCAATACTGAGTAGAACTAGATATGCCCCGTTTGTGTAGGAAGCACAGTTCTCTTGTTCTGAGCTAGCTCACTGTACTGGCCCTATAGGAAACACAGTAGAGTGCAAGAGTGCCTGTTTCTCAAAAGCAGAGTGTTTTTCTTGTAAGGCCGACTGTTTTTTTGAGTGCAAGAATGCCCGTTTCTCAAAAGCAGAGTGTTTTCTTGCATGGCACACTAGGGTTCAATTAAACTTCCTAAACGGAGTTGAATCACTTTCAGTTTCAAGTTCTAGCAGCAAGGGTTCATTGAGGCTAAGAACAGCACTCTTGTGCTATTCTTGCCATACACTGTGCAACCAGCATTCGAGTCTTTTCCCAGCAAGTACAGTGTATTGGACTGAAGAGAAGCTCCTGTTTTACTTAGTTTCCAATACTGAGTTGAACTATATATTCCCCGTTTGTGTAGGAAGCACAGTTCTCTTGTTCTGAGCTATCTCACTGTACTGGCCCTATAGGAAACACAGTAGAGTGCAAGAGTGCCTGTTTCTCAAAAGCAGAGTGTTTTTCTTGTAAGGCCGACTGGGGTTCAATACAACTTCCCAAACGGAGTTGATTCACATTGAGTTTCAAGTTCTAGCATTAAGTGTTAATTCAGGGTAAGAACACCACTATTGTGCTATTCTGGCCATAAACAGTGCAAATAGCACTCGCGTCTGTTCCCAGCAAATACAGTGTATTGGATTCAATAGAAGCTCTTGTTTTACTTAGTTTCCAATACTGAGTTGAATTAGATATGCCCCGTTTGTGTAGGAAGCACAGTTGTCTTGTTCTGAGCTAGCTCACTGTACTGGCCCTATAGGAAACACAGTAGAGTGCAAGAGTGCCTGTTTCTCAAAAGCAGAGTGTTTTTCTTGTAAGGCCGACTGGGGTTCAATACAACTTCCTAAATGGAGTTGATTCACATTGAGTTTCAAGTTCTAGCATTAAGTGTTAATTCAGGGTAAGAACACCACTATTGTGCTATTCTGGCCATAAACAGTGCAAATAGCACTCGCGTCTGTTCCCAGCAAATACAGTGTATTGGACTGAAGAGAGGCTCCTGTTTTACTTAGTTTCCAATACTGAGTTGAACTAGATATGCCCCGTTTGTGTAGGAAGCACAGTTCTCTTGTTCTGAGCTAGCTCACTGTACTGGCCCTATAGGAAACACAGTAGAGTGCAAGAGTGCCTGTTTCTCAAAAGCAGAGTGTTTTTCTTGTATGGCCGACTGTTTTTTTGAGTGCAAGAATGCCCGTTTCTCAAAAGCAGAGTGTTTTTCTTGCATGGCACACAGGGGTTCAATTAAACTTCCTAAACGGAGTTGAATCACTTTCAGTTTCAAGTTCTAGCAGCAAGGGTTCATTGAGGCTAAGAACAGCACTCTTGTGCTATTCTGGCCATACACAGTGCAACCAGCATTCGAGTCTTTTCCCAGCAAGTACAGTGTATTGGACTGAAGAGAAGCTCCTGTTTTACTTAGTTTCCAATACTGAGTAGAACTAGATATGCCCCGTTTGTGTAGGAAGCACAGTTCTCTTGTTCTGAGCTAGCTCACTGTACTGGCCCTATAGGAAACACAGTAGAGTGCAAGAGTGCCTGTTTCTCAAAAGCAGAGTGTTTTTCTTGTAAAGCCGACTGGGGTTCAATACAACTTCCTAAACGGAGTTGATGATTCACATTGAGTTTCAAGTTCTAGCATTAAGTGTTAATTCAGGGTAAGAACACCACTATTGTGCTATTCTGGCCATAAACAGTGCAAATAGCACTCGCGTCTGTTCCCAGCAAATACAGTGTATTGGACTGAAGAGAAGCTCCTGTTTTACTTAGTTTCCAATACTGAGTTGAACTGGGTATGCCCCTTTTGTGTAGGAAGCACAGTTCTCTTGTTCTGAGCTAGCTCACTGTACTGGCCCTATAGGAAACACAGTAGAGTGCAAGAGTGCCTGTTTCTCAAAAGCAGAGTGTTTTTCTTGTAAGGCCGACTGGGGTTCAATACAACTTCCTAAACGGAGTTGATTCACATTCAGTTTCAAGTTCTAGCATTAAGTGTTAATTCAGGGTAAGAACACCACTATTGTGCTATTCTGGCCATAAACAGTGCAAATAGCACTCGCGTCTGTTCCCAGCAAATACAGTGTATTGGACTGAAGAGAAGCTCCTGTTTTACTTAGTTTCCAATACTGAGTTGAACTAGATATGCCCCGTTTGTGTAGGAAGCACAGTTCTCTTGTTCTGAGCTAGCTCACTGTACTGGCCCTATAGGAAACACAGTAGAGTGCAAGAGTGCCTGTTTCTCAAAAGCAGAGTGTTTTTCTTGTAAGGCCGACTGGGGTTCAATACAACTTCCTAAACGGAGTTGATGATTCACATTGAGTTTCAAGTTCTAGCATTAAGTGTTAATTCAGGGTAAGAATAGCACTATTGTGCTATTCTGGCCAAAAACAGTGCAAATAGCACTCGCGTCTGTTCCCAGCAAATACAGTGTATTGGACTGAAGAGAAGCTCCTGTTTTACTTAGTTTCCAACACTGAGTAGAACTAGATATGCCCCGTTTGTGTAGGAAGCACAGTTCTCTTGTTCTGAGCTAGCTCACTGTACTGGCCCTATAGGAAACACAGTAGAGTGCAAGAGTGCCTGTTTCTCAAAAGCAGAGTGTTTTTCTTGTAAGGCCGACTGGGGTTCAATACAACTTCCTAAACGGAGTTGATGATTCACATTGAGTTTCAAGTTCTAGCATTAAGTGTTAATTCAGGGTAAGAACACCACTATTGTGCTATTCTGGCCATAAACAGTGCAAATAGCACTCGCGTCTGTTCCCAGCAAATACAGTGTATTGGACTGAAGAGAAGCTCCTGTTTTACTTAGTTTCCAATACTGAGTAGAACTAGATATGCCCCGTTTGTGTAGGAAGCACAGTTCTCTTGTTCTGAGCTAGCTCACTGTACTGGCCCTATAGGAAACACAGTAGAGTGCAAGAGTGCCTGTTTCTCAAAAGCAGAGTGTTTTTCTTGTAAGGCCGACTGGGGTTCAATACAACTTCCTAAACGGAGTTGATGATTCACATTGAGTTTCAAGTTCTAGCATTAAGTGTTAATTCAGGGTAAGAACACCACTATTGTGCTATTCTGGCCATAAACAGTGCAAATAGCACTCGCGTCTGTTCCCAGCAAATACAGTGTATTCGACTGAAGAGAAGCTCCTGTTTTACTTAGTTTCCAATACTGAGTTGAACTGGGTATGCCCCTTTTGTGTAGGAAGCACAGTTCTCTTGTTCTGAGCTCGCTCACTGTACTGGCCCTATAGGAAACACAGTAGAGTGCAAGAGTGCCTGTTTCTCAAAAGCAGAGTGTTTTTCTTGTAAGGCCGACTGGGGTTCAATACAACTTCCTAAACGGAGTTGATGATTCACATTGAGTTTCAAGTTCTAGCATTAAGTGTTAATTCAGGGTAAGAACACCACTATTGTGCTATTCTGGCCATAAACAGTGCACATAGCACTCGCGTCTGTTCCCAGCAAATACAGTGTATTGGACTGAAGAGAGGCTCCTGTTTTACTTAGTTTCCAATACTGAGTTGAACTAGATATGCCCCGTTTGTGTAGGAAGCACAGTTCTCTTGTTCTGAGCTAGCTCACTGTACTGGCCCTATAGGAAACACAGTAGAGTGCAAGAGTGCCTGTTTCTCAAAAGCAGAGTGTTTTTCTTGTATGGCCGACTGTTTTTTTGAGTGCAAGAATGCCCGTTTCTCAAAAGCAGAGTGTTTTTCTTGCATGGCACACAGGGGTTCAATTAAACTTCCTAAACGGAGTTGAATCACTTTCAGTTTCAAGTTCTAGCAGCAAGGGTTCATTGAGGCTAAGAACAGCACTCTTGTGCTATTCTGGCCATACACAGTGCAACCAGCATTCGAGTCTTTTCCCAGCAAGTACAGTGTATTGGACTGAAGAGAAGCTCCTGTTTTACTTAGTTTCCAATACTGAGTTGAACTATATATTCCCCGTTTGTGTAGGAAGCACAGTTCTCTTCTTCTGAGCTAGCTCACTGTACTGGCCCTATAGGAAACACAGTAGAGTGCAAGAGTGCCTGTTTCTCAAAAGCAGAGTGTTTTTCTTGTAAGGCCGACTGGGGTTCAATACAACTTCCTAAACGGAGTTGATTCACATTGAGTTTCAAGTTCTAGCATTAAGTGTTAATTCAGGGTAAGAACACCACTATTGTGCTATTCTGGCCATAAACAGTGCAAATAGCACTCGCGTCTGTTCCCAGCAAATACAGTGTATTGGACTCAATAGAAGCTCCTGTTTTACTTAGTTTCCAATACTGAGTTGAACTAGATATGCCCCGTTTGTGTAGGAAGCACAGTTCTCTTGTTCTGAGCTAGCTCACTGTACTGGCCCTATAGGAAACACAGTAGAGTGCAAGAGTGCCTGTTTCTCAAAAGCAGAGTGTTTTTCTTGTAAGGCCGACTGGGGTTCAATACAACTTCCTAAACGGAGTTGATTCACATTGAGTTTCAAGTTCTAGCATTAAGTGTTAATTCAGGGTAAGAACACCACTATTGTGCTATTCTGGCCATAAACAGTGCAAATAGCACTCGCGTCTGTTCCCAGCAAATACAGTGTATTGGACTGAAGAGAAGCTCCTGTTTTACTTAGTTTCCAATACTGAGTAGAACTAGATATGCCCCGTTTGTGTAGGAAGCACAGTTGTCTTGTTCTGAGCTAGCTCACTGTACTGGCCCTATAGGAAACACAGTAGAGTGCAAGAGTGCCTGTTTCTCAAAAGCAGAGTGTTTTTCTTGTAAGGCCGACTGTTTTTTTGAGTGCAAGAATGCCCGTTTCTCAAAAGCAGAGTGTTTTTCTTGCATGGCACACTAGGGTTCAATTAAACTTCCTAAACGGAGTTGAATCACGTACAGTTTCAAGTTCTAGCAGCAAGGGTTCATTGAGGCTAAGAACAGCACTCTTGTGCTATTCTGGCCATACACAGTGCAACCAGCATTCGAGTCTTTTCCCAGCAAATACAGTGTATTGGACTGAAGAGAAGCTCCTGTTTTACTTAGTTCCCAATACTGAGTTGAACTATATATTCCCCGTTTGTGTAGGAAGCACAGTTCTCTTGTTCTGAGCTATCTCACTGTACTGGCCCTATAGGAAACACAGTAGAGTGCAAGAGTGCCTGTTTCTCAAAAGCAGAGTGTTTTTCTTGTAAGGCCGACTGGGGTTCAATACAACTTCCTAAACGGAGTTGATTCACATTGAGTTTCAAGTTCTAGCATTAAGTGTTAATTCAGGGTAAGAACATCACTATTGTGCTATTCTGGCCATAAACAGTGCAAATAGCACTCGCGTCTGTTCCCAGCAAATACAGTGTATTGGATTCAATAGAAGCTCCTGTTTTACTTAGTTTCCAATACTGAGTTGAACTAGATATGCCCCGTTTGTGTAGGAAGCACAGTTCTCTTGTTCTGAGCTAGCTCACTGTACTGGCCCTATAGGAAACACAGTAGAGTGCAAGAGTGCCTGTTTCTCAAAAGCAGAGTGTTTTTCTTGTAAGGCCGACTGGGGTTCAATACAACTTCCTAAACGGAGTTGATTCACATTGAGTTTCAAGTTCTAGCATTAAGTGTTAATTCAGGGTAAGAACACCACTATTGTGCTATTCTGGCCATAAACAGTGCAAATACACTCGCGTCTGTTCCCAGCAAATACAGTGTATTGGACTGAAGAGAAGCTCCTGTTTTACTTAGTTTCCAATACTGAGTAGAACTAGATATGCCCCGTTTGTGTAGGAAGCACAGTTCTCTTGTTCTGAGCTAGCTCACTGTACTGGCCCTATAGGAAACACAGTAGAGTGCAAGAGTGCCTGTTTCTCAAAAGCAGAGTGTTTTTCTTGTAAGGCCGACTGGGGTTCAATACAACTTCCTAAACGGAGTTGATGATTCACATTGAGTTTCAAGTTCTAGCATTAAGTGTTAAATCAGGGTAAGAACACTACTATTGTGCTATTCTGGCCATAAACAGTGCAAATAGCACTCGCGTCTGTTCCCAGCAAATACAGTGTATTGGACTGAAGAGAAGCTCCTGTTTTACTTAGTTTCCAATACTGAGTAGAACTAGATATGCCCCGTTTGTGTAGGAAGCACAGTTCTCTTGTTCTGAGCTAGCTCACTGTACTGGCCCTATAGGAAACACAGTAGAGTGCAAGAGTGCCTGTTTCTCAAAAGCAGAGTGTTTTTCTTGTAAGGCCGACTGGGGTTCAATACAACTTCCTAAACGGAGTTGATGATTCACATTGAGTTTCAAGTTCTAGCATTAAGTGTTAATTCAGGGTAAGAACACCACTATTGTGCTATTCTGGCCATAAACAGTGCAAATAGCACTCGCGTCTGTTCCCAGCAAATACAGTGTATTGGACTGAAGAGAAGCTCCTGTTTTACTTAGTTTCCAATACTGAGTTGAACTGGGTATGCCCCTTTTGTGTAGGAAGCACAGTTCTCTTGTTCTGAGCTCGCTCACTGTACTGGCCCTATAGGAAACACAGTAGAGTGCAAGAGTGCCTGTTTCTCAAAAGCAGAGTGTTTTTCTTGTAAGGCCGACTGGGGTTCAATACAACTTCCTTAACGGAGTTGATGATTCACATTGAGTTTCAAGTTCTAGCATTAAGTGTTAATTCAGGGTAAGAACACCACTATTGTGCTATTCTGGCCATAAACAGTGCAAATAGCACTCGCGTCTGTTCCCAGCAAATACAGTGTATTGGACTGAAGAGAAGCTCCTGTTTTACTTAGTTTCCAATACTGAGTTGAACTGGGTATGCCCCTTTTGTGTAGGAAGCACAGTTCTCTTGTTCTGAGCTCGCTCACTGTACTGGCCCTATAGGAAACACAGTAGAGTGCAAGAGTGCCTGTTTCTCAAAAGCAGAGTGTTTTTCTTGTAAGGCCGACTGGGGTTCAATACAACTTCCGAAACGGAGTTGATGATTCACATTGAGTTTCAAGTTCTAGCACTAAGTGTTAATTCACGGTAAGAACACCACTATTGTGCTATTCTGGCCAAAAACAGTGCAAATAGCACTCGCGTCTGTTCCCAGCAAATACAGTGTATTGGACTGAAGAGAAGCTCCTGTTTTACTTAGTTTCCAATACTGAGTAGAACTAGATATGCCCCGTTTGTGTAGGAAGCACAGTTCTCTTGTTCTGAGCTAGCTCACTGTACTGGCCCTATAGGAAACACAGTAGAGTGCAAGAGTGCCTGTTTCTCAAAAGCAGAGTGTTTTTCTTGTAAGGCCGATTGGGGTTCAATACAACTTCCTAAACGGAGTTGATGATTCACATTGAGTTTCAAGTTCTAGCATTAAGTGTTAATTCAGGGTAAGAACACCACTATTGTGCTATTCTGGCCATAAACAGTGCAAATAGCACTCGCGTCTGTTCCCAGCAAATACAGTGTATTGGACTGAAGAGAAGCTCCTGTTTTACTTAGTTTCCAATACTGAGTAGAACTAGATATGCCCCGTTTGTGTAGGAAGCACAGTTCTCTTGTTCTGAGCTAGCTCACTGTACTGGCCCTATAGGAAACACAGTAGAGTGCAAGAGTGCCTGTTTCTCAAAAGCAGAGTGTTTTTCTTGTAAGGCCGACTGGGGTTCAATACAACTTCCTAAACGGAGTTGATGATTCACATTGAGTTTCAAGTTCTAGCATTAAGTGTTAATTCAGGGTAAGAACACCACTATTGTGCTATTCTGGCCATAAACAGTGAAAATAGCACTCGCGTCTGTTCCCAGCAAATACAGTGTATTGGACTGAAGAGAAGCTCCTGTTTTACTTAGTTTCCAATACTGAGTGAAACTAGATATGCCCCGTTTGTGTAGGAAGCACAGTTCTCTTGTTCTGAGCTAGCTCACTGTACTGGCCCTATAGGAAACACAGTAGAGTGCAAGAGTGCCTGTTTCTCAAAAGCAGAGTGTTTTTCTTGTAAGGCCGACTGGGGTTCAATACAACTTCCTAAACGGAGTTGATGATTCACATTGAGTTTCAAGTTCTAGCATTAAGTGTTAATTCAGGGTAAGAACACCACTATTGTGCTATTCTGGCCAAAAACAGTGCAAATAGCACTCGCATCTGTTCCCAGCAAATACAGTGTATTGGACTGAAGAGAAGCTCCTGTTTTACTTAGTTTCCAATACTGAGTTGAACTAGATATGCCCCGTTTGTGTAGGAAGCACAGTTCTCTTGTTCTGAGCTAGCTCACTGTACTGGCCCTATAGGAAACACAGTAGAGTGCAAGAGTGCCTGTTTCTCAAAAGCAGAGTGTTTTTCTTGTAAGGCCGACTGGGGTTCAATACAAATTCCTAAACGGAGTTGATTCACATTCAGTTTCAAGTTCTAGCATTAAGTGTTAATTCAGGGTAAGAACACCACTATTGTGCTATTCTGGCCATAAACAGTGCAAATAGCACTCGCGTCTGTTCCCAGCAAATACAGTGTATTGGACTGAAGAGAAGCTCCTGTTTTACTTAGTTTCCAATACTGAGTAGAACTAGATATGCCCCGTTTGTGTAGGAAGCACAGTTCTCTTGTTCTGAGCTAGCTCACTGTACTGGCCCTATAGGAAACACAGTAGAGTGCAAGAGTGCCTGTTTCTCAAAAGCAGAGTGTTTTTCTTGTAAGGCCGACTGGGGTTCAATACAACTTCCTAAACGGAGTTGATGATTCACATTGAGTTTCAAGTTCTAGCATTAAGTGTTAATTCAGGGTAAGAACACCACTATTGTGCTATTCTGGCCATAAACAGTGCAAATAGCACTCGCGTCTGTTCCCAGCAAATACAGTGTATTGGACTGAAGAGAAGCTCCTGTTTTACTTAGTTTCCAATACTGAGTTGAACTGGATATGCCCCTTTTGTGTAGGAAGCACAGTTCTCTTGTTCTGAGCTTGCTCACTGTACTGGCCCTATAGGAAAAACAGTAGAGGGCAAGAGTGCCTGTTTCTCAAAAGCAGAGTGTTTTTCTTGTAAGGCCGACTGGGGTTCAATACAATTTCCTAAACGGAGTTGATTCACATTCAGTTTCAAGTTCTAGCATTAAGTGTTAATTCAGGGTAAGAACACCACTATTGTGCTATTCTGGCCATAAACAGTGCAAATAGCACTCGCGTCTGTTCCCAGCAAATACAGTGTATTGGACTGAAGAGAAGCTCCTGTTTTACTTAGTTTCCAATACTGAGATGAACTAGATATGCCCCGTTTGTGTAGGAAGCACAGTTCTCTTGTTCTGAGCTATATCACTGTACTGGCCCTATAGGAAACACAGTAGAGTGCAAGAGTGCCTGTTTCTCAAAAGCAGAGTGTTTTTCTTGTAAGGCCGACTGGGGTTCAATACAACTTCCTAAACGGAGTTGATTCACATTGAGTTTCAAGTTCTAGCATTAAGTGTTAATTCACGGTAAGAACACCACTATTGTGCTATTCTGGCCATAAACAGTGCAAATAGCACTCGCGTCTGTTCCCAGCAAATACAGTGTATTGGACTGAAGAGAAGCTCCTGTTTTACTTAGTTTCCAATACTGAGTTGAACTAGATATGCCCCGTTTGTGTAGGAAGCACAGTTCTCTTGTTCTGAGCTAGCTCACTGTACTGGCCCTATAGGAAACACAGTAGAGTGCAAGAGTGCCTGTTTCTCAAAAGCAGAGTGTTTTTCTTGTAAGGCCGACTGGGGTTCAATACAACTTCCTAAACGGAGTTGATTCACATTGAGTTTCAAGTTCTAGCATTAAGTGTTAATTCAGGGTAAGAACACCACTATTGTGCTATTCTGGCCATAAACAGTGCAAATAGCACTCGCGTCTGTTCCCAGCAAATACAGTGTATTGGACTGAAGAGAAGCTCCTGTTTTACTTAGTTTCCAATACTGAGATGAACTAGATATGCCCCGTTTGTGTAGGAAGCACAGTTCTCTTGTTCTGAGCTATATCACTGTACTGGCCCTATAGGAAACACAGTAGAGTGCAAGAGTGCCTGTTTCTCAAAAGCAGAGTGTTTTTCTTGTAAGGCCGACTGGGGTTCAATACAACTTCCTAAACGGAGTTGATTCACATTGAGTTTCAAGTTCTAGCATTAAGTGTTAATTCAGGGTAAGAACACCACTATTGTGCTATTCTGGCCATAAACAGTGCAAATAGCACTCGCGTCTGTTCCCAGCAAATACAGTGTATTGGACTGAAGAGAAGCTCCTGTTTTACTTAGTTTCCAATACTGAGATGAACTAGATATGCCCCGTTTGTGTAGGAAGCACAGTTCTCTTGTTCTGAGCTATATCACTGTACTGGCCCTATAGGAAACACAGTAGAGTGCAAGAGTGCCTGTTTCTCAAAAGCAGAGTGTTTTTCTTGTAAGGCCGACTGGGGTTCAATACAACTTCCTAAACGGAGTTGATTCACATTTAGTTTCAAGTTCTAGCATTAAGTGTTAATTCAGGGTAAGAACACCACTATTGTGCTATTCTGGCCATAAACAGTGCAAATAGCACTCGCGTCTGTTCCCAGCAAATACAGTGTATTGGACTCAATAGAAGCTCCTGTTTTACTTAGTTTCCAATACTGAGTTGAACTAGATATGCCCCGTTTGTGTAGGAAGCACAGTTCTCTTGTTCTGAGCTAGCTCACTGTACTGGCCCTATAGGAAACACAGTAGAGTGCAAGAGTGCCTGTTTCTCAAAAGCAGAGTGTTTTTCTTGTAAGGCCGACTGGGGTTCAATAAAACTTCCTAAACGGAGTTGATTCACATTGAGTTTCAAGTTCTAGCATTAAGTGTTAATTCAGGGTAAGAACACCACTATTGTGCTATTCTGGCCATAAACAGTGCAAATACACTCGCGTCTGTTCCCAGCAAATACAGTGTATTGGACTGAAGAGAAGCTCCTGTTTTACTTAGTTTCCAATACTGAGTAGAACTAGATATGCCCCGTTTGTGTAGGAAGCACAGTTCTCTTGTTCTGAGCTAGCTCACTGTACTGGCCCTATAGGAAACACAGTAGAGTGCAAGAGTGCCTGTTTCTCAAAAGCAGAGTGTTTTTCTTGTAAGGCCGACTGTTTTTTTGAGTGCAAGAATGCCCGTTTCTCAAAAGCAGAGTGTTTTCTTGCATGGCACACTAGGGTTCAATTAAACTTCCTAAACGGAGTTGAATCACTTTAAGTTTCAAGTTCTAGCAGCAAGGGTTCATTGAGGCTAAGAACAGCACTCTTGTGCTATTCTGGCCATAAACAGTGCAACCAGCATTCGAGTCTTTTCCCAGCAAGTACAGTGTATTGGACTGAAGAGAAGCTCCTGTTTTACTTAGTTTCCAATACTGAGTTGAACTATATATTCCCCGTTTGTGTAGGAAGCACAGTTCTCTTGTTCTGAGCTATCTCACTGTACTGGCCCTATAGGAAACACAGTAGAGTGCAAGAGTGCCTGTTTCTCAAAAGCAGAGTGTTTTTCTTGTAAGGCCGACTGGGGTTCAATACAACTTCCCAAACGGAGTTGATTCACATTGAGTTTCAAGTTCTAGCATTAAGTGTTAATTCAGGGTAAGAACACCACTATTGTGCTATTCTGGCCATAAACAGTGCAAATAGCACTCGCGTCTGTTCCCAGCAAATACAGTGTATTGGATTCAATAGAAGCTCCTGTTTTACTTAGTTTCCAATACTGAGTTGAACTAGATATGCCCCGTTTGTGTAGGAAGCACAGTTCTCTTGTTCTGAGCTAGCTCACTGTACTGGCCCTATAGGAAACACAGTAGAGTGCAAGAGTGCCTGTTTCTCAAAAGCAGAGTGTTTTTCTTGTAAGGCCGACTGGGGTTCAATACAACTTCCTAAATGGAGTTGATTCACATTGAGTTTCAAGTTCTAGCATTAAGTGTTCATTCAGGGTAAGAACACCACTATTGTGCTATTCTGGCCATAAACAGTGCAAATAGCACTCGCGTCTGTTCCCAGCAAATACAGTGTATTGGACTGAAGAGAGGCTCCTGTTTTACTTAGTTTCCAATACTGAGTTGAACTAGATATGCCCCGTTTGTGTAGGAAGCACAGTTCTCTTGTTCTGAGCTAGCTCACTGTACTGGCCCTATAGGAAACACAGTAGAGTGCAAGAGTGCCTGTTTCTCAAAAGCAGAGTGTTTTTCTTGTATGGCCGACTGTTTTTTTGAGTGCAAGAATGCCCGTTTCTCAAAAGCAGAGTGTTTTTCTAGCATGGCACACTAGGGTTCAATTAAACTTCCTAAACGGAGGTGAATCACGTTCAGTTTCAAGTTCTAGCAGCAAGGGTTCATTGAGGCTAAGAACAGCACTCTTGTGCTATTCTGGCCATACACAGTGCAACCAGCATTCGAGTCTTTTCCCAGCAAGTACAGTGTATTGGACTGAAGAGAAGCTCCTGTTTTACTTAGTTTCCAATACTGAGTAGAACTAGATATGCCCCGTTTGTGTAGGAAGCACAGTTCTCTTGTTCTGAGCTAGCTCACTGTACTGGCCCTATAGGAAACACAGTAGAGTGCAAGAGTGCCTGTTTCTCAAAAGCAGAGTGTTTTTCTTGTAAGGCCGACTGGGGTTCAATACAACTTCCTAAACGGAGTTGATGATTCACATTGAGTTTCAAGTTCTAGCATTAAGTGTTAATTCAGGGTAAGAACACCACTATTGTGCTATTCTGGCCATAAACAGTGCAAATAGCACTCGCGTCTGTTCCCAGCAAATACAGTGTATTGGACTGAAGAGAAGCTCCTGTTTTACTTAGTTTCCAATACTGAGTTGAACTGGGTATGCCCCTTTTGTGTAGGAAGCACAGTTCTCTTGTTCTGAGGTCGCTCACTGTACTGGCCCTATAGGAAACACAGTAGAGTGCAAGAGTGCCTGTTTCTCAAAAGCAGAGTGTTTTTCTTGTAAGGCCGACTGGGGTTCAATACAACTTCCTAAACGGAGTTGATTCACATTGAGTTTCAAGTTCTAGCATTAAGTGTTAATTCAGGGTAAGAACACCACTATTGTGCTATTCTGGCCATAAACAGTGCAAATAGCACTCGCGTCTGTTCCCAGCAAATACAGTGTATTGGACTGAAGAGAAGCTCCTGTTTTACTTAGTTTCCAATACTGAGTTGAACTAGATATGCCCCGTTTGTGTAGGAAGCACAGTTCTCTTGTTCTGAGCTAGCTCACTGTACTGGCCCTATAGGAAACACAGTAGAGTGCAAGAGTGCCTGTTTCTCAAAAGCAGAGTGTTTTTCTTGTAAGGCCGACTGGGGTTCAATACAACTTCCTAAACGGAGTTGATGATTCACATTGAGTTTCAAGTTCTAGCATTAAGTGTTAATTCAGGGTAAGAATAGCACTATTGTGCTATTCTGGCCAAAAACAGTGCAAATAGCACTCGCGTCTGTTCCCAGCAAATACAGTGTATTGGACTGAAGAGAAGCTCCTGTTTTACTTAGTTTCCAACACTGAGTAGAACTAGATATGCCCCGTTTGTGTAGGAAGCACAGTTCTCTTGTTCTGAGCTAGCTCACTGTACTGGCCCTATAGGAAACACAGTAGAGTGCAAGAGTGCCTGTTTCTCAAAAGCAGAGTGTTTTTCTTGTAAGGCCGACTGGGGTTCAATACAACTTCCTAAACGGAGTTGATGATTCACATTGAGTTTCAAGTTCTAGCATTAAGTGTTAATTCAGGGTAAGAACACCACTATTGTGCTATTCTGGCCATAAACAGTGCAAATAGCACTCGCGTCTGTTCCCAGCAAATACAGTGTATTGGACTGAAGAGAAGCTCCTGTTTTACTTAGTTTCCAATACTGAGTAGAACTAGATATGCCCCGTTTGTGTAGGAAGCACAGTTCTCTTGTTCTGAGCTAGCTCACTGTACTGGCCCTATAGGAAACACAGTAGAGTGCAAGAGTGCCTGTTTCTCAAAAGCAGAGTGTTTTTCTTGTAAGGCCGACTGGGGTTCAATACAACTTCCTAAACGGAGTTGATGATTCACATTGAGTTTCAAGTTCTAGCATTAAGTGTTAATTCAGGGTAAGAACACCACTATTGTGCTATTCTGGCCATAAACAGTGCAAATAGCACTCGCGTCTGTTCCCAGCAAATACAGTGTATTGGACTGAAGAGAAGCTCCTGTTTTACTTAGTTTCCAATACTGAGTTGAACTGGGTATGCCCCTTTTGTGTAGGAAGCACAGTTCTCTTGTTCTGAGCTCGCTCACTGTACTGGCCCTATAGGAAACACAGTAGAGTGCAAGAGTGCCTGTTTCTCAAAAGCAGAGTGTTTTTCTTGTAAGGCCGACTGGGGTTCAATACAACTTCCTAAACGGAGTTGATGATTCACATTGAGTTTCAAGTTCTAGCATTAAGTGTTAATTCAGGGTAAGAACACCACTATTGTGCTATTCTGGCCATAAACAGTGCAAATAGCACTCGCGTCTGTTCCCAGCAAATACAGTGTATTGGACTGAAGAGAAGCTCCTGTTTTACTTAGTTTCCAATACTGAGTTGAACTGGGTATGCCCCTTTTGTGTAGGAAGCACAGTTCTCTTGTTCTGAGGTCGCTCACTGTACTGGCCCTATAGGAAACACAGTAGAGTGCAAGAGTGCCTGTTTCTCAAAAGCAGAGTGTTTTTCTTGTAAGGCCGACTGGGGTTCAATACAACTTCCTAAACGGAGTTGATTCACATTCAGTTTCAAGTTCTAGCATTAAGTGTTAATTCAGGGTAAGAACACCACTATTGTGCTATTCTGGCCATAAACAGTGCAAATAGCACTCGCGTCTGTTCCCAGCAAATACAGTGTATTGGACTGAAGAGAAGCTCCTGTTTTACTTAGTTTCCAATACTGAGTTGAACTAGATATGCCACGTTTGTGTAGGAAGCACAGTTCTCTTGTTCTGAGCTAGCTCACTGTACTGGCCCTATAGGAAACACAGTAGAGTGCAAGAGTGCCTGTTTCTCAAAAGCAGAGTGTTTTTCTTGTAAGGCCGACTGGGGTTCAATACAACTTCCTAAACGGAGTTGATGATTCACATTGAGTTTCAAGTTCTAGCATTAAGTGTTAATTCAGGGTAAGAATAGCACTATTGTGCTATTCTGGCCAAAAACAGTGCAAATAGCACTCGCGTCTGTTCCCAGCAAATACAGTGTATTGGACTGAAGAGAAGCTCCTGTTTTACTTAGTTTCCAATACTGAGTAGAACTAGATATGCCCCGTTTGTGTAGGAATCACAGTTCTCTTGTTCTGAGCTAGCTCACTGTACTGGCCCTATAGGAAACACAGTAGAGTGCAAGAGTGCCTGTTTCTCAAAAGCAGAGTGTTTTTCTTGTAAGGCCGACTGGGGTTCAATACAACTTCCTAAACGGAGTTGATGATTGACATTGAGTTTCAAGTTCTAGCATTAAGTGTTAATTCAGGGTAAGAACACCACTATTGTGCTATTCTGGCCATAAACAGTGCAAATAGCACTCGCGTCTGTTCCCAGCAAATACAGTGTATTGGACTGAAGAGAAGCTCCTGTTTTACTTAGTTTCCAATACTGAGTAGAACTAGATATGCCCCGTTTGTGTAGGAAGCACAGTTCTCTTCTTCTGAGCTAGCTCACTGTACTGGCCCTATAGGAAACACAGTAGAGTGCAAGAGTGCCTGTTTCTCAAAAGCAGAGTGTTTTTCTTGTAAGGCCGACTGGGGTTCAATACAACTTCCTAAACGGAGTTGATGATTCACATTGAGTTTCAAGTTCTAGCATTAAGTGTTAATTCAGGGTAAGAACACCACTATTGTGCTATTCTGGCCATAAACAGTGCAAATAGCACTCGCGTCTGTTCCCAGCAAATACAGTGTATTGGACTGAAGAGAAGCTCCTGTTTTACTTAGTTTCCAATACTGAGTTGAACTGGGTATGCCCCTTTTGTGTAGGAAGCACAGTTCTCTTGTTCTGAGCTCGCTCACTGTACTGGCCCTATAGGAAACACAGTAGAGTGCAAGAGTGCCTGTTTCTCAAAAGCAGAGTGTTTTTCTTGTAAGGCCGACTGGGGTTCAATACAACTTCCTAAACGGAGTTGATGATTCACATTGAGTTTCAAGTTCTAGCATTAAGTGTTAATTCACGGTAAGAACACCACTATTGTGCTATTCTGGCCAAAAACAGTGCAAATAGCACTCGCGTCTGTTCCCAGCAAATACAGTGTATTGGACTGAAGAGAAGCTCCTGTTTTACTTAGTTTCCAATACTGAGTAGAACTAGATATGCCCCGTTTGTGTAGGAAGCACAGTTCTCTTGTTCTGAGCTAGCTCACTGTACTGGCCCTATAGGAAACACAGTAGAGTGCAAGAGTGCCTGTTTCTCAAAAGCAGAGTGTTTTTCTTGTAAGGCCGATTGGGGTTCAATACAACTTCCTAAACGGAGTTGATGATTCACATTGAGTTTCAAGTTCTAGCATTAAGTGTTAATTCAGGGTAAGAACACCACTATTGTGCTATTCTGGCCATAAACCGTGCAAATAGCACTCGCGTCTGTTCCCAGCAAATACAGTGTATTGGACTGAAGAGAAGCTCCTGTTTTACTTAGTTTCCAATACTGAGTAGAACTAGATATGCCCCGTTTGTGTAGGAAGCACAGTTCTCTTGTTCTGAGCTAGCTCACTGTACTGGCCCTATAGGAAACACAGTAGAGTGCAAGAGTGCCTGTTTCTCAAAAGCAGAGTGTTTTTCTTGTAAGGCCGACTGGGGTTCAATACAACTTCCTAAACGGAGTTGATGATTCACATTGAGTTTCAAGTTCTAGCATTAAGTGTTAATTCAGGGTAAGAACACCACTATTGTGCTATTCTGGCCATAAACAGTGCAAATAGCACTCGCGTCTGTTCCCAGCAAATACAGTGTATTGGACTGAAGAGAAGCTCCTGTTTTACTTAGTTTCCAATACTGAGTTGAACTGGATATGCCCCTTTTGTGTAGGAAGAACAGTTCTCTTGTTCTGAGCTCGCTCACTGTACTGGCCCTATAGGAAACACAGTAGAGTGCAAGAGTGCCTGTTTCTCAAAAGCAGAGTGTTTTTCTTTAAGGCCGACTGGGGTTCAATACAACTTCCTAAACGGAGTTGATTCACATTGAGTTTCAAGTTCTAGCATTAAGTGTTAATTCAGGGTAAGAACACCACTATTGTGCTATTCTGGCCATAAACAGTGCAAATAGCACTCGCGTCTGTTCCCAGCAAATACAGTGTATTGGACTGAAGAGAAGCTCCTGTTTTACTTAGTTTCCAATACTGAGTGAAACTAGATATGCCCAGTTTGTGTAGGAAGCACAGTTCTCTTGTTCTGAGCTAGCTCACTGTACTGGCCCTATAGGAAACACAGTAGAGTGCAAGAGTGCCTGTTTCTCAAAAGCAGAGTGTTTTTCTTGTAAGGCCGACTGGGGTTCAATACAACTTCCTAAACGGAGTTGATGATTCACATTGAGTTTCAAGTTCTAGCATTAAGTGTTAATTCAGGGTAAGAACACCACTATTGTGCTATTCTGGCCAAAAACAGTGCAAATAGCACTCGCGTCTGTTCCCAGCAAATACAGTGTATTGGACTGAAGAGAAGCTCCTGTTTTACTTAGTTTCCAATACTGAGTTGAACTAGATATGCCCCGTTTGTGTAGGAAGCACAGTTCTCTTGTTCTGAGCTAGCTCACTGTACTGGCCCTATAGGAAACACAGTAGAGTGCAAGAGTGCCTGTTTCTCAAAAGCAGAGTGTTTTTCTTGTAAGGCCGACTGGGGTTCAATACAACTTCCTAAACGGAGTTGATTCACATTCAGTTTCAAGTTCTAGCATTAAGTGTTAATTCAGGGTAAGAACACCACTATTGTGCTATTCTGGCCATAAACAGTGCAAATAGCACTCGCGTCTGTTCCCAGCAAATACAGTGTATTGGACTGAAGAGAAGCTCCTGTTTTACTTAGTTTCCAATACTGAGTAGAACTAGATATGCCCCGTTTGTGTAGGAAGCACAGTTCTCTTGTTCTGAGCTAGCTCACTGTACTGGCCCTATAGGAAACACAGTAGAGTGCAAGAGTGCCTGTTTCTCAAAAGCAGAGTGTTTTTCTTGTAAGGCCGACTGGGGTTCAATACAACTTCCTAAACGGAGTTGATGATTCACATTGAGTTTCAAGTTCTAGCATTAAGTGTTAATTCAGGGTAAGAACACCACTATTGTGCTATTCTGGCCATAAACAGTGCAAATAGCACTCGCGTCTGTTCCCAGCAAATACAGTGTATTGGACTGAAGAGAAGCTCCTGTTTTACTTAGTTTCCAATACTGAGTTGAACTTGGTATGCCCCTTTTGTGTAGGAAGCACAGTTCTCTTGTTCTGAGCTCGCTCACTGTACTGGCCCTATAGGAAACACAGTAGAGTGCAAGAGTGCCTGTTTCTCAAAAGCAGAGTGTTTTTCTTGTAAGGCCGACTGGGGTTCAATACAACTTCCTAAACGGAGTTGATGATTCACATTGAGTTTCAAGTTCTAGCATTAAGTGTTAATTCAGGGTAAGAACACCACTATTGTGCTATTCTGGCCATAAACAGTGCAAATAGCACTCGCGTCTGTTCCCAGCAAATACAGTGTATTGGACTGAAGAGAAGCTCCTGTTTTACTTAGTTTCCAATACTGAGTTGAACTGGGTATGCCCCTTTTGTGTAGGAAGCACAGTTCTCTTGTTCTGAGGTCGCTCACTGTACTGGCCCTATAGGAAACACAGTAGAGTGCAAGAGTGCCTGTTTCTCAAAAGCAGAGTGTTTTTCTTGTAAGGCCGACTGGGGTTCAATACAACTTCCTAAACGGAGTTGATTCACATTCAGTTTCAAGTTCTAGCATTAAGTGTTAATTCAGGGTAAGAACACCACTATTGTGCTATTCTGGCCATAAACAGTGCAAATAGCACTCGCGTCTGTTCCCAGCAAATACAGTGTATTGGACTGAAGAGAAGCTCCTGTTTTACTTAGTTTCCAATACTGAGTTGAACTAGATAGGCCCCGTTTGTGTAGGAAGCACAGTTCTCTTGTTCTGAGCTAGCTCACTGTACTGGCCCTATAGGAAACACAGTAGAGTGCAAGAGTGCCTGTTTCTCAAAAGCAGAGTGTTTTTCTTGTAAGGCCGACTGGGGTTCAATACAACTTCCTAAACGGAGTTGATGATTCACATTGAGTTTCAAGTTCTAGCATTAAGTGTTAATTCAGGGTAAGAATAGCACTATTGTGCTATTCTGGCCAAAAACAGTGCAAATAGCACTCGCGTCTGTTCCCAGCAAATACAGTGTATTGGACTGAAGAGAAGCTCCTGTTTTACTTAGTTTCCAATACTGAGTAGAACTAGATATGCCCCGTTTGTGTAGGAATCACAGTTCTCTTGTTCTGAGCTAGCTCACTGTACTGGCCCTATAGGAAACACAGTAGAGTGCAAGAGTGCCTGTTTCTCAAAAGCAGAGTGTTTTTCTTGTAAGGCCGACTGGGGTTCAATACAACTTCCTAAACGGAGTTGATGATTCACATTGAGTTTCAAGTTCTAGCATTAAGTGTTAATTCAGGGTAAGAACACCACTATTGTGCTATTCTGGCCATAAACAGTGCAAATAGCACTCGCGTCTGTTCCCAGCAAATACAGTGTATTGGACTGAAGAGAAGCTCCTGTTTTACTTAGTTTCCAATACTGAGTAGAACTAGATATGCCCCGTTTGTGTAGGAAGCACAGTTCTCTTGTTCTGAGCTAGCTCACTGTACTGGCCCTATAGGAAACACAGTAGAGTGCAAGAGTGCCTGTTTCTCAAAAGCAGAGTGTTTTTCTTGTAAGGCCGACTGGGGTTCAATACAACTTCCTAAACGGAGTTGATGATTCACATTGAGTTTCAAGTTCTAGCATTAAGTGTTAATTCAGGGTAAGAACACCACTATTGTGCTATTCTGGCCATAAACAGTGCAAATAGCACTCGCGTCTGTTCCCAGCAAATACAGTGTATTGGACTGAAGAGAAGCTCCTGTTTTACTTAGTTTCCAATACTGAGTTGAACTGGGTATGCCCCTTTTGTGTAGGAAGCACAGTTCTCTTGTTCTGAGCTCGCTCACTGTACTGGCCCTATAGGAAACACAGTAGAGTGCAAGAGTGCCTGTTTCTCAAAAGCAGAGTGTTTTTCTTGTAAGGCCGACTGGGGTTCAATACAACTTCCTAAACGGAGTTGATGATTCACATTGAGTTTCAAGTTCTAGCATTAAGTGTTAATTCAGGGTAAGAACACCACTATTGTGCTATTCTGGCCATAAACCGTGCAAATAGCACTCGCGTCTGTTCCCAGCAAATACAGTGTATTGGACTGAAGAGAAGCTCCTGTTTTACTTAGTTTCCAATACTGAGTAGAACTAGATATGCCCCGTTTGTGTAGGAAGCACAGTTCTCTTGTTCTGAGCTAGCTCACTGTACTGGCCCTATAGGAAACACAGTAGAGTGCAAGAGTGCCTGTTTCTCAAAAGCAGAGTGTTTTTCTTGTAAGGCCGACTGGGGTTCAATACAACTTCCTAAACGGAGTTGATGATTCACATTGAGTTTCAAGTTCTAGCATTAAGTGTTAATTCAGGGTAAGAACACCACTATTGTGCTATTCTGGCCATAAACAGTGCAAATAGCACTCGCGTCTGTTCCCAGCAAATACAGTGTATTGGACTGAAGAGAAGCTCCTGTTTTACTTAGTTTCCAATACTGAGTTGAACTGGATATGCCCCTTTTGTGTAGGAAGAACAGTTCTCTTGTTCTGAGCTCGCTCACTGTACTGGCCCTATAGGAAACACAGTAGAGTGCAAGAGTGCCTGTTTCTCAAAAGCAGAGTGTTTTTCTTGTAAGGCCGACTGGGGTTCAATACAACTTCCTAAACGGAGTTGATTCACATTGAGTTTCAAGTTCTAGCATTAAGTGTTAATTCAGGGTAAGAACACCACTATTGTGCTATTCTGGCCATAAACAGTGCAAATAGCACTCGCGTCTGTTCCCAGCAAATACAGTGTATTGGACTGAAGAGAAGCTCCTGTTTTACTTAGTTTCCAATACTGAGTGAAACTAGATATGCCCCGTTTGTGTAGGAAGCACAGTTCTCTTGTTCTGAGCTAGCTCACTGTACTGGCCCTATAGGAAACACAGTAGAGTGCAAGAGTGCCTGTTTCTCAAAAGCAGAGTGTTTTTCTTGTAAGGCCGACTGGGGTTCAATACAACTTCCTAAACGGAGTTGATGATTCACATTGAGTTTCAAGTTCTAGCATTAAGTGTTAATTCAGGGTAAGAACACCACTATTGTGCTATTCTGGCCAAAAACAGTGCAAATAGCACTCGCGTCTGTTCCCAGCAAATACAGTGTATTGGACTGAAGAGAAGCTCCTGTTTTACTTAGTTTCCAATACTGAGTTGAACTAGATATGCCCCGTTTGTGTAGGAAGCACAGTTCTCTTGTTCTGAGCTAGCTCACTGTACTGGCCCTATAGGAAACACAGTAGAGTGCAAGAGTGCCTGTTTCTCAAAAGCAGAGTGTTTTTCTTGTAAGGCCGACTGGGGTTCAATACAACTTCCTAAACGGAGTTGATTCACATTCAGTTTCAAGTTCTAGCATTAAGTGTTAATTCAGGGTAAGAACACCACTATTGTGCTATTCTGGCCATAAACAGTGCAAATAGCACTCGCGTCTGTTCCCAGCAAATACAGTGTATTGGACTGAAGAGAAGCTCCTGTTTTACTTAGTTTCCAATACTGAGTAGAACTAGATATGCCCCGTTTGTGTAGGAAGCACAGTTCTCTTGTTCTGAGCTAGCTCACTGTACTGGCCCTATAGGAAACACAGTAGAGTGCAAGAGTGCCTGTTTCTCAAAAGCAGAGTGTTTTTCTTGTAAGGCCGACTGGGGTTCAATACAACTTCCTAAACGGAGTTGATGATTCACATTGAGTTTCAAGTTCTAGCATTAAGTGTTAATTCAGGGTAAGAACACCACTATTGTGCTATTCTGGCCATAAACAGTGCAAATAGCACTCGCGTCTGTTCCCAGCAAATACAGTGTATTGGACTGAAGAGAAGCTCCTGTTTTACTTAGTTTCCAATACTGAGTTGAACTGGATATGCCCCTTTTGTGTAGGAAGCACAGTTCTCTTGTTCTGAGCTTGCTCACTGTACTGGCCCTATAGGAAAAACAGTAGAGGGCAAGAGTGCCTGTTTCTCAAAAGCAGAGTGTTTTTCTTGTAAGGCCGACTGGGGTTCAATACAACTTCCTAAACGGAGTTGATTCACATTCAGTTTCAAGTTCTAGCATTAAGTGTTAAATCAGGGTAAGAACACCACTATTGTGCTATTCTGGCCATAAACAGTGCAAATAGCACTCGCGTCTGTTCCCAGCAAATACAGTGTATTGGACTGAAGAGAAGCTCCTGTTTTACTTAGTTTCCAATACTGAGATGAACTAGATATGCCCCGTTTGTGTAGGAAGCACAGTTCTCTTGTTCTGAGCTATATCACTGTACTGGCCCTATAGGAAACACAGTAGAGTGCAAGAGTGCCTGTTTCTCAAAAGCAGAGTGTTTTTCTTGTAAGGCCGACTGGGGTTCAATACAACTTCCTAAACGGAGTTGATTCACATTGAGTTTCAAGTTCTAGCATTAAGTGTTAATTCAGGGTAAGAACACCACTATTGTGCTATTCTGGCCATAAACAGTGCAAATAGCACTCGCGTCTGTTCCCAGCAAATACAGTGTATTGGACTGAAGAGAAGCTCCTGTTTTACTTAGTTTCCAATACTGAGTTGAACTAGATATGCCCCGTTTGTGTAGGAAGCACAGTTCTCTTGTTCTGAGCTAGCTCACTGTACTGGCCCTATAGGAAACACAGTAGAGTGCAAGAGTGCCTGTTTCTCAAAAGCAGAGTGTTTTTCTTGTAAGGCCGACTGGGGTTCAATACAACTTCCTAAACGGAGTTGATTCACATTGAGTTTCAAGTTCTAGCATTAAGTGTTAATTCAGGGTAAGAACACCACTATTGTGCTATTCTGGCCATAAACAGTGCAAATAGCACTCGCGTCTGTTCCCAGCAAATACAGTGTATTGGACTGAAGAGAAGCTCCTGTTTTACTTAGTTTCCAATACTGAGATGAACTAGATATGCCCCGTTTGTGTAGGAAGCACAGTTCTCTTGTTCTGAGCTATATCACTGTACTGGCCCTATAGGAAACACAGTAGAGTGCAAGAGTGCCTGTTTCTCAAAAGCAGAGTGTTTTTCTTGTAAGGCCGACTGGGGTTCAATACAACTTCCTAAACGGAGTTGATTCACATTCAGTTTCAAGTTCTAGCATTAAGTGTTAATTCAGGGTAAGAACACCACTATTGTGCTATTCTGGCCATAAACAGTGCAAATAGCACTCGCGTCTGTTCCCAGCAAATACAGTGTATTGGACTGAAGAGAAGCTCCTGTTTTACTTAGTTTCCAATACTGAGATGAACTAGATATGCCCCGTTTGTGTAGGAAGCACAGTTCTCTTGTTCTGAGCTATATCACTGTACTGGCCCTATAGGAAACACAGTAGAGGGCAAGAGTGCCTGTTTCTCAAAAGCAGAGTGTTTTTCTTGTAAGGCCGACTGGGGTTCAATACAACTTCCTAAACGGAGTTGATTCACATTCAGTTTCAAGTTCTAGCATTAAGTGTTAATTCAGGGTAAGAACACCACTATTGTGCTATTCTGGCCATAAACAGTGCAAATAGCACTCGCGTCTGTTCCCAGCAAATACAGTGTATTGGACTGAAGAGAAGCTCCTGTTTTACTTAGTTTCCAATACTGAGTTGAACTAGATATGCCCCGTTTGTGTAGGAAGCACAGTTCTCTTGTTCTGAGCTATATCACTGTACTGGCCCTATAGGAAACACAGTAGAGTGCAAGAGTGCCTGTTTCTCAAAAGCAGAGTGTTTTTCTTGTAAGGCCGACTGGGGTTCAATACAACTTCCTAAACGGAGTTGATTCACATTGAGTTTCAAGTTCTAGCATTAAGTGTTAATTCACGGTAAGAACACCACTATTGTGCTATTCTGGCCATAAACAGTGCAAATAGCACTCGCGTCTGTTCCCAGCAAATACAGTGTATTGGACTGAAGAGAAGCTCCTGTTTTACTTAGTTTCCAATACTGAGTTGAACTAGATATGCCCCGTTTGTGTAGGAAGCACAGTTCTCTTGTTCTGAGCTAGCTCACTGTACTGGCCCTATAGGAAACACAGTAGAGTGCAAGAGTGCCTGTTTCTCAAAAGCAGAGTGTTTTTCTTGTAAGGCCGACTGGGGTTCAATACAACTTCCTAAACGGAGTTGATTCACATTCAGTTTCAAGTTCTAGCATTAAGTGTTAATTCAGGGTAAGAACACCACTATTGTGCTATTCTGGCCATAAACAGTGCAAATAGCACTCGCGTCTGTTCCCAGCAAATACAGTGTATTGGACTGAAGAGAAGCTCCGGTTTTACTTAGTTTCCAATACTGAGTTGAACTAGATATGCCCCGTTTGTGTAGGAAGCACAGTTCTCTTGTTCTGAGCTAGCTCACTGTACTGGCCCTATAGGAAACACAGTAGAGTGCAAGAGTGCCTGTTTCTCAAAAGCAGAGTGTTTTTCTTGTAAGGCCAACTGGGTTTCAATACAACTTCCTAAACGGAGTTGATTCACATTCAGTTTCAAGTTCTAGCATTAAGTGTTAATTCAGGGTAAGAACACCACTATTGTGCTATTCTGGCCATAAACAGTGCAAATAGAACTCGCGTCTGTTCCCAGCAAATACAGTGTATTGGACTGAAGAGAAGCTCCTGTTTTACTTAGTTTCCAATACTGAGTTGAACTAGATATGCCCGTTTGTGTAGGAAGCACAGTTCTCTTGTTCTGAGCTAGCTCACTGTACTGGCCCTATAGGAAACACAGTAGAGTGCAAGAGTGCCTGTTTCTCAAAAGCAGAGTGTTTTTCTTGCAAGGCCGACTGGGGTTCAATACAACTTCCTAAACGGAGTTGATTCACATTCAGTTTCAAGTTCTAGCATTAAGTGTTAATTCAGGGTAAGAACACCACTATTGTGCTATTCTGGCCATAAACAGTGCAAATAGCACTCGCGTCTGTTCCCACCAAATACAGTGTATTGGACTGAAGAGAAGCTCCTGTTTTACTTAGTTTCCAATACTGAGTTGAACTAGATATGCCCCGTTTGTGTAGGAAGCACAGTTCTCTTGTTCTGAGCTAGCTCACTGTACTGGCCCTATAGGAAACACAGTAGAGTGCAAGAGTGCCTGTTTCTCAAAAGCAGAGTGTTTTTCTTGTAAGGCCGACTGGGGTTCAATACAACTTCCTAAACGGAGTTGATTCACATTCAGTTTCAAGTTCTAGCATTAAGTGTTAATTCAGGGTAAGAACACCACTATTGTGCTATTCTGGCCATAAACAGTGCAAATAGCACTCGCGTCTGTTCCCAGCAAATACAGTGTATTGGACTCAATAGAAGCTCCAGTTTTACTTAGTTTCCAATACTGAGTTGAACTAGATATGCCCCGTTTGTGTAGGAAGCACAGTTCTCTTGTTCTGAGCTATCTCACTGTACTGGCCCTGTAGGAAACACAGTAGAGTGCAAGAGTGCCTGTTTCTCAAAAGCAGAGTGTTTTTCTTGTAAGGCCGACTGGGGTTCAATACAACTTCCTAAACGGAGGTGATTCACATTCAGTTTCAAGTTCTAGCATTAAGTGTTAATTCAGGGTAAGAACACCACTATTGTGCTATTCTGGCCATAAACAGTGCAAATAGCACTCGCGTCTGTTCCCAGCAAATACAGTGTATTGGACTGAAGAGAAGCTCCTGTTTTACTTAGTTTCCAATACTGAGATGAACTAGATATGCCCCGTTTGTGTAGGAAGCACAGTTCTCTTGTTCTGAGCTATATCACTGTACTGGCCCTATAGGAAACACAGTAGAGTGCAAGAGTGCCTGTTTCTCAAAAGCAGAGTGTTTTTCTTGTAAGGCCGACTGGGGTTCAATACAACTTCCTAAACGGAGTTGATTCACATTGAGTTTCAAGTTCTAGCATTAAGTGTTAATTCACGGTAAGAACACCACTATTGTGCTATTCTGGCCATAAACAGTGCAAATAGCACTCGCGTCTGTTCCCAGCAAATACAGTGTATTGGACTGAAGAGAAGCTCCTGTTTTACTTACTTTCCAATACTGAGTTGAACTAGATATGCCCCGTTTGTGTAGGAAGCACAGTTCTCTTGTTCTGAGCTAGCTCACTGTACTGGCCCTATAGGAAACACAGTAGAGTGCAAGAGTGCCTGTTTCTCAAAAGCAGAGTGTTTTTCTTGTAAGGCCGACTGGGGTTCAATACAACTCCCTAAACGGAGTTGATTCACATTCAGTTTCAAGTTCTAGCATTAAGTGTTAATTCAGGGTAAGAACACCACTATTGTGCTATTCTGGCCATAAACAGTGCAAATAGCACTCGCGTCTGTTCCCAGCAAATACAGTGTATTGGACTGAAGAGAAGCTCCTGTTTTACTTAGTTTCCAATACTGAGTTGAACTAGATATGCCCCGTTTGTGTAGGAAGCACAGTTCTCTTGTTCTGAGCTAGCTCACTGTACTGGCCCTATAGGAAACACAGTAGAGTGTAAGAGTGCCTGTTTCTCAAAAGCAGAGTGTTTTTCTTGTAAGGCCGACTGGGGTTCAATACAACTTCCTAAACGGAGTTGATTCACATTCAGTTTCAAGTTCTAGCATTAAGTGTTAATTCAGGGTAAGAACACCACTATTGTGCTATTCTGGCCATAAACAATGCAAATAGCACTCGCGTCTGTTCCCAGCAAATACAGTGTATTGGACTGAAGAGAAGCTCCTGTTTTACTTAGTTTCCAATACTGAGTTGAACTAGATATGCCCCGTTTGTGTAGGAAGCACAGTTCTCTTGTTCTGAGCTAGCTCACTGTACTGGCCTATAGGAAACACAGTAGAGTGCAAGAGTGCCTGTTTCTCAAAAGCAGAGTGTTTTTCTTGTAAGGCCGACTGGGGTTCAATACAACTTCCTAAACGGAGTTGATTCACATTGAGTTTCAAGTTCTAGCATTAAGTGTTAATTCAGGGTAAGAACACCACTATTGTGCTATTCTGGCCATAAACAGTGCAAATAGCACTCGCGTCTGTTCCCAGCAAATACAGTGTATTGGACTGAAGAGAAGCTCCTGTTTTACTTAGTTTCCAATACTGAGTTGAACTAGATATGCCCCGTTTGTGTAGGAAGCACAGTTCTCTTGTTCTGAGCTAGCTCACTGTACTGGCCCTATAGGAAACACAGTAGAGTGCAAGAGTGCCTGTTTCTCAAAAGCAGAGTGTTTTTCTTGTAAGGCCGACTGGGGTTCAATACAACTTCCTAAACGGAGTTGATTCACATTCAGTTTCAAGTTCTAGCATTAAGTGTTAATTCAGGGTAAGAACACCACTATTGTGCTATTCTGGCCATAAACAGTGCAAATAGCACTCGCGTCTGTTCCCAGCAAATACAGTGTATTGGACTGAAGAGAAGCTCCTGTTTTACTTAGTTTCCAATACTGAGTTGAACTAGATATGCCCCGTTTGTGTAGGAAGCACAGTTCTCTTGTTCTGAGCTAGCTCACTGTACTGGCCCTATAGGAAACACAGTAGAGTGCAAGAGTGCCTGTTTCTCAAAAGCAGAGTGTTTTTCTTGTAAGGCCAACTGGGGTTCAATACAACTTCCTAAACGGAGTTGATTCACATTGAGTTTCAAGTTCTAGCATTAAGTGTTAATTCAGGGAAAGAACACCACTATTGTGCTATTCTGGCCATAAACAGTGCAAATAGCACTCGTGTCTGTTCCCAGCAAGTACAGTGCATTGGACTGAAGAGAAGCTCCTGTTTTACTTAGTTTCCAATACTGAGTTGAACTAGATATGCCCCGTTTGTGTAGGAAGCACAGTTCTCTTGTTCTGAGCTAGCTCACTGTACTGGCCCTATAGGAAACACAGTAGAGTGCAAGAGTGCCTGTTTCTCAAAAGCAGAGTGTTTTTCTTGTAAGGCCGACTGGGGTTCGATACAACTTCCTAAACGGAGTTGATTCACATTGAGTTTCAAGTTCTAGCATTAAGTGTTAATTCAGGGTAAGAACACCACTATTGTGCTATTCTGGCCATAAACAGTGCAAATAGCACTCGCGTCTGTTCCCACCAAATACAGTGTATTGGACTCAATAGAAGCTCCTGTTTTACTTAGTTTCCAATACTGAGTTGAACTAGATATGCCCCGTTTGTGTAGGAAGCACAGTTCTCTTGTTCTGAGCTATCTCACTGTACTGGCCCTATAGGAAACACAGTAGAATGCAAGAGTGCCTGTTTCTCAAAAGCAGAGTGTTTTTCTTGTAAGGCCGACTGGGGTTCAATACAACTTCCTAAACGGAGTTGATTCTCATTGAGTTTCAAGTTCTAGCATTAAGTGTTAATTCAGGGAAAGAACACCACTATTGTGCTATTCTGGCCATAAACAGTGCAAATAGCACTCGCGTCTCTTCCCAGCAAATACAGTGTATTGGACTGAAGAGAAGTTCCTGTTTTACTTAGTTTCCAATACTGAGTTGAACTAGATATGCCCCGTTGGTGTAGGAAGCACAGTTCTCTTGTTCTGAGCTAGCTCACTGTACTGGCCCTATAGGAAACACAGTAGAGTGCAAGAGTGCCTGTTTCTCAAAAGCAGAGTGTTTTTCTTGTAAGACCGACTGGGGTTCAATACAACTTCCTAAACGGAGTTGATTCACATTGGGTTTCAAGTTCTAGCATTAAGTGTTAATTCAGGGTAAGAACACCACTATTGTGCTATTCTGGCCATAAACAGTGCAAATAGCACTTGCGTCTGTTCCCAGCAAATACAGTGTATTGGACTGAAGAGAAGCTCCTGTTTTACTTAGTTTCCAATACTGAGTTGAACTAGATATGCCCCGTTTGTGTAGGAAGCACAGTTCTCTTGTTCTGAGCTAGCTCACTGTACTGGCCCTATAGGAAACACAGTAGAGTGCAAGAGTGCCTGTTTCTCAAAAGCAGAGTGTTTTTCTTGTAAGGCCGACTGGGGTTCAATACAACTTCCTAAACGGAGTTGATTCACATTGAGTTTCAAGTTCTAGCATTAAGTGTTAATTCAGGGTAAGAACACCACTATTGTGCTATTCTGGCCATAAACAGTGCAAATAGCACTCGCGTCTGTTCCCAGCAAATACAGTGTATTGGACTCAATAGAAGCTCCTGTTTTACTTAGTTTCCAATACTGAGTTGAACTAGATATGCCCCGTTTGTGTAGGAAGCACAGTTCTCTTGTTCTGAGCTAGCTCACTGTACTGGCCTATAGGAAACACAGTAGAGTGCAAGAGTGCCTGTTTCTCAAAAGCAGAGTGTTTTTCTTGTAAGGCCGACTGGGGTTCAATACAACTTCCTAAACGGAGTTGATTCACATTGAGTTTCAAGTTCTAGCATTAAGTGTTAATTCAGGGTAAGAACACCACTATTGTGCTATTCTGGCCATAAACAGTGCAAATAGCACTCGCGTCTGTTCCCAGCAAATACAGTGTATTGGACTGAAGAGAAGCTCCTGTTTTACTTAGTTTCCAATACTGAGTTGAACTAGATATGCCCCGTTTGTGTAGGAAGCACAGTTCTCTTGTTCTGAGCTAGCTCACTGTACTGGCCCTATAGGAAACACAGTAGAGTGCAAGAGTGCCTGTTTCTCAAAAGCAGAGTGTTTTTCTTGTAAGGCCGACTGGGGTTCAATACAACTTCCTAAACGGAGTTGATTCACATTCAGTTTCAAGTTCTAGCATTAAGTGTTAATTCAGGGTAAGAACACCACTATTGTGCTATTCTGGCCATAAACAGTGCAAATAGCACTCGCGTCTGTTCCCAGCAAATACAGTGTATTGGACTGAAGAGAAGCTCCTGTTTTACTTAGTTTCCAATACTGAGTTGAACTAGATATGCCCCGTTTGTGTAGGAAGCACAGTTCTCTTGTTCTGAGCTAGCTCACTGTACTGGCCCTATAGGAAACACAGTAGAGTGCAAGAGTGCCTGTTTCTCAAAAGCAGAGTGTTTTTCTTGTAAGGCCAACTGGGGTTCAATACAACTTCCTAAACGGAGTTGATTCACATTGAGTTTCAAGTTCTAGCATTAAGTGTTAATTCAGGGAAAGAACACCACTATTGTGCTATTCTGGCCATAAACAGTGCAAATAGCACTCCTGTCTGTTCCCAGCAAGTACAGTGCATTGGACTGAAGAGAAGCTCCTGTTTTACTTAGTTTCCAATACTGAGTTGAACTAGATATGCCCCGTTTGTGTAGGAAGCACAGTTCTCTTGTTCTGAGCTAGCTCACTGTACTGGCCCTATAGGAAACACAGTAGAGTGCAAGAGTGCCTGTTTCTCAAAAGCAGAGTGTTTTTCTTGTAAGGCCGACTGGGGTTCGATACAACTTCCTAAACGGAGTTGATTCACATTGAGTTTCAAGTTCTAGCATTAAGTGTTAATTCAGGGTAAGAACACCACTATTGTGCTATTCTGGCCATAAACAGTGCAAATAGCACTCGCGTCTGTTCCCACCAAATACAGTGTATTGGACTCAATAGAAGCTCCTGTTTTACTTAGTTTCCAATACTGAGTTGAACTAGATATGCCCCGTTTGTGTAGGAAGCACAGTTCTCTTGTTCTGAGCTATCTCACTGTACTGGCCCTATAGGAAACACAGTAGAATGCAAGAGTGCCTGTTTCTCAAAAGCAGAGTGTTTTTCTTGTAAGGCCGACTGGGGTTCAATACAACTTCCTAAACGGAGTTGATTCTCATTGAGTTTCAAGTTCTAGCATTAAGTGTTAATTCAGGGAAAGAACACCACTATTGTGCTATTCTGGCCATAAACAGTGCAAATAGCACTCGCGTCTCTTCCCAGCAAATACAGTGTATTGGACTGAAGAGAAGTTCCTGTTTTACTTAGTTTCCAATACTGAGTTGAACTAGATATGCCCCGTTGGTGTAGGAAGCACAGTTCTCTTGTTCTGAGCTAGCTCACTGTACTGGCCCTATAGGAAACACAGTAGAGTGCAAGAGTGCCTGTTTCTCAAAAGCAGAGTGTTTTTCTTGTAAGACCGACTGGGGTTCAATACAACTTCCTAAACGGAGTTGATTCACATTGGGTTTCAAGTTCTAGCATTAAGTGTTAATTCAGGGTAAGAACACCACTATTGTGCTATTCTGGCCATAAACAGTGCAAATAGCACTTGCGTCTGTTCCCAGCAAATACAGTGTATTGGACTGAAGAGAAGCTCCTGTTTTACTTAGTTTCCAATACTGAGTTGAACTAGATATGCCCCGTTTGTGTAGGAAGCACAGTTCTCTTGTTCTGAGCTAGCTCACTGTACTGGCCCTATAGGAAACACAGTAGAGTGCAAGAGTGCCTGTTTCTCAAAAGCAGAGTGTTTTTCTTGTAAGGCCGACTGGGGTTCAATACAACTTCCTAAACGGAGTTGATTCACATTGAGTTTCAAGTTCTAGCATTAAGTGTTAATTCAGGGTAAGAACACCACTATTGTGCTATTCTGGCCATAAACAGTGCAAATAGCACTCGCGTCTGTTCCCAGCAAATACAGTGTATTGGACTCAATAGAAGCTCCTGTTTTACTTAGTTTCCAATACTGAGTTGAACTAGATATGCCCCGTTTATGTAGGAAGCACAGTTCTCTTGTTCTGAGCTAGCTCACTGTACTGGCCCTATAGGAAACACAGTAGAGTGCAAGAGTGCCTGTTTCTCAAAAGCAGAGTGTTTTTCTTGTAAGGCCAACTGGGGTTCAATACAACTTCCTAAACGGAGTTGATTCACATTCAGTTTCAAGTTCTAGCATTAAGTGTTAATTCAGGGTAAGAACACCACTATTGTGCTATTCTGGCCATAAACAGTGCAAATAGCACTCGCGTCTGTTCCCACCAAATACAGTGTATTGGACTGAAGAGAAGCTCCTGTTTTACTTAGTTTCCAATACTGAGTTGAACTAGATATGCCCCGTTTGTGTAGGAAGCACAGTTCTCTTGTTCTGAGCTAGCTCACTGTACTGGCCCTATAGGAAACACAGTAGAGTGCAAGAGTGCCTGTTTCTCAAAAGCAGAGTGTTTTTCTTGTAAGGCCGACTGGGGTTCAATACAACTTCCTAAACGGAGTTGATTCACATTCAGTTTCAAGTTCTAGCATTAAGTGTTAATTCAGGGTAAGAACACCACTATTGTGCTATTCTGGCCATAAACAGTGCAAATAGCACTCGCGTCTGTTCCCAGCAAATACAGTGTATTGGACTCAATAGAAGCTCCTGTTTTACTTAGTTTCCAATACTGAGTTGAACTAGATATGCCCCGTTTGTGTAGGAAGCACAGTTCTCTTGTTCTGAGCTATCTCACTGTACTGGCCCTATAGGAAACACAGTAGAGTGCAAGAGTGCCTGTTTCTCAAAAGCAGAGTGTTTTTCTTGTAAGGCCGACTGGGGTTCAATACAACTTCCTAAACGGAGTTGATTCACATTGAGTTTCAAGTTCTAGCATTAAGTGTTAATTCAGGGAAAGAACACAACTATTGTGCTATTCTGGCCATAAACAGTGCAAATAGCACTCACGTCTCTTCCCAGCAAATACAGTGTATTGGACTGAAGAGACGTTCCTGTTTTACTTAGTTTCCAATACTGAGTTGAACTAGATATGCCCCGTTTGTGTAGGAAGCACAGTTCTCTTGTTCTGAGCTAGCTCACTGTACTGGCCCTATAGGAAACACAGTAGAGTGCAAGAGTGCCTGTTTCTCAAAAGCAGAGTGTTTTTCTTGTAAGACCGACTGGGGTTCAATACAACTTCCTAAACGGAGTTGATTCACATTGGGTTTCAAGTTCTAGCATTAAGTGTTAATTCAGGGTAAGAACACCACTATTGTGCTATTCTGGCCATAAACAGTGCAAATAGCACTTGCGTCTGTTCCCAGCAAATACAGTGTATTGGACTGAAGAGAAGCTCCTGTTTTACTTAGTTTCCAATACTGAGTTGAACTAGATATGCCCCGTTTGTGTAGGAAGCACAGTTCTCTTGTTCTGAGCTAGCTCACTGTACTGGCCCTATAGGAAACACAGTAGAGTGCAAGAGTGCCTGTTTCTCAAAAGCAGAGTGTTTTTCTTGTAAGGCCGACTGGGGTTCAATACAACTTCCTAAACGGAGTTGATTCACATTGAGTTTCAAGTTCTAGCATTAAGTGTTAATTCAGGGTAAGAACACCACTATTGTGCTATTCTGGCCATAAACAGTGCAATAGCACTCGCGTCTGTTCCCAGCAAATACAGTGTATTGGACTGAAGAGAGGCTCCTGTTTTACTTAGTTTCCAATACTGAGTTGAACTAGATATGCCCCGTTTGTGTAGGAAGCACAGTTCTCTTGTTCTGAGCTAGCTCACTGTACTGGCCCTATAGGAAACACAGTAGAGTGCAAGAGTGCCTGTTTCTCAAAAGCAGAGTGTTTTTCTTGTAAGGCCGACTGTTTTTTTGAGTGCAAGAATGCCCGTTTCTCAATAGCAGAGTGTTTTTCTTGCATGGCACACTAGGGTTCAATTAAACTTCCTAAACGGAGGTGAATCACGTTCAGTTTCAAGTTCTAGCATCAAGGGTTCATTGAGGCTAAGAACAGCACTCTTGTGCTATTCTGGCCATACACAGTGCAACCAGCATTCGAGTCTTTTCCCAGCAAGTACAGTGTATTGGACTGAAGAGAAGCTCCTGTTTTACTTAGTTTCCAATACTGAGTTGAACTATATATTCCCAGTTTGTGTAGGAAGCACAGTTCTCTTGTTCTGAGCTAGCTCACTGTACTGGCCCTATTGGAAACACAGTAGAGTGCAAGAGTGCCTGTTTCTCAAAAGCAGAGTGTTTTTCTTGTAAGGCCGACTGGGGTTCAATACAACTTCCTAAACGGAGTTGATTCACATTGAGTTTCAAGTTCTAGCATTAAGTGTTAATTCAGGGAAAGAACACCACTATTGTGCTATTCTGGCCATAAACAGTGCAAATAGCACTCGCGTCTCTTCCCAGCAAATACAGTGTGTTGGACTGAAGAGAAGTTCCTGTTTTACTTAGTTTCCAATACTGAGTTGAACTAGATATGCCCCGTTTGTGTAGGAAGCACAGTTCTCTTGTTCTGAGCTAGCTCACTGTACTGGCCCTATAGGAAACACAGTAGAGTGCAAGAGTGCCTGTTTCTCAGAAGCAGAGTGTTTTTCTTGTAAGGCCGACTGGGGTTCAATACAACTTCCTAAACGGAGTTGATTCACATTGAGTTTCAAGTTCTAGCATTAAGTGTTAATTCAGGGTAAGAACACCACTATTGTGCTATTCTGGCCATAAACAGTGCAAATAGCACTCGCGTCTGTTCCCAGCAAATACAGTGTATTGGACTGAAGAGAAGTTCCTGTTTTATTTAGTTTCCAATACTGAGTTGAACTAGATATGCCCCGTTTGTGTAGGAAGCACAGTTCTCTTGTTCTCAGCTAGCTCACTGTACTGGCCCTATAGGAAACACAGTAGAGTGCAAGAGTGCCTGTTTCTCAAAAGCAGAGTGTTTTTCTTGTAAGGCCGACTGGGGTTCAATACAACTTCCTAAACGGAGTTGATTCACATTCAGTTTCAAGTTCTAGCATTAAGTGTTAATTCAGGGAAAGAACACCACTATTGTGCTATTCTGGCCATAAACAGTGCAAATAGCACTCGTGTCTGTTCCCAGCAAGTACAGTGCATTGGACTGAAGAGAAGCTCCTGTTTTACTTAGTTTCCAATACTGAGTTGAACTAGATATGCCCCGTTTGTGTAGGAAGCACAGTTCTCTTGTTCTGAGCTAGCTCACTGTACTGGCCCTATAGGAAACACAGTAGAGTGCAAGAGTGCCTGTTTCTCAAAAGCAGAGTGTTTTTCTTGTAAGGCCGACTGGGGTTCGATACAACTTCCTAAACGGAGTTGATTCACATTGAGTTTCAAGTTCTAGCATTAAGTGTTAATTCAGGGTAAGAACACCACTATTGTGCTATTCTGGCCATAAACAGTGCAAATAGCACTCGCGTCTGTTCCCAGCAAATACAGTGTATTGGACTGAAGAGAAGCTCCTGTTTTACTTAGTTTCCAATACTGAGTTGAACTAGATATGCCCCGTTTGTGTAGGAAGCACAGTTCTCTTGTTCTGAGCTAGCTCACTGTACTGGCCCTATAGGAAACACAGTAGAGTGCAAGAGTGCCTGTTTCTCAAAAGCAGAGTGTTTTTCTTGTAAGGCCGACTGGGGTTCAATACAACTTCCTAAACGGAGTTGATTCACATTGAGTTTCAAGTTCTAGCATTAAGTGTTAATTCAGGGTAAGAACACCACTATTGTGCTATTCTGGCCATAAACAGTGCAAATTAGCACTCGCGTCTGTTCACAGCAAATACAGTGTATTGGACTGAAGAGAAGCTCCTGTTTTACTTAGTTTCCAATACTGAGTTGAACTAGATATGCCCCGTTTGTGTAGGAAGCACAGTTCTCTTGTTCTGAGCTAGCTCACTGTACTGGCCCTATAGGAAACACAGTAGAGTGCAAGAGTGCCTGTTTCTCAAAAGCAGAGTGTTTTTCTTGTAAGGCCGACTGGGGTTCGATACAACTTCCTAAACGGAGTTGATTCACATTCAGTTTCAAGTTCTAGCATTAAGTGTTAATTCAGGGTAAGAACACCACTATTGTGCTATTCTGGCCATAAACAGTGCAAATAGCACTCGCGTCTGTTCCCAGCAAATACAGTGTATTGGACTGAAGAGAAGCTCCTGTTTTACTTAGTTTCCAATACTGAGTTGAACTAGATATGCCCCGTTTGTGTAGGAAGCACAGTTCTCTTGTTCTGAGCTAGCTCACTGTACTGGCCCTATGGGAAACACAGTAGAGTGCAAGAGTGCCTGTTTCTCAAAAGCAGAGTGTTTTTCTTGTAAGGCCGACTGGGGTTCAATACAACTTCCTAAACGGAGTTGATTCACATTGAGTTTCAAGTTCTAGCATTAAGTGTTAATTCAGGGTAAGAACACCACTATTGTGCTATTCTGGCCATAAACAGTGCAAATAGCACTCGCGTCTGTTCCCAGCAAATACAGTGTATTGGACTGAAGAGAAGCTCCTGTTTTACTTAGTTTCCAATACTGAGTTGAACTAGATATGCCCCGTTTGTGTAGGAAGCACAGTTCTCTTGTTCTGAGCTAGCTCACTGTACTGGCCCTATAGGAAACACAGTAGAGTTCAAGAGTGCCTGTTTCTCAAAAGCAGAGTGTTTTTCTTGTAAGGCCGACTGGGGTTCAATACAACTTCCTAAACGGAGTTGATTCACATTCAGTTTCAAGTTCTAACATTAAGTGTTAATTCAGGGTAAGAACACCACTATTGTGCTATTCTGGCCATAAACAGTGCAAATAACAATCGCGTCTATTCCCAGCAAATACAGTGTATTGGACTGAAGAGAAGCTCCTGTTTTACTTAGTTTCAAATACTGAGTTGAACTAGATATGCCCCGTTTGTGTAGGAAGCACAGTTCTCTTGTTCTGAGCTAGCTCACTGTACTGGCCCTATAGGAAACACAGTAGAGTGCAAGAGTGCCTGTTTCTCAAAAGCAGAGTGTTTTTCTTGTAAGGCCGACTGGGGTTCAATACAACTTCCTAAACGGAGTTGATTCACATTGAGTTTCAAGTTCTAGCATTAAGTGTTAATTCAGGGTAAGAACACCACTATTGTGCTATTCTGGCCATAAACAGTGCAAATTAGCACTCGCGTCTGTTCCCAGCAAATACAGTGTATTGGACTGAAGAGAAGCTCCTGTTTTACTTAGTTTCCAATACTGAGTTGAACTAGATATGCCCCGTTTGTGTAGGAAGCACAGTTCTCTTGTTCTGAGCTAGCTCACTGTACTGGCCCTATAGGAAACACAGTAGAGTGCAAGAGTGCCTGTTTCTCAAAAGCAGAGTGTTTTTCTTGTAAGGCCGACTGGGGTTCAATACAACTTCCTAAACGGAGTTGATTCACATTGAGTTTCAAGTTCTAGCATTAAGTGTTAATTCAGGGAAAGAACACCATTATTGTGCTATTCTGGCCATAAACAGTGCAATAGCACTCGCGTCTGTTCCCAGCAAATACAGTGTATTGGACTGAAGACAGGCTCCTCTTTTACTTAGTTTCCAATACTGAGTTGAACTAGATATGCCCCGTTTGTGTAGGAAGCACAGTTCTCTTGTTCTGAGCTAGCTCACTGTACTGGCCCTATAGGAAACACAGTAGAGTGCAAGAGTGCCTGTTTCTCAAAAGCAGAGTGTTTTTCTTGTAAGGCCGACTGTTTTTTTGAGTGCAAGAATGCCCGTTTCTCAATAGCAGAGTGTTTTTCTTGCATGGCACACTAGGGTTCAATTAAACTTCCTAAACGGAGGTGAATCACGTTCAGTTTCAAGTTCTAGCATCAAGGGTTCATTGAGGCTAAGAACAGCACTCTTGTGCTATTCTGGCCATACAGAGTGCAACCAGCATTCGAGTCTTTTCCCAGCAAGTACAGTGTATTGGACTGAAGAGAAGCTCCTGTTTTACTTAGTTTCCAATACTGAGTTGAACTATATATTCCCAGTTTGTGTAGGAAGCACAGTTCTCTTGTTCTGAGCTAGCTCACTGTACTGGCCCTTTTGGAAACACAGTAGAGTGCAAGAGTGCCTGTTTCTCAAAAGCAGAGTGTTTTTCTTGTAAGGCCGACTGTTTTTTTGAGTGCAAGAATGCCCGTTTCTCAATAGCAGAGTGTTTTTCTTGCATGGCACACTAGGGTTCAATTAAACTTCCTAAACGGAGGTGAATCACGTTCAGTTTCAAGTTCTAGCATCAAGGGTTCATTGAGGCTAAGAACAGCACTCTTGTGCTATTCTGGCCATACACAGTGCAACCAGCATTCGAGTCTTTTCCCAGCAAGTACAGTGTATTGGACTGAAGAGAAGCTCCTGTTTTACTTAGTTTCCAATACTGAGTTGAACTATATATTCCCAGTTTGTGTAGGAAGCACAGTTCTCTTGTTCTGAGCTAGCTCACTGTACTGGCCCTATTGGAAACACAGTAGAGTGCAAGAGTGCCTGTTTCTCAAAAGCAGAGTGTTTTTCTTGTAAGGCCGACTGGGGTTCAATACAACTTCCTAAACGGAGTTGATTCACATTGAGTTTCAAGTTCTAGCATTAAGTGTTAATTCAGGGAAAGAACACCACTATTGTGCTATTCTGGCCATAAACAGTGCAAATAGCACTCGCGTCTCTTCCCAGCAAATACAGTGTGTTGGACTGAAGAGAAGTTCCTGTTTTACTTAGTTTCCAATACTGAGTTGAACTAGATATGCCCCGTTTGTGTAGGAAGCACAGTTCTCTTGTTCTGAGCTAGCTCACTGTACTGGCCCTATAGGAAACACAGTAGAGTGCAAGAGTGCCTGTTTCTCAGAAGCAGAGTGTTTTTCTTGTAAGGCCGACTGGGGTTCAATACAACTTCCTAAACGGAGTTGATTCACATTGAGTTTCAAGTTCTAGCATTAAGTGTTAATTCAGGGTAAGAACACCACTATTGTGCTATTCTGGCCATAAACAGTGCAAATAGCACTCGCGTCTGTTCCCAGCAAATACAGTGTATTGGACTGAAGAGAAGTTCCTGTTTTATTTAGTTTCCAATACTGAGTTGAACTAGATATGCCCCGTTTGTGTAGGAAGCACAGTTCTCTTGTTCTCAGCTAGCTCACTGTACTGGCCCTATAGGAAACACAGTAGAGTGCAAGAGTGCCTGTTTCTCAAAAGCAGAGTGTTTTTCTTGTAAGGCCGACTGGGGTTCAATACAACTTCCTAAACGGAGTTGATTCACATTCAGTTTCAAGTTCTAGCATTAAGTGTTAATTCAGGGAAAGAACACCACTATTGTGCTATTCTGGCCATAAACAGTGCAAATAGCACTCGTGTCTGTTCCCAGCAAGTACAGTGCATTGGACTGAAGAGAAGCTCCTGTTTTACTTAGTTTCCAATACTGAGTTGAACTAGATATGCCCCGTTTGTGTAGGAAGCACAGTTCTCTTGTTCTGAGCTAGCTCACTGTACTGGCCCTATAGGAAACACAGTAGAGTGCAAGAGTGCCTGTTTCTCAAAAGCAGAGTGTTTTTCTTGTAAGGCCGACTGGGGTTCGATACAACTTCCTAAACGGAGTTGATTCACATTGAGTTTCAAGTTCTAGCATTAAGTGTTAATTCAGGGTAAGAACACCACTATTGTGCTATTCTGGCCATAAACAGTGCAAATAGCACTCGCGTCTGTTCCCAGCAAATACAGTGTATTGGACTGAAGAGAAGCTCCTGTTTTACTTAGTTTCCAATACTGAGTTGAACTAGATATGCCCCGTTTGTGTAGGAAGCACAGTTCTCTTGTTCTGAGCTAGCTCACTGTACTGGCCCTATAGGAAACACAGTAGAGTGCAAGAGTGCCTGTTTCTCAAAAGCAGAGTGTTTTTCTTGTAAGGCCGACTGGGGTTCAATACAACTTCCTAAACGGAGTTGATTCACATTGAGTTTCAAGTTCTAGCATTAAGTGTTAATTCAGGGTAAGAACACCACTATTGTGCTATTCTGGCCATAAACAGTGCAAATTAGCACTCGCGTCTGTTCACAGCAAATACAGTGTATTGGACTGAAGAGAAGCTCCTGTTTTACTTAGTTTCCAATACTGAGTTGAACTAGATATGCCCCGTTTGTGTAGGAAGCACAGTTCTCTTGTTCTGAGCTAGCTCACTGTACTGGCCCTATAGGAAACACAGTAGAGTGCAAGAGTGCCTGTTTCTCAAAAGCAGAGTGTTTTTCTTGTAAGGCCGACTGGGGTTCGATACAACTTCCTAAACGGAGTTGATTCACATTCAGTTTCAAGTTCTAGCATTAAGTGTTAATTCAGGGTAAGAACACCACTATTGTGCTATTCTGGCCATAAACAGTGCAAATAGCACTCGCGTCTGTTCCCAGCAAATACAGTGTATTGGACTGAAGAGAAGCTCCTGTTTTACTTAGTTTCCAATACTGAGTTGAACTAGATATGCCCCGTTTGTGTAGGAAGCACAGTTCTCTTGTTCTGAGCTAGCTCACTGTACTGGCCCTATGGGAAACACAGTAGAGTGCAAGAGTGCCTGTTTCTCAAAAGCAGAGTGTTTTTCTTGTAAGGCCGACTGGGGTTCAATACAACTTCCTAAACGGAGTTGATTCACATTGAGTTTCAAGTTCTAGCATTAAGTGTTAATTCAGGGTAAGAACACCACTATTGTGCTATTCTGGCCATAAACAGTGCAAATAGCACTCGCGTCTGTTCCCAGCAAATACAGTGTATTGGACTGAAGAGAAGCTCCTGTTTTACTTAGTTTCCAATACTGAGTTGAACTAGATATGCCCCGTTTGTGTAGGAAGCACAGTTCTCTTGTTCTGAGCTAGCTCACTGTACTGGCCCTATAGGAAACACAGTAGAGTTCAAGAGTGCCTGTTTCTCAAAAGCAGAGTGTTTTTCTTGTAAGGCCGACTGGGGTTCAATACAACTTCCTAAACGGAGTTGATTCACATTCAGTTTCAAGTTCTAACATTAAGTGTTAATTCAGGGTAAGAACACCACTATTGTGCTATTCTGGCCATAAACAGTGCAAATAACAATCGCGTCTATTCCCAGCAAATACAGTGTATTGGACTGAAGAGAAGCTCCTGTTTTACTTAGTTTCAAATACTGAGTTGAACTAGATATGCCCCGTTTGTGTAGGAAGCACAGTTCTCTTGTTCTGAGCTAGCTCACTGTACTGGCCCTATAGGAAACACAGTAGAGTGCAAGAGTGCCTGTTTCTCAAAAGCAGAGTGTTTTTCTTGTAAGGCCGACTGGGGTTCAATACAACTTCCTAAACGGAGTTGATTCACATTGAGTTTCAAGTTCTAGCATTAAGTGTTAATTCAGGGTAAGAACACCACTATTGTGCTATTCTGGCCATAAACAGTGCAAATTAGCACTCGCGTCTGTTCCCAGCAAATACAGTGTATTGGACTGAAGAGAAGCTCCTGTTTTACTTAGTTTCCAATACTGAGTTGAACTAGATATGCCCCGTTTGTGTAGGAAGCACAGTTCTCTTGTTCTGAGCTAGCTCACTGTACTGGCCCTATAGGAAACACAGTAGAGTGCAAGAGTGCCTGTTTCTCAAAAGCAGAGTGTTTTTCTTGTAAGGCCGACTGGGGTTCAATACAACTTCCTAAACGGAGTTGATTCACATTGAGTTTCAAGTTCTAGCATTAAGTGTTAATTCAGGGAAAGAACACCATTATTGTGCTATTCTGGCCATAAACAGTGCAATAGCACTCGCGTCTGTTCCCAGCAAATACAGTGTATTGGACTGAAGACAGGCTCCTCTTTTACTTAGTTTCCAATACTGAGTTGAACTAGATATGCCCCGTTTGTGTAGGAAGCACAGTTCTCTTGTTCTGAGCTAGCTCACTGTACTGGCCCTATAGGAAACACAGTAGAGTGCAAGAGTGCCTGTTTCTCAAAAGCAGAGTGTTTTTCTTGTAAGGCCGACTGTTTTTTTGAGTGCAAGAATGCCCGTTTCTCAATAGCAGAGTGTTTTTCTTGCATGGCACACTAGGGTTCAATTAAACTTCCTAAACGGAGGTGAATCACGTTCAGTTTCAAGTTCTAGCATCAAGGGTTCATTGAGGCTAAGAACAGCACTCTTGTGCTATTCTGGCCATACAGAGTGCAACCAGCATTCGAGTCTTTTCCCAGCAAGTACAGTGTATTGGACTGAAGAGAAGCTCCTGTTTTACTTAGTTTCCAATACTGAGTTGAACTATATATTCCCAGTTTGTGTAGGAAGCACAGTTCTCTTGTTCTGAGCTAGCTCACTGTACTGGCCCTTTTGGAAACACAGTAGAGTGCAAGAGTGCCTGTTTCTCAAAAGCAGAGTGTTTTTCTTGTAATGCCGACCGGGGTTCAATACAACTTCCTAAACGGATTTGATTCACATTGAGTTTCAAGTTCTAGCATTAAGTGTTAATTCAGGGAAAGAACACCACTATTGTGCTATTCTGGCCATAAACAGTGCAAATAGCACTCGCGTCTCTTCCCAGCAAATACAGTGTATTGGACTGAAGAGAAGTTCCTGTTTTACTTAGTTTCCAATACTGAGTTGAACTAGATATGCCCCGTTTGTGTAGGAAGCACAGTTCTCTTGTTCTGAGCTAGCTCACTGTACTGGCCCTATAGGAAACACAGTAGAGTGCAAGAGTGCCTGTTTCTCAGAAGCAGAGTGTTTTTCTTGTAAGGCCGACTGGGGTTCAATACAACTTCCTAAACGGAGTTGATTCACATTGAGTTTCAAGTTCTAGCATTAAGTGTTAATTCAGGGTAAGAACACCACTATTGTGCTATTCTGGCCATGAACAGTGCAAATAGCACTCGCGTCTGTTCCCAGCAAATACAGTGTATTGGCCTGAAGAGAAGTTCCTGTTTTACTTAGTTTCCAATACTGAGTTGAACTAGATATGCCCCGTTTGTGTAGGAAGCACAGTTCTCTTGTTCTGAGCTAGCTCACTGTACTGGCCCTATAGGAAACACAGTAGAGTGCAAGAGTGCCTGTTTCTCAAAAGCAGAGTGTTTTTCTTGTAAGGCCGACTGGGGTTCAATACAACTTCCTAAACGGAGTTGATTCACATTGAGTTTCAAGTTCTAGCATTAAGTGTTAATTCAGGGAAAGAACACCACTATTGTGCTATTCTGGCCATAAACAGTGCAAATAGCACTCGCGTCTGTTCCCAGCAAATACAGTGTATTGGACTGAAGAGAAGCTCCTGTTTTACTTAGTTTCCAATACTGAGTTGAACTAGATATGCCCCGTTTGTGTAGGAAGCACAGTTCTCTTGTTCTGAGCTAGCTCACTGTACTGGCCCTATAGGAAACACAGTAGAGTGCAAGAGTGCCTGTTTCTCAAAAGCAGAGTGTTTTTCTTGTAAGGCCGACTGGGGTTCAATACAACTTCCTAAACGGAGTTGATTCACATTGAGTTTCAAGTTCTAGCATTAAGTGTTAATTCAGGGAAAGAACACAATTATTGTGCTATTCTGGCCATAAACAGTGCAATAGCATTCACGTCTGTTCCCAGCAAATACAGTGTATTGGACTGAAGAGAGGCTCCTGTTTTACTTAGTTTCCAATACTGAGTTGAACTAGATATGCCCCGTTTGTGTAGGAGGCACAGTTCTCTTGTTCTGAGCTAGCTCACTGTACTGGCCCTATAGGAAACACAGTAGAGTGCAAGAGTGCCTGTTTCTCAAAAGCAGAGTGTTTTTTTTGTAAGGCCGACTGTTTTTTTGAGTGCAAGAATGCCCGTTTCTCAATAGCAGAGTGTTTTTTTGCATGGCACACTAGGGTTCAATTAAACTTCCTAAACGGAGGTGAATCACGTTCAGTTTCAAGTTCTAGCAGCAAGGGTTCATTGAGGCTAAGAACAGCACTCTTGTGCTATTCTGGCCATACACAGTGCAACCAGCATTCGAGTCTTTTCCCAGCAAGTACAGTGTATTGGACTGAAGAGAAGCTCCTGTTTTACTTAGTTTCCAATACTGAGTTGAACTATATATTCCCAGTTTGTGTAGGAAGCACAGTTCTCTTGTTCTGAGCTATCTCACTGTACTGGCCCTATAGGAAACACAGTAGAGTGCAAGAGTGCCTGTTTCTCAAAAGCAGAGTGTTTTTCTTGTAAGGCCGACTGGGGTTCAATACAACTTCCTAAACGGAGTTGATTCACATTGAGATTCAAGTTCTAGCATTAAGTGTTAATTCAGGGTAAGAACACCACTATTGTGCTATTCTGGCCATAAACAGTGCAAATAGCACTCGCGTCTGTTCCCAGCAAATACAGTGTATTGGACTGAAGAGAAGTTCCTGTTTTACTTAGTTTCCAATACTGAGTTGAACTAGATATGCCCCGTTTGTGTAGGAAGCACAGTTCTCTTGTTCTGAGCTAGCTCACTGTACTGGCCCTATGGGAAACACAGTAGAGTGCAAGAGTGCCTGTTTCTCAAAAGCAGAGTGTTTTTCTTGTAAGGCCGACTGGGGTTCAATACAACTTCCTAAACGGAGTTGATTCACATTGAGTTTCAATTTCTAGCATTAAGTGTTAATTCAGGGTAAGATCACCACTATTGTGCTATTCTGGCCATAAACAGTGCAAATAGCACTCGCGTCTGTTCCCAGCAAATACAGTGTATTGGACTGAAGAGAAGCTCCTGTTTTACTTAGTTTCCAATACTGAGTTGAACTAGATATGCCCCGTTTGTGTAGGAAGCACAGTTCTCTTGTTCTGAGCTAGCTCACTGTACTGGCCCTATAGGAAACACAGTAGAGTGCAAGAGTGCCTGTTTCTCAAAAGCAGAGTGTTTTTCTTGTAAGGCCGACTGGGGTGCAATACAACTTCCTAAACGGAGTTGATTCACATTGAGTTTCAAGTTCTAGCATTAAGTGTTAATTCAGGGTAAGAACACCACTATTGTGCTATTCTGGCCATAAACATTGCAAATAGCACTCGCGTCTGTTCCCAGCAAATACAGTGTATTGGACTGAAGAGAAGCTCCTGTTTTACTTAGTTTCCAATACTGAGTTGAACTAGATATGCCCCGTTTGTGTAGGAAGCACAGTTCTCTTGTTCTGAGCTAGCTCACTGTACTGGCCCTATAGGAAACACAGTAGAGTGCAAGAGTGCCTGTTTCTCAAAAGCAGAGTGTTTTTCTTGTAAGGCCGACTGGGGTTCAATACAACTTCCTAAACGGAGTTGATTCACATTCAGTTTCAAGTTCTAGCATTAAGTGTTAATTCAGGGTAAGAACACCACTATTGTGCTATTCTGGCCATAAACAGTGCAAATTAGCACTCGCGTCTGTTCCCAGCAAATACAGTATATTGGACTGAAGAGAAGCTCCTGTTTTACTTAGTTTCCAATACTGAGTTGAACTAGATATGCCCCGTTTGTGTAGGAAGCACAGTTCTCTTGTTCTGAGCTAGCTCACTGTACTGGCCCTATAGGAAATACAGTAGAGTGCAAGAGTGCCTGTTTCTCAAAAGCAGAGTGTTTTTCTTGTAAGGCCGACTGGGGTTCAATACAACTTCCTAAACGGAGTTGATTCACATTGAGTTTCAAGTTCTAGCATTAAGTGTTAATTCAGGGTAAGAACACCACTATTGTGCTATTCTGGCCATAAACATTGCAAATAGCACTCGCGTCTGTTCCCAGCAAATACAGTGTATTGGACTGAAGAGAAGCTCCTGTTTTACTTAGTTTCCAATACTGAGTTGAACTAGATATGCCCCGTTTGTGTAGGAAGCACAGTTCTCTTGTTCTGAGCTAGCTCACTGTACTGGCCCTATAGGAAACACAGTAGAGTGCAAGAGTGCCTGTTTCTCAAAAGCAGAGTGTTTTTTTTGTAAGGCCGACTGTTTTTTTGAGTGCAAGAATGCCCGTTTCTCAATAGCAGAGTGTTTTTTTGCATGGCACACTAGGGTTCAATTAAACTTCCTAAACGGAGGTGAATCACGTTCAGTTTCAAGTTCTAGCAGCAAGGGTTCATTGAGGCTAAGAACAGCACTCTTGTGCTATTCTGGCCATACACAGTGCAACCAGCATTCGAGTCTTTTCCCAGCAAGTACAGTGTATTGGACTGAAGAGAAGCTCCTGTTTTACTTAGTTTCCAATACTGAGTTGAACTATATATTCCCAGTTTGTGTAGGAAGCACAGTTCTCTTGTTCTGAGCTATCTCACTGTACTGGCCCTATAGGAAACACAGTAGAGTGCAAGAGTGCCTGTTTCTCAAAAGCAGAGTGTTTTTCTTGTAAGGCCGACTGGGGTTCAATACAACTTCCTAAACGGAGTTGATTCACATTGAGATTCAAGTTCTAGCATTAAGTGTTAATTCAGGGTAAGAACACCACTATTGTGCTATTCTGGCCATAAACAGTGCAAATAGCACTCGCGTCTGTTCCCAGCAAATACAGTGTATTGGACTGAAGAGAAGTTCCTGTTTTACTTAGTTTCCAATACTGAGTTGAACTAGATATGCCCCGTTTGTGTAGGAAGCACAGTTCTCTTGTTCTGAGCTAGCTCACTGTACTGGCCCTATGGGAAACACAGTAGAGTGCAAGAGTGCCTGTTTCTCAAAAGCAGAGTGTTTTTCTTGTAAGGCCGACTGGGGTTCAATACAACTTCCTAAACGGAGTTGATTCACATTGAGTTTCAATTTCTAGCATTAAGTGTTAATTCAGGGTAAGATCACCACTATTGTGCTATTCTGGCCATAAACAGTGCAAATAGCACTCGCGTCTGTTCCCAGCAAATACAGTGTATTGGACTGAAGAGAAGCTCCTGTTTTACTTAGTTTCCAATACTGAGTTGAACTAGATATGCCCCGTTTGTGTAGGAAGCACAGTTCTCTTGTTCTGAGCTAGCTCACTGTACTGGCCCTATAGGAAACACAGTAGAGTGCAAGAGTGCCTGTTTCTCAAAAGCAGAGTGTTTTTCTTGTAAGGCCGACTGGGGTGCAATACAACTTCCTAAACGGAGTTGATTCACATTGAGTTTCAAGTTCTAGCATTAAGTGTTAATTCAGGGTAAGAACACCACTATTGTGCTATTCTGGCCATAAACATTGCAAATAGCACTCGCGTCTGTTCCCAGCAAATACAGTGTATTGGACTGAAGAGAAGCTCCTGTTTTACTTAGTTTCCAATACTGAGTTGAACTAGATATGCCCCGTTTGTGTAGGAAGCACAGTTCTCTTGTTCTGAGCTAGCTCACTGTACTGGCCCTATAGGAAACACAGTAGAGTGCAAGAGTGCCTGTTTCTCAAAAGCAGAGTGTTTTTCTTGTAAGGCCGACTGGGGTTCAATACAACTTCCTAAACGGAGTTGATTCACATTCAGTTTCAAGTTCTAGCATTAAGTGTTAATTCAGGGTAAGAACACCACTATTGTGCTATTCTGGCCATAAACAGTGCAAATTAGCACTCGCGTCTGTTCCCAGCAAATACAGTGTATTGGACTGAAGAGAAGCTCCTGTTTTACTTAGTTTCCAATACTGAGTTGAACTAGATATGCCCCGTTTGTGTAGGAAGCACAGTTCTCTTGTTCTGAGCTAGCTCACTGTACTGGCCCTATAGGAAATACAGTAGAGTGCAAGAGTGCCTGTTTCTCAAAAGCAGAGTGTTTTTCTTGTAAGGCCGACTGGGGTTCAATACAACTTCCTAAACGGAGTTGATTCACATTCAGTTTCAAGTTCTAGCATTAAGTGTTAATTCAGGGAAAGAACACCACTATTGTGCTATTCTGGCCATAAACAGTGCAAATTAGCACTCGCGTCTGTTCCCAGCAAATACAGTGTATTGGACTGAAGAGAGGCTCCTGTTTTACTTAGTTTCCAATACTGAGTTGAACTAGATATGCCCCGTTTGTGTAGGAAGCACAGTTCTCTTGTTCTGAGCTAGCTCACTGTACTGGCCCTATAGGAAACACAGTAGAGTGCAAGAGTGCCTGTTTCTCAAAAGCAGAGTGTTTTTCTTGTAAGGCCGACTGTTTTTTTGAGTGCAAGAATGCCCGTTTCTCAATAGCAGAGTGTTTTTCTTGCATGGCACACTAGGGTTCAATTAAACTTCCTAAACGGAGGTGAATCACGTTCAGTTTCAAGTTCTAGCAGCAAGGGTTCATTGAGGCTAAGAACAGCACTCTTGTGCTATTCTGGCCATACACAGTGCAACCAGCATTCGAGTCTTTTCCCAGCAAGTACAGTGTATTGGACTGAAGAGAAGCTCCTGTTTTACTTAGTTTCCAATACTGAGTTGAACTAGATATGCCCCGTTTGTGTAGGAAGCACAGTTCTCTTGTTCTGAGCTAGCTCACTGTACTGGCCCTATAGGAAACACAGTAGAGTGCAAGAGTGCCTGTTTCTCAAAAGTAGAGTGTTTTTCTTGTAAGGCCGACTGGGGTTCAATACAACTTCCTAAACGGAGTTGATTCACCTTGAGTTTCAAGTTCTAGCATTAAGTGTTAATTCAGGGAAAGAACACCACTATTGTGCTATTCTGGCCATAAACAGTGCAAATAGCACTCGCGTCTGTTCCCAGCAAATACAGTGTATTGGACTGAAGAGAAGTTCCTGTTTTACTTACTTTCCAATACTGAGTTGAACTAGATATGCCCCGTTTGTGTAGGAAGCACAGTTCTCTTGTTCTGAGCTAGCTCACTGTACTGGCCCTATAGGAAACACAGTAGAGTGCAAGAGTGCCTGTTTCTCAAAAGCAGAGTGTTTTTCTTGTAAGGCCGACTGGGGTTCAATACAACTTCCTAAACGGAGTTGATTCACATTGAGTTTCAAGTTCTAGCATTAAGTGTTAATTCAGGGTAAGAACACCACTATTGTGCTATTCTGGCCATAAACAGTGCAAATAGCACTCGCGTCTGTTCCCAGCAAATACAGTGTATTGGACTGAAGAGAAGCTCCTGTTTTACTTAGTTTCCAATACTGAGTTGAACTAGATATGCCCCGTTTGTGTAGGAAGCACAGTTCTCTTGTTCTGAGCTAGCTCACTGTACTGGCCCTATAGGAAACACAGTAGAGTGCAAGAGTGCCTGTTTCTCAAAAGCAGAGTGTTTTTCTTGTAAGGCCGACTGGGGTTCGATACAACTTCCTAATCGGAGTTGATTCACATTGAGTTTCAAGTTCTAGCATTAAGTGTTAATTCAGGGTAAGAACACCACTATTGTGCTATTCTGGCCATAAACAGTGCAAATAGCACTCGTGTCTGTTCCCAGCAAGTACAGTGCATTGGACTGAAGAGAAGCTCCTGTTTTACTTAGTTTCCAATACTGAGTTGAACTAGATATGCCCCGTTTGTGTAGGAAGCACAGTTCTCTTGTTCTGAGCTAGCTCACTGTACTGGCCCTATAGGAAACACAGTAGAGTGCAAGAGTGCCTGTTTCTCAAAAGCAGAGTGTTTTTCTTGTAAGGCCGACTGGGGTTCAATACAACTTCCTAAACGGAGTTGATTCACATTCAGTTTCAAGTTCTATCATTAAGTGTTAATTCAGGGTAAGAACACCACTATTGTGCTATTCTGGCCATAAACAGTGCAAATAGCACTCGCGTCTGTTCCCAGCAAATACAGTGTATTGGACTGAAGAGAAGCTCCTGTTTTACTTAGTTTCCAATACTGAGTTGAACTAGATATGCCCCGTTTGTGTAGGAAGCACAGTTCTCTTGTTCTGAGCTAGCTCACTGTACTGGCCCTATAGGAAACACAGTAGAGTGTAAGAGTGCCTGTTTCTCAAAAGCAGAGTGTTTTTCTTGTAAGGCCAACTGGGGTTCAATACAACTTCCTAAACGCAGTTGATTCACATTGAGTTTCAAGTTCTAGCATTAAGTGTTAATTCAGGGTAAGAACACCACTATTGTGCTATTCTGGCCATAAACAGTGCAATAGCACTCGCGTCTGTTCCCAGCAAATACAGTGTATTGGACTGAAGAGAGGCTCCTGTTTTACTTAGTTTCCAATACTGAGTTGAACTAGATATGCCCCGTTTGTGTAGGAAGCACAGTTCTCTTGTTCTGAGCTAGCTCACTGTACTGGCCCTATATGAAACACAGTAGAGTGCAAGAGTGCCTGTTTCTCAAAAGCAGAGTGTTTTTCTTGTAAGGCCGACTGTTTTTTTGAGTGCAAGAATGCCCGTTTTCAAAAGCAGAGTGTTTTTCTTGCATGGCACACTAGGGTTCAATTAAACTTCCTAAACGGAGGTGAATCACGTTCAGTTTCAAGTTCTAGCAGCAAGGGTTCATTGAGGCTAAGAACAGCACTCTTGTGCTATTCTGGCCATACACAGTGCAACCAGCATTCGAGTCTTTTCCCAGCAAGTACAGTGTATTGGACTGAAGAGAAGCTCCTGTTTTACTTAGTTTCCAATACTGAGTTGAACTAGATATGCCCCGTTTGTGTAGGAAGCACAGTTCTCTTGTTCTGAGCTAGCTCACTGTACTGGCCCTATAGGAAACACAGTAGAGTGCAAGAGTGCCTGTTTCTCAAAAGCAGAGTGTTTTTCTTGTAAGGCCGACTGGGGTTCAATACAACTTCCTAAACGGAGTTGATTCACATTGAATTTCATGTTCTAGCATTAAGTGTTAATTCAGGGAAAGAACACCACTATTGTGCTATTCTGGCCATAAACAGTGCAAATAGCACTCGCGTCTGTTCCCAGCAAATACAGTTTATTGGACTGAAGAGAAGCTCCTGTTTTACTTAGTTTCCAATACTGAGTTGAACTAGATATGCCCCGTTTGTGTAGGAAGCACAGTTCTCTTGTTCTGAGCTAGCTGACTGTACTGGCCCTATAGGAAACACAGTAGAGTGCAAGAGTGCCTGTTTCTCAAAAGCAGAGTGTTTTTCTTGTAAGGCCGACTGGGGTTCAATACAACTTCTTAAACGGAGTTGATTCACATTGAGTTTCAAGTTCTAGCATTAAGTGTTAATTCAGGGTAAGAACACCACTATTGTGCTATTCTGGCCATAAACAGTGTAAATAGCACTCGTGTCTGTTCCCAGCAAGTACAGTGCATTGGACTGAAGAGAAGCTCCTGTTTTACTTAGTTTCCAATACTGAGTTGAACTAGATATGCCCCGTTTGTGTAGGAAGCACAGTTCTCTTGTTCTGAGCTAGCTCACTGTACTGGCCCTATAGGAAACACAGTAGAGTGCAAGAGTGCCTGTTTCTCAAAAGCAGAGTGTTTTTCTTGTAAGGCCGACTGGGGTTCAATACAACTTCCTAAACGGAGTTGATTCACATTGAGTTTCAAGTTCTAGCATTAAGTGTTAATTCAGGGTAAGAACACCACTATTGTGCTATTCTGGCCATAAACAGTGCAATAGCACTCGCGTCTGTTCCCAGCAAATACAGTGTATTGGACTGAAGAGAGGCTCCTGTTTTACTTAGTTTCCAATACTGAGTTGAACTAGATATGCCCCGTTTGTGTAGGAAGCACAGTTCTCTTGTTCTGAGCTAGCTCACTGTACTGGCCCTATAGGAAACACAGTAGAGTGCAAGAGTGCCCGTTTCTCAAAAGCAGAGTGTTTTTCTTGCATGGCACACTAGGGTTCAATTAAAATTCCTAAACGGGGTTGAATCACGTTCAGTTTCAAGTTCTAGCAGCAAGGGTTCATTGAGGCTAAGAACAGCACTCTTGTGCTATTCTGGCCATACACAGTGCAACCAGCATTCGAGTCTTTTCCCAGCAAGTACAGTGTATTGGACTGAAGAGAAGCTCCTGTTTTACTTAGTTTCCAATACTTAGTTGAACTATATATTCCCCGTTTGTGTAGGAAGCACAGTTCTCTTGTTCTGAACTATCTCACTGTACTGCCCTATAGGAAACACAGTAGAGTGCAAGAGTGCCTGTTTCTCAAAAGCAGAGTGTTTTTCTTGTAAGACCGACTGGGGTTCAATACAACTTCCTAAACGGAGTTGATTCACATTGAGTGTCAAGTTCTAGCATTAAGTGTTAATTCAGGGTAAGAACACCACTATTGTGCTATTCTGGCCATAAACAGTGCAAATAGCACTCGCGTCTGTTCCCAGCAAATACAGCGTATTGGACTCAATAGAAGCTCCTGTTTTACTTAGTTTCCAATACTGAGTTGAACTAGATATGCCCCGTTTGTGTAGGAAGCACAGTTCTCTTGTTCTGAGCTAGCTCACTGTACTGGCCCTATAGGAAACACAGTAGAGTGCAAGAGTGCCTGTTTCTCAAAAGCAGAGTGGTTTCTTGTAAGGCCGACTGGGGTTCAATACAACTTCCTAAACGGAGTTGATTCACATTGAGTTTCAAGTTCTAGCATTTAGTGTTAATTCAGGGTAAGAACAACACTATTGTGCTATTCTGGCCATAAACAGTGCAAATAGCACTCGCGTCTGTTCCCAGCAAATACAGTGTATTGGACTGAAGAGAAGCTCCTGTTTTAATTAGTTTCCAATACTGAGTAGAACTAGATATGCCCCGTTTGTGTAGGAAGCACAGTTCTCTTGTTCTGAGCTAGCTCACTGTACTGGCCCTATAGGAAACACAGTAGAGTGCAAGAGTGCCTGTTTCTCAAAAGCAGAGTGTTTTTCTTGTAAGGCCGACTGGGGTTCAATACAACTTCCTAAACGGAGTTGATGATTCACATTGAGTTTCAAGTTCTAGCATTAAGTGTTAATTCAGGGTAAGAACACCACTATTGTGCTATTCTGGCCATAAACAGTGCAAATAGCACTCGTGTCTGTTCCCAGCAAGTACAGTGCATTGGACTGAAGAGAAGCTCCTGTTTTACTTAGTTTCCAATACTGAGTTGAACTAGATATGCCCCGTTTGTGTAGGAAGCACAGTTCTCTTGTTCTGAGCTAGCTCACTGTACTGGCCCTATAGGAAACACAGTAGAGTGCAAGAGTGCCTGTTTCTCAAAAGCAGAGTGTTTTTCTTGTAAGGCCGACTGGGGTTCAATACAACTTCCTAAACGGAGTTGATTCACATTCAGTTTCAAGTTCTAGCATTAAGTGTTAATTCAGGGTAAGAACACCACTATTGTGCTATTCTGGCCATAAACAGTTCAAATTAGCACTCGCGTCTGTTCCCAGCAAATACAGTGTATTGGACTGAAGAGAAGCTCCTGTTTTACTTAGTTTCCAATACTGAGTTGAACTAGATATGCCCCGTTTGTGTAGGAAGCACAGTTCTCTTGTTCTGAGCTAGCTCACTGTACTGGCCCTATAGGAAACACAGTAGAGTGCAAGAGTGCCTGTTTCTCAAAAGCAGAGTGTTTTTCTTGTAAGGCCGACTGGGGTTCAATACAACTTCCTAAACGGAGTTGATTCACATTGAGCTTCAAGTTCTAGCATTAAGTGTTAATTCAGGGTAAAAACACCACTATTGTGCTATTCTGGCCATAAACAGTGCAATAGCACTCCCGTCTGTTCCCAGCAAATACAGTGTATTGGACTGAAGAGAGGCTCCTGTTTTACTTAGTTTCCAATACTGAGTTGAACTAGATATGCCCCGTTTGTGTAGGAAGCACAGTTCTCTTGTTCTGAGCTAGCTCACTGTACTGGCCCTATAGGAAACACAGTAGAGTGCAAGTGTGCCTGTTTCTCAAAAGCAGAGTGTTTTTCTTGTAAGGCCGACTGTTTTTTTGAGTGCAAGAATGCCCGTTTCTCAAAAGCAGAGTGTTTTTCTTGCATGGCACACTAGGGTTCAATTAAACTTCCTAAACTTAGGTGAATCACGTTCAGTTTCAAGTTCTAGCAGCAAGGGTTCATGAGGCTAAGAACAGCACTCTTGTGCTATTCTGGCCATACACAGTGCAACCAGCATTCGAGTCTTTTCCCAGCAAGTACAGTGTATTGGACTGAAGAGAAGCTCCTGTTTTACTTAGTTTCCAATACTGAGTTGAACTAGATATGCCCCGTTTGTGTAGGAAGCACAGTTCTCTTGTTCTGAGCTAGCTCACTGTACTGGCCCTATAGGAAACACAGTAGAGTGCAAGAGTGCCTGTTTCTCAAAAGCAGAGTGTTTTTCTTGTAAGGCCGACTGGGGTTCAATACAACTTCCTAAACGGAGTTGATTCACATTCAGTTTCAAGTTCTAGCATTAAGTGTTAATTCAGGGTAAGAACACCACTATTGTGCTATTCTGGCCATAAACAGTGCAAATAGCACTCGCGTCTGTTCCCAGCAAATACAGTGTATTGGACTGAAGAGAAGCTCCTGTTTTACTTAGTTTCCAATACTGAGTTGAACTAGATATGCCCCGTTTGTGTAGGAAGCACAGTTCTCTTGTTCTGAGCTAGCTCACTGTACTGGCCCTATAGGAAACACAGTAGAGTGCAAGAGTGCCTGTTTCTCAAAAGCAGAGTGGTTTCTTGTAAGGCCGACTGGGGTTCAATACAACTTCCTAAACGGAGTTGATTCACATTGAGTTTCAAGTTCTAGCATTTAGTGTTAATTCAGGGTAAGAACACCACTGTTGTGCTATTCTGGCCATAAACAGTGCAAATAGCACTCGCGTCTGTTCCCAGCAAATACAGTGTATTGGACTGAAGAGAAGCTCCTGTTTTACTTAGTTTCCAATACTGAGTAGAACTAGATATGCCCCGTTTGTGTAGGAAGCACAGTTCTCTTGTTCTGAGCTAGCTCACTGTACTGGCCCTATAGGAAACACAGTAGAGTGCAAGAGTGCCTGTTTCTCAAAAGCAGAGTGTTTTTCTTGTAAGGCCGACTGGGGTTCAATACAACTTCCTAAACGGAGTTGATGATTCACATTGAGTTTCAAGTTCTAGCATTAAGTGTTAATTCAGGGTAAGAACACCAGTATTGTGCTATTCTGGCCATAAACAGTGCAAATAGCACTCGTGTCTGTTCCCAGCAAGTACAGTGCATTGGACTGAAGAGAAGCTCCTGTTTTACTTAGTTTCCAATACTGAGTTGAACTAGATATGCCCCGTTTGTGTAGGAAGCACAGTTCTCTTGTTCTGAGCTAGCTCACTGTACTGGCCCTATAGGAAACACAGTAGAGTGCAAGAGTGCCTGTTTCTCAAAAGCAGAGTGTTTTTCTTGTAAGGCCGACTGGGGTTCAATACAACTTCCTAAACGGAGTTGATTCACATTCAGTTTCAAGTTCTAGCATTAAGTGTTAATTCAGGGTAAGAACACCACTATTGTGCTATTCTGGCCATAAACAGTTCAAATTAGCACTCGCGTCTGTTCCCAGCAAATACAGTGTATTGGACTGAAGAGAAGCTCCTGTTTTACTTAGTTTCCAATACTGAGTTGAACTAGATATGCCCCGTTTGTGTAGGAAGCACAGTTCTCTTGTTCTGAGCTAGCTCACTGTACTGGCCCTATAGGAAACACAGTAGAGTGCAAGAGTGCCTGTTTCTCAAAAGCAGAGTGTTTTTCTTGTAAGGCCGACTGGGGTTCAATACAACTTCCTAAACGGAGTTGATTCACATTGAGCTTCAAGTTCTAGCATTAAGTGTTAATTCAGGGTAAAAACACCACTATTGTGCTATTCTGGCCATAAACAGTGCTATAGCACTCCCGTCTGTTCCCAGCAAATACAGTGTATTGCACTGAAGAGAGGCTCCTGTTTTACTTAGTTTCCAATACTGAGTTGAACTAGATATGCCCCGTTTGTGTAGGAAGCACAGTTCTCTTGTTCTGAGCTAGCTCACTGTACTGGCCCTATAGGAAACACAGTAGAGTGCAAGAGTGCCTGTTTCTCAAAAGCAGAGTGTTTTTCTTGTAAGGCCGACTGTTTTTTTGAGTGCAAGAATGCCCGTTTCTCAAAAGCAGAGTGTTTTTCTTGCATGGCACACTAGGGTTCAATTAAACTTCCTACACTTAGGTGAATCACGTTCAGTTTCAAGTTCTAGCAGCAAGGGTTCATGAGGCTAAGAACAGCACTCTTGTGCTATTCTGGCCATACACAGTGCAACCAGCATTCGAGTCTTTTCTCAGCAAGTACAGTGTATTAGACTGAAGAGAAGCTCCTGTTTTACTTAGTTTCCAATACTGAGTTGAACTAGATATGCCCCGTTTGTGTAGGAAGCACAGTTCTCTTGTTCTGAGCTAGCACACTGTACTGGCCCTATAGGAAACACAGTAGAGTGCAAGAGTGCCTGTTTCTCAAAAGCAGAGTGTTTTTCTTGTAAGGCCGACTGGGGTTCAATACAACTTCCTAAACGGAGTTGATTCACATTCAGTTTCAAGTTCTAGCATTAAGTGTTAATTCAGGGTAAGAACACCACTATTGTGCTATTCTGGCCCTAAACAGTGCAAATAGCACTCGCGTCTGTTCCCAGCAAATACAGTGTATTGGACTGAAGAGAAGCTCCTGTTTTACTTAGTTTCCAATACTGAGTTGAACTAGATATGCCCCGTTTGTGTAGGAAGCACAGTTCTCTTGTTCTGAGCTAGCTCACTGTACTGGCCCTATAGGAAACACAGTAGAGTGCAAGAGTGCCTGTTTCTCAAAAGCAGAGTGTTTTTCTTGTAAGGCCGACTGGGGTTCAATACAACTTCCTAAACGGAGTTGATGATTCACATTGAGTTTCAAGTTCTAGCATTAAGTGTTAATTCAGGGTAAGAACACCAGTATTGTGCTATTCTGGCCATAAACAGTGCAAATAGCACTCGTGTCTGTTCCCAGCAAGTACAGTGCATTGGACTGAAGAGAAGCTCCTGTTTTACTTAGTTTCCAATACTGAGTTGAACTAGATATGCCCCGTTTGTGTAGGAAGCACAGTTCTCTTGTTCTGAGCTAGCTCACTGTACTGGCCCTATAGGAAACACAGTAGAGTGCAAGAGTGCCTGTTTCTCAAAAGCAGAGTGTTTTTCTTGTAAGGCCGACTGGGGTTCAATACAACTTCCTAAACGGAGTTGATTCACATTCAGTTTCAAGTTCTAGCATTAAGTGTTAATTCAGGGTAAGAACACCACTATTGTGCTATTCTGGCCATAAACAGTTCAAATTAGCACTCGCATCTGTTCCCAGCAAATACAGTGTATTGGACTGAAGAGAAGCTCCTGTTTTACTTAGTTTCCAATACTGAGTTGAACTAGATATGCCCCGTTTGTGTAGGAAGCACAGTTCTCTTGTTCTGAGCTAGCTCACTGTACTGGCCCTATAGGAAACACAGTAGAGTGCAAGAGTGCCTGTTTCTCAAAAGCAGAGTGTTTTTCTTGTAAGGACGACTGGGGTTCAATACAACTTCCTAAACGGAGTTGATTCACATTGAGCTTCAAGTTCTAGCATTAAGTGTTAATTCAGGGTAAAAACACCACTATTGTGCTATTCTGGCCATAAACAGTGCAATAGCACTCCCGTCTGTTCCCAGCAAATACAGTGTATTGCACTGAAGAGAGGCTCCTGTTTTACTTAGTTTCCAATACTGAGTTGAACTAGATATGCCCCGTTTGTGTAGGAAGCACAGTTCTCTTGTTCTGAGCTAGCTCACTGTACTGGCCCTATAGGAAACACAGTAGAGTGCAAGAGTGCCTGTTTCTCAAAAGCAGAGTGTTTTTCTTGTAAGGCCGACTGTTTTTTTGAGTGCAAGAATGCCCGTTTCTCAAAAGCAGAGTGTTTTTCTTGCATGGCACACTAGGGTTCAATTAAACTTCCTACACTTAGGTGAATCACGTTCAGTTTCAAGTTCTAGCAGCAAGGGTTCATGAGGCTAAGAACAGCACTCTTGTGCTATTCTGGCCATACACAGTGCAACCAGCATTCGAGTCTTTTCTCAGCAAGTACAGTGTATTAGACTGAAGAGAAGCTCCTGTTTTACTTAGTTTCCAATACTGAGTTGAACTAGATATGCCCCGTTTGTGTAGGAAGCACAGTTCTCTTGTTCTGAGCTAGCTCACTGTACTGGCCCTATAGGAAACACAGTAGAGTGCAAGAGTGCCTGTTTCTCAAAAGCAGAGTGTTTTTCTTGTAAGGCCGACTGGGGTTCAATACAACTTCCTAAACGGAGTTGATTCACATTCAGTTTCAAGTTCTAGCATTAAGTGTTAATTCAGGGTAAGAACACCACTATTGTGCTATTCTGGCCATAAACAGTGCAAATAGCACTCGCGTCTGTTCCCAGCAAATACAGTGTATTGGACTGAAGAGAAGCTCCTGTTTTACTTAGTTTCCAATACTGAGTTGAACTAGATATGCCCGTTTGTGTAGGAAGCACAGTTCTCTTGTTCTGAGCTAGCTCACTGTACTGGCCCTATAGGAAACACAGTAGAGTGCAAGAGTGCCTGTTTCTCAAAAGCAGAGTGTTTTTCTTGTAAGGCCGACTGGGGTTCAATACAACTTCCTAAACGGAGTTGATTCACATTCAGTTTCAAGTTCTAGCATTAAGTGTTAATTCAGGGTAAGAACACCACTATTGTGCTATTCTGGCCATAAACAGTGCAAATTAGCACTCGCGTCTGTTCCCAGCAAATACAGTGTATTGGACTGAAGAGAAGCTCCTGTTTTACTTAGTTTCCAATACTGAGTTGAAGTAGATATGCCCCGTTTGTGTAGGAAGCACAGTTCTCTTGTTCTGAGCTAGCTCACTGTACTGGCCCTATAGGAAACACAGTAGAGTGCAAGAGTGCCTGTTTCTCAAAAGCAGAGTGTTTTTCTTGTAAGGCCGACTGGGGTTCAATACAACGTCCTAAACGGAGTTGATTCACATTCAGTTTCAAGTTCTAGCATTAAGTGTTAATTCAGGGTAAGAACACCACTATTGTGCTATTCTGGCCATAAACAGTGCAAATTAGCACTAGCGTCTGTTCCCAGCAAATACAGTGTATTGGACTGAAGAGAAGCTCCTGTTTTACTTAGTTTCCAATACTGAGTTGAACTAGATATGCCCCGTTTGTGTAGGAAGCACAGTTCTCTTGTTCTGAGCTAGCTCACTGTACTGGCCCTATAGGAAACACAGTAGAGTGCAGGAGTGCCTGTTTCTCAAAAGCAGAGTGTTTTTCTTGTAAGGCCGACTGGGGTTCAATACAACTTCCTAAACGGAGTTGATTCACATTGAGTTTCAAGTTCTAGCATTAAGTGTTAATTCAGGGTAAGAACACCACTATTGTGCTATTCTGGCCATAAACAGTGCAATAGCACTCGCGTCTGTTCCCAGCAAATACAGTGTATTGGACTGAAGAGAGGCTCCTGTTTTACTTAGTTTCCAATACTGAGTTGAACTAGATATGCCCCGTTTGTGTAGGAAGCACAGTTCTCTTGTTCTGAGCTAGCTCACTGTACTGGCCCTATAGGAAACACAGTAGAGTGCAAGAGTGCCCGTTTCTCAAAAGCAGAGTGTTTTTCTTGCATGGCACACTAGGGTTCAATTAAACTTCCTAAACGGGGTTGAATCACGTTCATTTTCAAGTTCTAGCAGCAAGGGTTCATTGAGGCTAAGAACAGCACTCTTGTGCTATTCTGGCCATACACAGTGCAACCAGCATTCGAGTCTTTTCCCAGCAAGTACAGTGTATTGGACTGAAGAGAAGCTCCTGTTTTACTTAGTTTCCAATACTGAGTTGAACTATATATTCCCCGTTTGTGTAGGAAGCACAGTTCTCTTGTTCTGAACTATCTCACTGTACTGCCCTATAGGAAACACAGTAGAGTGCAAGAGTGCCTGTTTCTCAAAAGCAGAGTGTTTTTCTTGTAAGGCCGACTGGGGTTCAATACAACTTCCTAAAAGGAGTTGATTCACATTGAGTGTCAAGTTCTAGCATTAAGTGTTAATTCAGGGTAAGAACACCACTATTGTGCTATTCTGGCCATAAACAGTGCAAATAGCACTCGCGTCTGTTCCCAGCAAATACAGTGTATTGGACTGAAGAGAAGCTCCTGTTTTACTTAGTTTCCAATACTGAGTAGAACTAGATATGCCCCGTTTGTGTAGGAAGCACAGTTCTCTTGTTCTGAGCTAGCTCACTGTACTGGCCCTATAGGAAACACAGTAGAGTGCAAGAGTGCCTGTTTCTCAAAAGCAGAGTGTTTTTCTTGTAAGGCCGACAGGGGTTCAATACAACTTCCTAAACGGAGTTGATGATTCACATTGAGTTTCAAGTTCTAGCATTAAGTGTTAATTCAGGGTAAGAACACCACTATTGTGCTATTCTGGCCATAAACAGTGCAAATAGCACTCGTGTCTGTTCCCAGCAAGTACAGTGCATTGGACTGAAGAGAAGCTCCTGTTTTACTTAGTTTCCAATACTGAGTTGAACTAGATATGCCCCGTTTGTGTAGGAAGCACAGTTCTCTTGTTCTGAGCTAGCTCACTGTACTGGCCCTATAGGAAACACAGTAGAGTGCAAGAGTGCCTGTTTCTCAAAATCAGAGTGTTTTTCTTGTAAGGCCGACTGGGGTTCAATACAACTTCCTAAACGGAGTTGATTCACATTGAGCTTCAAGTTCTAGCATTAAGTGTTAATTCAGGGTAAAAACACCACTATTGTGCTATTCTGGCCATAAACAGTGCAATAGCACTCGTGTCTGTTCCCAGCAAATACAGTGTATTGGACTGAAGAGAGGCTCCTGTTTTACTTAGTTTCCAATACTGAGTTGAACTAGATATGCCCCGTTTGTGTAGGAAGCACAGTTCTCTTGTTCTGAGCTAGCTCACTGTACTGGCCCTATAGGAAACACAGTAGAGTGCAAGAGTGCCTGTTTCTCAAAAGCAGAGTGTTTTTCTTGTAAGGCCGACTGTTTTTTTGAGTGCAAGAATGCCCGTTTCTCAAAAGCAGAGTGTTTTTCTTGCATGGCACACTAGGGTTCAATTAAACTTCCTAAACTTAGGTGAATCACGTTCAGTTTCAAGTTCTAGCAGCAAGGGTTCATGAGGCTAAGAACAGCACTCTTGTGCTATTCTGGCCATACACAGTGCAACCAGCATTCGAGTCTTTTCCCAGCAAGTACAGTGTATTGGACTGAAGAGAAGCTCCTGTTTTACTTAGTTTCCAATACTGAGTTGAACTAGATATGCCCCGTTTGTGTAGGAAGCACAGTTCTCTTGTTCTGAGCTAGCTCACTGTACTGGCCCTATAGGAAACACAGTAGAGTGCAAGAGTGCCTGTTTCTCAAAAGCAGAGTGTTTTTCTTGTAAGGCCGACTGGGGTTCAATACAACTTCCTAAACGGAGTTGATTCACATTGAGTTTCAAGTTCTAGCATTAAGTGTTAATTCAGGGTAAGAACACCACTATTGTGCTATTCTGGCCATAAACAGTGCAAATAGCACTCGCGTCTGTTCCCAGCAAATACAGTGTATTGGACTGAAGAGAAGCTCCTGTTTTACTTAGTTTCCAATACTGAGTTGAACTAGATATGCCCCGTTTGTGTAGGAAGCACAGTTCTCTTGTTCTGAGCTAGCTCACTGTACTGGCCCTATAGGAAACACAGTAGAGTGCAAGAGTGCCTGTTTCTCAAAAGCAGAGTGTTTTTCTTGTAAGGCCGACTGGGGTTCAATACAACTTCCTAAACGGATTTGATTCACATTCAGTTTCAAGTTCTAGCATTAAGTGTTAATTCAGGGTAAGAACACCACTAAGGTGCTATTCTGGCCATAAACAGTGCAAATTAGCACTCGCGTCTGTTCCCAGCAAATACAGTGTATTGGACTGAAGAGAAGCTCCTGTTTTACTTAGTTTCCAATACTGAGTTGAACTAGATATGCCCCGTTTGTGTAGGAAGCACAGTTCTCTTGTTCTGAGCTAGCTCACTGTACTGGCCCTATAGGAAACACAGTAGAGTGCAAGAGTGCCTGTTTCTCAAAAGCAGAGTGTTTTTCTTGTAAGGCCGACTGGGGTTCAGTACAACTTCCTAAACGGAGTTGATTCACATTCAGTTTCAAGTTCTAGCATTAAGTGTTAATTCATGGTAAGAACACAACTATTGTGCTATTCTGGCCATAAACAGTGCAATAGCACTCGCGTCTGTTCCCAGCAAATGCAGTGTATTGGACTGAAGAGAGGCTCCTGTTTTACTTAGTTTCCAATACTGAGTTGAACTAGATATGCCCCGTTTGTGTAGGAAGCACAGTTCTCTTGTTCTGAGCTAGCTCACTGTACTGGCCCTATAGGAAACACAGTAGAGTGCAAGAGTGCCTGTTTCTCAAAAGCAGAGTGTTTTTCTTGTAAGTCCGACTGGGGTTCAATACAACTTCCTAAACGGAGTTGATTCACATTGAGTTTCAAGTTCTAGCATTAAGTGTTAATTCAGGGAAAGAACACCACTATTGTGCTATTCTGGCCATAAACAGTGCAAATAGCACTCGCGTCTGTTCCCAGCAAATACAGTGTATTGGACTGAAGAGAAGTTCCTGTTTTACTTAGTTTCCAATACTGAGTTGAACTAGATATGCCCCGTTTGTGTAGGAAGCACAGTTCTCTTGTTCTGAGCTAGCTCACTGTACTGGCCCTATAGGAAACACAGTAGAGTGCAAGAGTACCTGTTTCTCAAAAGCAGAGTGTTTTTCTTGTAAGGCCGACTGGGGTTCAATACAACTTCCTAAACGGAGTTGATTCACATTGAGTTTCAAGTTCTAGCATTAAGTGTTAATTCAGGGTAAGAACACCACTATTGTGCTATTCTGGCCATAAACAGTGCAAATAGCACTCTCGTCTGTTCCCAGCAAATACAGTGTATTGGACTGAAGAGAAGCTCCTGTTTTACTTAGTTTCCAATACTGAGTTGAACTAGATATGCCCCGTTTGTGTAGGAAGTACAGTTCTCTTGTTCTGAGCTAGCTCACTGTACTGGCCCTATAGGAAACACAGTAGAGTGCAAGAGTGCCTGTTTCTCAAAAGCAGAGTGTTTTTCTTGTAAGGCCGACTGTTTTTTTGAGTGCAAGAATGCCCGTTTCTCAAAAGCAGAGTGTTTTTCTTGCATGGCACACTAGGGTTCAATTAAACTTCCTAAACGGAGGTGAATCACGTTCAGTTTCAAGTTCTAGCAGCAAGGGTTCATTGAGGCTAAGAACAGCACTCTTGTGCTATTCTGGCCATACACAGTGCAACCAGCATTCGAGTCTTTTCCCAGCAAGTACAGTGTATTGGACTGAAGAGAAGCTCCTGTTTTACTTAGTTTCCAATACTGAGTTGAACTAGATATGCCCCGTTTGTGTAGGAAGCACAGTTCTCTTGTTCTGAGCTAGCTCACTGTACTGGCCCTATAGGAAACACAGTAGAGTGCAAGAGTGCCTGTTTCTCAAAAGCAGAGTGTTTTTCTTGTAAGGCCGACTGTTTTTTTGAGTGCAAGAATGCCCGTTTCTCAAAAGCAGAGTGTTTTTCTTGCATGGCACACTAGGGTTCAATTAAACTTCCTAAACGGAGGTGAATCACGTTCAGTTTCAAGTTCTAGCAGCAAGGGTTCATTGAGGCTAAGAACAGCACTCTTGTGCTATTCTGGCCATACACAGTGCAACCAGCATTCGAGTCTTTTCCCAGCAAGTACAGTGTATTGGACTGAAGAGAAGCTCCTGTTTTACTTAGTTTCCAATACTGAGTTGAACTATATATTCCCCGTTTGTGTAGGAAGCACAGTTCTCTTGTTCTGAGCTATCTCACTGTACTGGCCCTATAGGAAACACAGTAGAGTGCAAGATTGCCTGTTTCTCAAAAGCAGAGTGTTTTTCTTGTAAGGCCGACTGGGGTTCAATACAACTTCCTAAACGGAGTTGATTCACATTGAATTTCAAGTTCTAGCATTAAGTGTTAATTCAGGGAAAGAACACCACTATTGTGCTATTCTGGCCATAAACAGTGCAAATAGCACTCGCGTCTGTTCCGAGCAAATACAGTGTATTGGACTGAAGAGAAGTTCCTGTTTTACTTAGTTTCCAATACTGAGTTGAACTAGATATGCCCCGTTTGTGTAGGAAGTACAGTTCTCTTGTTCTGAGCTAGCTCACTGTACTGGCCCTATAGGAAACACAGTAGAGTGCAAGAGTGCCTGTTTCTCAAAAGCAGAGTGTTTCTCTTGTAAGGCCGACTGGGGTTCAATACAACTTCCTAAACGGAGTTGATTCACATTGAGTTTCAAGTTCTAGCATTAAGTGTTAATTCAGGGTAAGAACACCACTATTGTGCTATTCTGGCCATAAACAGTGCAAATAGCACTCGTGTCTGTTCCCAGCAAGTACAGTGCATTGGACTGAAGAGAAGCTCCTGTTTTACTTAGTTTCCAATACTGAGTTGAACTAGATATGCCCCGTTTGTGTAGGAAGCACAGTTCTCTTGTTCCGAGCTAGCTCACTGTACTGGCCCTATAGGAAACACAGTAGAGTGCAAGAGTGCCTGTTTCTCAAAAGCAGAGTGTTTTTCTTGTAAGGCCGACTGGGGTTCAATACAACTTCCTAAACGGAGTTGATTCACATTGAGTTTCAAGTTCTAGCATTAAGTGTTAATTCAGGGTAAGAACACCACTATTGTGCTATTCTGGCCATAAACAGTGCAAATAGCACTCGCATCTGTTCCAAGCAAATACAGTGTATTGGACTGAAGAGAAGCTCCTGTTTTACTTAGTTTCCAATACTGAGTTGAACTAGATATGCCCCGTTTGTGTAGGAAGCACAGTTCTCTTGTTCTGAGCTAGCTCACTGTACTGGCCGTATAGGAAACACAGTTGAGTGCAAGAGTGCCTGTTTCTCAAAAGCAGAGTGTTTTTCTTGTAAGGCCGACTGGGGTTCAATACAACTTCCTAAACGGAGTTGATTCACATTGAGTTTCAAGTTCTAGCATTAAGTGTTAATTCAGGGTAAGAACACCACTATTGTGCTATTCTGGCCATAAACAGTGCAAATAGCACTCGCGTCTGTTCCCAGCAAATACAGTGTATTGGACTGAAGAGAAGCTCCTGTTTTACTTAGTTTCCAATACTGAGTTGAACTAGATATGCCCCGTTTGTGTAGGAAGCACAGTTCTCTTGTTCTGAGCTAGCTCACTGTACTGGCGCTATAGGAAACACAGTAGAGTGCAAGAGTGCCTGTTTCTCAAAAGCAGAGTGTTTTTCTTGTAAGGCCGACTGTTTTTTTGAGTGCAAGAATGCCCGTTTCTCAAAAGCAGAGTGTTTTTATTGCATGGCACAATAGGGTTCAATTAAACTTCCTAAACGGAGGTGAATCACGTTCAGTTTCAAGTTCTAGCAGCAAGGGTTCATTGAGGCTAAGAACAGCACTCTTGTGCTATTCTGGCCATACACAGTGCAACCAGCATTCGAGTCTTTTCCCAGCAAGTACAGTGTATTGGACTGAAGAGAAGCTCATGTTTTACTTAGTTTCCAATACTGAGTTGAACTAGATATGCCCCGTTTGTGTAGGAAACACAGTTCTCTTGTTCTGAGCTAGCTAACTGTACTGGCCCTATAGGAAACACAGTAGAGTGCAAGAGTGCCTGTTTCTCAAAAGCAGAGTGTTTTTCTTGTAAGGCCGACTGGGGTTCAATACAACTTCCTAAACGGAGTTGATTCACATTGAGTTTCAAGTTCTAGCATTAAGTGTTAATTCAGGGTAAGAACACCACTATTGTGCTATTCTGGCCAAAAACAGTGCAAATAGCACTCGCGTCTTTTCCCAGCAAATACAGTGTATTGGACTGAAGAGAATCTCCTGTTTTACTTAGTTTCCAATACTGAGTTGAACTAGATATGCCCCGTTTGTGTAGGAAGCACAGTTCTCTTGTTCTGAGCTATCTCACTGTACTGGCCCTATAGGAAACACAGTAGAGTGCAAGAGTGCCTGTTTCTCAAAAGCAGAGTGTTTTTCTTGTAAGGCCGACTGGGGTTCAATACAACTTCCTAAACGGAGTTGATTCACATTGAGTTTCAAGTTCTAGCATTAAGTGTTAATTCAGGGTAAGAACACCACTATTGTGCTATTCTGGCCATAAACAGTGCAAATAGCACTCGCGTCTGTTCCCAGCAAATACAGTGTATTGGACTGAAGAGAAGCTCCTGTTTTACTTAGTTTCCAATACTGATTTGAACTAGATATGCCCCGTTTGTGTAGGAAGCACAGTTCTCTTGTTCTGAGCTAGCTCACTGTACTGGCCCTATAGGAAACACAGTAGAGTGCAAGAGTGCCTGTTTCTCAAAAGCAGAGTGTTTTTCTTGTAAGGCCGACTGGGGTTCAATACAACTTCCTAAACGGAGTTGATTCACAATCAGTTTCAAGTTCTAGCATTAAGTGTTAATTCAGGGTAAGAACACCACTATTGTGCTATTCTGGCCATAAACAGTGCAATAGCTCTCGCGTCTGTTCCCAGCAAATACAGTGTATTGGACTGAAGAGAAGCTACTGTTTTACTTAGTTTCCAATCCTGAGTTGAACTAGATATGCCCCGTTTGTGTAGGAAGCACAGTTCTCTTGTTCTGAGCTAGCTCACTGTACTGGCCGTATAGGAAACACAGTAGAGTGCAAGAGTGCCTGTTTCTCAAAAGCAGAGTGTTTTTCTTGTAAGGCCGACTGGGGTTCAATACAACTTCCTAAACGGAGTTGATTCACATTGAGTTTCAAGTTCTAGCATTAAGTGTTAATTCAGGGTAAGAACACCACTATTGTGCTATTCTGGCCATAAACAGTGCAATAGCACTCGCGTCTGTTCCCAGCAAATACAGTGTATTGGACTGAAGAGAGGCTCCTGTTTTACTTAGTTTCCAATACTGAGTTGAACTAGATATGCCCCGTTTGTGTAGGAAGCACAGTTCTCTTGTTCTGAGCTAGCTCACTGTACTGGCCCTATAGGAAACACAGTAGAGTGCAAGAGTGCCTGTTTCTCAAAAGCAGAGTGTTTTTCTTGTAAGGCCGACTGTTTTTTTGAGTGCAAGAATGCCCGTTTCTCAAAAGCAGAGTGTTTTTCTTGCATGGCACAATAGGGTTCAATTAAACTTCCTAAACGGAGGTGAATCACGTTCAGTTTCAAGTTCTAGCAGGAAGGGTTCATTGAGGCTAAGAACAGCACTCTTGTGCTATTCTGGCCATACACAGTGCAACCAGCATTCGAGTCTTTTCCCAGCAAGTACAGTGTATTGGACTGAAGAGAAGCTCCTGTTTTACTTAGTTTCCAATACTGAGTTGAACTAGATATGCCCCGTTTGTGTAGGAAGCACAGTTCTCTTGTTCTGAGCTATCTCACTGTACAGGCCCTATAGGAAACACAGTAGAGTGCAAGAGTGCCTGTTTCTCAAAAGCAGAGTGTTTTTCTTGTAAGGCCGACTGGGGTTCAATACAACTTCCTAAACGGAGTTGATTCACATTGAGTTTCAAGTTCTAGCATTAAGTGTTAATTCAGGGTAAGAACACCACTATTGTGCTATTCTGGCCATAAAGAGTGCAAATAGCACTCGCGTCAGTTCCCAGCAAATACAGTGTATTGGACTGAAGAGAAGCTCCTGTTTTACTTAGTTTCCAATACTGAGTTGAACTAGATATGCCCCGTTTGTGTAGGAAGCACAGTTCTCTTGTTCTGAGCTAGCTCACTGTACAGGCCCTATAGGAAACACAGTAGAGTGCATGAGTGCCTGTTTCTCAAAAGCAGAGTGTTTTTCTTGTAAGGCCGACTGGGGTTCAATACAACTTCCTAAATGGAGTTGATGATTCACATTGAGTTTCAAGTTCTAGCATTAAGTGTTAATTCAGGGTAAGAACACCACTATTGTGCTATTCTGGCCATAAACAGTGCAAATAGCACTCGCGTCTGTTCCCAGCAAGTACAGTGCATTGGACTGAAGAGAAGCTCCTGTTTTACTTAGTTTCCAATACTGAGTTGAACTAGATATGCCCCGTTTGTGTAGGAAGCACAGTTCTCTTGTTCTGAGCTAGCTAACTGTACTGGCCCTATAGGAAACACAGTAGAGTGCAAGAGTGCCTGTTTCTCAAAAGCAGAGTGTTTTTCTTGTAAGGCCGACTGGGGTTCAACACAACTTCCTAAACGGAGTTGATTCACATTCAGTTTCAGGTTCTAGCATTAAGTGTTAATTCAGCGTAAGAACACCACTATTGTGCTATTCTGGCCATAAACAGTGCAAATAGCACTCGCGTCTGTTCCCAGCAAATACAGTGTATTGGACTGAAGAGAAGCTCCTGTTTTACTTAGTTTCCAATACTGAGTTGAACTAGATATGCCCCGTTTGTGTAGGAAGCACAGTTCTCTTGTTCTGAGCTAGCTCACTGTACTGGCCCTATAGGAAACACAGTAGAGTGCAAGAGTGCCTGTTTCTCAAAAGCAGAGTGTTTTTCTTGTAAGGCCGACTGTTTTTTTGAGTGCAAGAATGCCCGTTTCTCAAAAGCAGAGTGTTTTTCTTGCATGGCACAATAGGGTTCAATTAAACTTCCTAAACGGAGGTGAATCACGTTCAGTTTCAAGTTCTAGCAGCAAGGGTTCATTGAGGCTAAGAACAGCACTCTTGTGCTATTCTGGCCATACACAGTGCAACCAGCATTCGAGTCTTTTCCCAGCAAGTACAGTGTATTGGACTGAAGAGAAGCTCCTGTTTTACTTAGTTTCCAATACTGAGTTGAACTAGATATGCCCCGTTTGTGTAGGAAGCACAGTTCTCTTGTTCTGAGCTATCTCACTGTACTGGCCCTATAGGAAACACAGTAGAGTGCAAGAGTGCCTGTTTCTCAAAAGCAGAGTGTTTTTCTTGTAAGGCCGACTGGGGTTCAATACAACTTCCTAAACGGAGTTGATTCACATTGAGTTTCAAGTTCTAGCATTAAGTGTTAATTCAGGGTAAGAACACCACTATTGTGCTATTCTGGCCATAAACAGTGCAAATAGCACTCGCGTCAGTTCCCAGCAAATACAGTGTATTGGACTGAAGAGAAGCTCCTGTTTTACTTAGTTTCCAATACTGAGTTGAACTAGATATGCCCCGTTTGTGTAGGAAGCACAGTTCTCTTGTTCTGAGCTAGCTCACTGTACAGGCCCTATAGGAAACACAGTAGAGTGCAAGAGTGCCTGTTTCTCAAAAGCAGAGTGTTTTTCTTGTAAGGCCGACTGGGGTTCAATACAACTTCCTAAACGGAGTTGATGATTCACATTGAGTTTCAAGTTCTAGCATTAAGTGTTAATTCAGGGTAAGAACACCACTATTGTGCTATTCTGGCCATAAACAGTGCAAATTAGCACTAGCGTCTGTTCCCAGCAAATACAGTGTATTGGACTGAAGAGAAGCTCCTGTTTTACTTAGTTTCCAATACTGAGTTGAACTAGATATGCCCCGTTTGTGTAGGAAGCACAGTTCTCTTGTTCTGAGCTAGCTCACTGTACTGGCCCTATAGGAAACACAGTAGAGTGCAGGAGTGCCTGTTTCTCAAAAGCAGAGTGTTTTTCTTGTAAGGCCGACTGGGGTTCAATACAACTTCCTAAACGGAGTTGATTCACATTGAGTTTCAAGTTCTAGCATTAAGTGTTAATTCAGGGTAAGAACACCACTATTGTGCTATTCTGGCCATAAACAGTGCAATAGCACTCGCGTCTGTTCCCAGCAAATACAGTGTATTGGACTGAAGAGAGGCTCCTGTTTTACTTAGTTTCCAATACTGAGTTGAACTAGATATGCCCCGTTTGTGTAGGAAGCACAGTTCTCTTGTTCTGAGCTAGCTCACTGTACTGGCCCTATAGGAAACACAGTAGAGTGCAAGAGTGCCCGTTTCTCAAAAGCAGAGTGTTTTTCTTGCATGGCACACTAGGGTTCAATTAAACTTCCTAAACGGGGTTGAATCACGTTCATTTTCAAGTTCTAGCAGCAAGGGTTCATTGAGGCTAAGAACAGCACTCTTGTGCTATTCTGGCCATACACAGTGCAACCAGCATTCGAGTCTTTTCCCAGCAAGTACAGTGTATTGGACTGAAGAGAAGCTCCTGTTTTACTTAGTTTCCAATACTGAGTTGAACTATATATTCCCCGTTTGTGTAGGAAGCACAGTTCTCTTGTTCTGAACTATCTCACTGTACTGCCCTATAGGAAACACAGTAGAGTGCAAGAGTGCCTGTTTCTCAAAAGCAGAGTGTTTTTCTTGTAAGGCCGACTGGGGTTCAATACAACTTCCTAAAAGGAGTTGATTCACATTGAGTGTCAAGTTCTAGCATTAAGTGTTAATTCAGGGTAAGAACACCACTATTGTGCTATTCTGGCCATAAACAGTGCAAATAGCACTCGCGTCTGTTCCCAGCAAATACAGTGTATTGGAATCAATAGAAGCTCCTGTTTTACTTAGTTTCCAATACTGAGTTGAACTAGATATGCCCCGTTTGTGTAGGAAGCACAGTTCTCTTGTTCTGAGCTAGCTCACTGTACTGGCCCTATAGGAAACACAGTAGAGTGCAAGAGTGCCTGTTTCTCAAAAGCAGAGTGGTTTCTTGTAAGGCCGACTGGGGTTCAATACAACTTCCTAAACGGAGTTGATTCACATTGAGTTTCAAGTTCTAGCATTAAGTGTTAATTCAGGGTAAGAACACCACTATTGTGCTATTCTGGCCATAAACAGTGCAAATAGCACTCGCGTCTGTTCCCAGCAAATACAGTGTATTGGACTGAAGAGAAGCTCCTGTTTTACTTAGTTTCCAATACTGAGTAGAACTAGATATGCCCCGTTTGTGTAGGAAGCACAGTTCTCTTGTTCTGAGCTAGCTCACTGTACTGGCCCTATAGGAAACACAGTAGAGTGCAAGAGTGCCTGTTTCTCAAAAGCAGAGTGTTTTTCTTGTAAGGCCGACAGGGGTTCAATACAACTTCCTAAACGGAGTTGATGATTCACATTGAGTTTCAAGTTCTAGCATTAAGTGTTAATTCAGGGTAAGAACACCACTATTGTGCTATTCTGGCCATAAACAGTGCAAATAGTACTCGTGTCTGTTCCCAGCAAGTACAGTGCATTGGACTGAAGAGAAGCTCCTGTTTTACTTAGTTTCCAATACTGAGTTGAACTAGATATGCCCCGTTTGTGTAGGAAGCACAGTTCTCTTGTTCTGAGCTAGCTCACTGTACTGGCCCTATAGGAAACACAGTAGAGTGCAAGAGTGCCTGTTTCTCAAAATCAGAGTGTTTTTCTTGTAAGGCCGACTGGGGTTCAATACAACTTCCTAAACGGAGTTGATTCACATTGAGCTTCAAGTTCTAGCATTAAGTGTTAATTCAGGGTAAAAACACCACTATTGTGCTATTCTGGCCATAAACAGTGCAATAGCACTCGTGTCTGTTCCCAGCAAATACAGTGTATTGGACTGAAGAGAGGCTCCTGTTTTACTTAGTTTCCAATACTGAGTTGAACTAGATATGCCCCGTTTGTGTAGGAAGCACAGTTCTCTTGTTCTGAGCTAGCTCACTGTACTGGCCCTATAGGAAACACAGTAGAGTGCAAGAGTGCCTGTTTCTCAAAAGCAGAGTGTTTTTCTTGTAAGGCCGACTGTTTTTTTGAGTGCAAGAATGCCCGTTTCTCAAAAGCAGAGTGTTTTTCTTGCATGGCACACTAGGGTTCAATTAAACTTCCTAAACTTAGGTGAATCACGTTCAGTTTCAAGTTCTAGCAGCAAGGGTTCATGAGGCTAAGAACAGCACTCTTGTGCTATTCTGGCCATACACAGTGCAACCAGCATTCGAGTCTTTTCCCAGCAAGTACAGTGTATTGGACTGAAGAGAAGCTCCTGTTTTACTTAGTTTCCAATACTGAGTTGAACTAGATATGCCCCGTTTGTGTAGGAAGCACAGTTCTCTTGTTCTGAGCTAGCTCACTGTACTGGCCCTATAGGAAACACAGTAGAGTGCAAGAGTGCCTGTTTCTCAAAAGCAGAGTGTTTTTCTTGTAAGGCCGACTGGGGTTCAATACAACTTCCTAAACGGAGTTGATTCACATTCAGTTTCAAGTTCTAGCATTAAGTGTTAATTCAGGGTAAGAACACCACTATTGTGCTATTCTGGCCATAAACAGTGCAAATAGCACTCGCGTCTGTTCCCAGCAAATACAGTGTATTGGACTGAAGAGAAGCTCCTGTTTTACTTAGTTTCCAATACTGAGTTGAACTAGATATGCCCCGTTTGTGTAGGAAGCACAGTTCTCTTGTTCTGAGCTAGCTCACTGTACTGGCCCTATAGGAAACACAGTAGAGTGCAAGAGTGCCTGTTTCTCAAAAGCAGAGTGTTTTTCTTGTAAGGCCGACTGGGGTTCAATACAACTTCCTAAACGGATTTGATTCACATTCAGTTTCAAGTTCTAGCATTAAGTGTTAATTCAGGGTAAGAACACCACTAAGGTGCTATTCTGGCCATAAACAGTGCAAATTAGCACTCGCGTCTGTTCCCAGCAAATACAGTGTATTGGACTGAAGAGAAGCTCCTGTTTTACTTAGTTTCCAATACTGAGTTGAACTAGATATGCCCCGTTTGTGTAGGAAGCACAGTTCTCTTGTTCTGAGCTAGCTCACTGTACTGGCCCTATAGGAAACACAGTAGAGTGCAAGAGTGCCTGTTTCTCAAAAGCAGAGTGTTTTTCTTGTAAGGCCGACTGGGGTTCAATACAACTTCCTACACGGAGTTGATTCACATTGAGTTTCAAGTTCTAGCATTAAGTGTTAATTCATGGTAAGAACACAACTATTGTGCTATTCTGGCCATAAACAGTGCAATAGCACTCGCGTCTGTTCCCAGCAAATGCAGTGTATTGGACTGAAGAGAGGCTCCTGTTTTACTTAGTTTCCAATACTGAGTTGAACTAGATATGCCCCGTTTGTGTAGGAAGCACAGTTCTCTTGTTCTGAGCTAGCTCACTGTACTGGCCCTATAGGAAACACAGTAGAGTGCAAGAGTGCCTGTTTCTCAAAAGCAGAGTGTTTTTCTTGTAAGTCCGACTGGGATTCAATACAACTTCCTAAACGGAGTTGATTCACATTGAGTTTCAAGTTCTAGCATTAAGTGTTAATTCAGGGAAAGAACACCACTATTGTGCTATTCTGGCCATAAACAGTGCAAATAGCACTCGCGTCTGTTCCCAGCAAATACAGTGTATTGGACTGAAGAGAAGTTCCTGTTTTACTTAGTTTCCAATACTGAGTTGAACTAGATATGCCCCGTTTGTGTAGGAAGCACAGTTCTCTTGTTCTGAGCTAGCTCACTGTACTGTCCCTATAGGAAACACAGTAGAGTGCAAGAGTACCTGTTTCTCAAAAGCAGAGTGTTTTTCTTGTAAGGCCGACTGGGGTTCAATACAACTTCCTAAACGGAGTTGATTCACATTGAGTTTCAAGTTCTAGCATTAAGTGTTAATTCAGGGTAAGAACACCACTATTGTGCTATTCTGGCCATAAACAGTGCAAATAGCACTCTCGTCTGTTCCCAGCAAATACAGTGTATTGGACTGAAGAGAAGCTCCTGTTTTACTTAGTTTCCAATACTGAGTTGAACTAGATATGCCCCGTTTGTGTAGGAAGTACAGTTCTCTTGTTCTGAGCTAGCTCACTGTACTGGCCCTATAGGAAACACAGTAGAGTGCAAGAGTGCCTGTTTCTCAAAAGCAGAGTGTTTTTCTTGTAAGGCCGACTGTTTTTTTGAGTGCAAGAATGCCCGTTTCTCAAAAGCAGAGTGTTTTTCTTGCATGGCACACTAGGGTTCAATTAAACTTCCTAAACGGAGGTGAATCACGTTCAGTTTCAAGTTCTAGCAGCAAGGGTTCATTGAGGCTAAGAACAGCACTCTTGTGCTATTCTGGCCATACACAGTGCAACCAGCATTCGAGTCTTTTCCCAGCAAGTACAGTGTATTGGACTGAAGAGAAGCTCCTGTTTTACTTAGTTTCCAATACTGAGTTGAACTAGATATGCCCCGTTTGTGTAGGAAGCACAGTTCTCTTGTTCTGAGCTAGCTCACTGTACTGGCCCTATAGGAAACACAGTAGAGTGCAAGAGTGCCTGTTTCTCAAAAGCAGAGTGTTTTTCTTGTAAGGCCGACTGTTTTTTTGAGTGCAAGAATGCCCGTTTCTCAAAAGCAGAGTGTTTTTCTTGCATGGCACACTAGGGTTCAATTAAACTTCCTAAACGGAGGTGAATCACGTTCAGTTTCAAGTTCTAGCAGCAAGGGTTCATTGAGGCTAAGAACAGCACTCTTGTGCTATTCTGGCCATACACAGTGCAACCAGCATTCGAGTCTTTTCCCAGCAAGTACAGTGTATTGGACTGAAGAGAAGCTCCTGTTTTACTTAGTTTCCAATACTGAGTTGAACTATATATTCCCCGTTTGTGTAGGAAGCACAGTTCTCTTGTTCTGAGCTAGCTCACTGTACTGGCCCTATAGGAAACACAGTAGAGTGCAAGATTGCCTGTTTCTCAAAAGCAGAGTGTTTTTCTTGTAAGGCCGACTGGGGTTCAATACAACTTCCTAAACGGAGTTGATTCACATTGAATTTCAAGTTCTAGCATTAAGTGTTAATTCAGGGAAAGAACACCACTATTGTGCTATTCTGGCCATAAACAGTGCAAATAGCACTCGCGTCTGTTCCGAGCAAATACAGTGTATTGGACTGAAGAGAAGTTCCTGTTTTACTTAGTTTCCAATACTGAGTTGAACTAGATATGCCCCGTTTGTGTAGGAAGTACAGTTCTCTTGTTCTGAGCTAGCTCACTGTACTGGCCCTATAGGAAACACAGTAGAGTGCAAGAGTGCCTGTTTCTCAAAAGCAGAGTGTTTTTCTTGTAAGGCCGACTGGGGTTCAATACAACTTCCTAAACGGAGTTGATTCACATTGAGTTTCAAGTTCTAGCATTAAGTGTTAATTCAGGGTAAGAACACCACTATTGTGCTATTCTGGCCATAAACAGTGCAAATAGCACTCGTGTCTGTTCCCAGCAAGTACAGTGCATTGGACTGAAGAGAAGCTCCTGTTTTACTTAGTTTCCAATACTGAGTTGAACTAGATATGCCCCGTTTGTGTAGGAAGCACAGTTCTCTTGTTCCGAGCTAGCTCACTGTACTGGCCCTATAGGAAACACAGTAGAGTGCAAGAGTGCCTGTTTCTCAAAAGCAGAGTGTTTTTCTTGTAAGGCCGACTGGGGTTCAATACAACTTCCTAAACGGAGTTGATTCACATTGAGTTTCAAGTTCTAGCATTAAGTGTTAATTCAGGGTAAGAACACCACTATTGTGCTATTCTGGCCATAAACAGTGCAAATAGCACTCGCGTCTGTTCCCAGCAAATACAGTGTATTGGACTGAAGAGAAGCTCCTGTTTTACTTAGTTTCCAATACTGAGTTGAACTAGATATGCCCCGTTTGTGTAGGAAGCACAGTTCTCTTGTTCTGAGCTAGCTCACTGTACTGGCCATATAGGAAACACAGTTGAGTGCAAGAGTGCCTGTTTCTCAAAAGCAGAGTGTTTTTCTTGTAAGGCCGACTGGGGTTCAATACAACTTCCTAAACGGAGTTGATTCACATTGAGTTTCAAGTTCTAGCATTAAGTGTTAATTCAGGGTAAGAACAACACTATTGTGCTATTCTGGCCATAAACAGTGCAAATAGCACTCGCGTCTGTTCCCAGCAAATACAGTGTATTGGACTGAAGAGAAGGTCCTGTTTTACTTAGTTTCCAATACTGAGTTGAACTAGATATGCCCCGTTTGTGTAGGAAGCACAGTTCTCTTGTTCTGAGCTAGCTCACTGTACTGGCGCTATAGGAAACACAGTAGAGTGCAAGAGTGCCTGTTTCTCAAAAGCAGAGTGTTTTTCTTGTAAGGCCGACTGTTTTTTTGAGTGCAAGAATGCCCGTTTCTCAAAAGCAGAGTGTTTTTATTGCATGGCACAATAGGGTTCAATTAAACTTCCTAAACGGAGGTGAATCACGTTCAGTTTCAAGTTCTAGCAGCAAGGGTTCATTGAGGCTAAGAACAGCACTCTTGTGCTATTCTGGCCATACACAGTGCAACCAGCATTCGAGTCTTTTCCCAGCAAGTACAGTGTATTGGACTGAAGAGAAGCTCATGTTTTACTTAGTTTCCAATACTGAGTTGAACTAGATATGCCCCGTTTGTGTAGGAAACACAGTTCTCTTGTTCTGAGCTAGCTAACTGTACTGGCCCTATAGGAAACACAGTAGAGTGCAAGAGTGCCTGTTTCTCAAAAGCAGAGTGTTTTTCTTGTAAGGCCGACTGGGGTTCAATACAACTTCCTAAACGGAGTTGATTCACATTGAGTTTCAAGTTCTAGCATTAAGTGTTAATTCAGGGTAAGAACACCACTATTGTGCTATTCTGGCCAAAAACAGTGCAAATAGCACTCGCGTCTTTTCCCAGCAAATACAGTGTATTGGACTGAAGAGAATCTCCTGTTTTACTTAGTTTCCAATACTGAGTTGAACTAGATATGCCCCGTTTGTGTAGGAAGCACAGTTCTCTTGTTCTGAGCTAGCTCACTGTACTGGCCCTATAGGAAACACAGTAGAGTGCAAGAGTGCCTGTTTCTCAAAAGCAGAGTGTTTTTCTTGTAAGGCCGACTGGGGTTCAATACAACTTCCTAAACGGAGTTGATTCACATTGAGTTTCAAGTTCTAGCATTAAGTGTTAATTCAGGGTAAGAACACCACTATTGTGCTATTCTGGCCATAAACAGTGCAAATAGCACTCGCGTCTGTTCCCAGCAAATACAGTGTATTGGACTGAAGAGAAGCTCCTGTTTTACTTAGTTTCCAATACTGATTTGAACTAGATATGCCCCGTTTGTGTAGGAAGCACAGTTCTCTTGTTCTGAGCTAGCTCACTGTACTGGCCCTATAGGAAACACAGTAGAGTGCAAGAGTGCCTGTTTCTCAAAAGCAGAGTGTTTTTCTTGTAAGGCCGACTGGGGTTCAATACAACTTCCTAAACGGAGTTGATTCACATTCAGTTTCAAGTTCTAGCATTAAGTGTTAATTCAGGGTAAGAACACCACTATTGTGCTATTCTGGCCATAAACAGTGCAATAGCACTCGCGTCTGTTCCCAGCAAATACAGTGTATTGGACTGAAGAGAAGCTCCTGTTTTACTTAGTTTCCAATCCTGAGTTGAACTAGATATGCCCCGTTTGTGTAGGAAGCACAGTTCTCTTGTTCTGAGCTAGCTCACTGTACTGGCCCTATAGGAAACACAGTAGAGTGCAAGAGTGCCTGTTTCTCAAAAGCAGAGTGTTTTTCTTGTAAGGCCGACTGGGGTTCAATACAACTTCCTAAACGGAGTTGATTCACATTGAGTTTCAAGTTCTAGCATTAAGTGTTAATTCAGGGTAAGAACACCACTATTGTGCTATTCTGGCCATAAACAGTGCAATAGCACTCGCGTCTGTTCCCAGCAAATACAGTGTATTGGACTGAAGAGAGGCTCCTGTTTTACTTAGTTTCCAATACTGAGTTGAACTAGATATGCCCCGTTTGTGTAGGAAGCACAGTTCTCTTGTTCTGAGCTAGCTCACTGTACTGGCCCTATAGGAAACACAGTAGAGTGCAAGAGTGCCTGTTTCTCAAAAGCAGAGTGTTTTTCTTGTAAGGCCGACTGTTTTTTTGAGTGCAAGAATGCCCGTTTCTCAAAAGCAGAGTGTTTTTCTTGCATGGCACAATAGGGTTCAATTAAACTTCCTAAACGGAGGTGAATCACGTTCAGTTTCAAGTTCTAGCAGGAAGGGTTCATTGAGGCTAAGAACAGCACTCTTGTGCTATTCTGGCCATACACAGTGCAACCAGCATTCGAGTCTTTTCCCAGCAAGTACAGTGTATTGGACTGAAGAGAAGCTCCTGTTTTACTTAGTTTCCAATACTGAGTTGAACTAGATATGCCCCGTTTGTGTAGGAAGCACAGTTCTCTTGTTCTGAGCTATCTCACTGTACAGGCCCTATAGGAAACACAGTAGAGTGCAAGAGTGCCTGTTTCTCAAAAGCAGAGTGTTTTTCTTGTAAGGCCGACTGGGGTTCAATACAACTTCCTAAACGGAGTTGATTCACATTGAGTTTCAAGTTCTAGCAATAAGTGTTAATTCAGGGTAAGAACACCACTATTGTGCTATTCTGGCCATAAAGAGTGCAAATAGCACTCGCGTCAGTTCCCAGCAAATACAGTGTATTGGACTGAAGAGAAGCTCCTGTTTTACTTAGTTTCCAATACTGAGTTGAACTAGATATGCCCCGTTTGTGTAGGAAGCACAGTTCTCTTGTTCTGAGCTAGCTCACTGTACAGGCCCTATAGGAAACACAGTAGAGTGCATGAGTGCCTGTTGCTCAAAAGCAGAGTGTTTTTCTTGTAAGGCCGACTGGGGTTCAATACAACTTCCTAAATGGAGTTGATGATTCACATTGAGTTTCAAGTTCTAGCATTAAGTGTTAATTCAGGGTAAGAACACCACTATTGTGCTATTCTGGCCATAAACAGTGCAAATAGCACTCGCGTCTGTTCCCAGCAAGTACAGTGCATTGGACTGAAGAGAAGCTCCTGTTTTACTTAGTTTCCAATACTGAGTTGAACTAGATATGCCCCGTTTGTGTAGGAAGCACAGTTCTCTTGTTCTGAGCTAGCTAACTGTACTGGCCCTATAGGAAACACAGTAGAGTGCAAGAGTGCCTGTTTCTCAAAAGCAGAGTGTTTTTCTTGTAAGGCCGACTGGGGTTCAACACAACTTCCTAAACGGAGTTGATTCACATTCAGTTTCAGGTTCTAGCATTAAGTGTTAATTCAGCGTAAGAACACCACTATTGTGCTATTCTGGCCATAAACAGTGCAAATAGCACTCGCGTCTGTTCCCAGCAAATACAGTGTATTGGACTGAAGAGAAGCTCCTGTTTTACTTAGTTTCCAATCCTGAGTTGAACTAGATATGCCCCGTTTGTGTAGGAAGCACAGTTCTCTTGTTCTGAGCTAGCTCACTGTACTGGCCCTATAGGAAACACAGTAGAGTGCAAGAGTGCCTGTTTCTCAAAAGCAGAGTGTTTTTCTTGTAAGGCCGACTGTTTTTTTGAGTGCAAGAATGCCCGTTTCTCAAAAGCAGAGTGTTTTTCTTGCATGGCACAATAGGGTTCAATTAAACTTCCTAAACGGAGGTGAATCACGTTCAGTTTCAAGTTCTAGCAGCAAGGGTTCATTGAGGCTAAGAACAGCACTCTTGTGCTATTCTGGCCATACACAGTGCAACCAGCATTCGAGTCTTTTCCCAGCAAGTACAGTGTATTGGACTGAAGAGAAGCTCCTGTTTTACTTAGTTTCCAATACTGAGTTGAACTAGATATGCCCCGTTTGTGTAGGAAGCACAGTTCTCTTGTTCTGAGCTATCTCACTGTACTGGCCCTATAGGAAACACAGTAGAGTGCAAGAGTGCCTGTTTCTCAAAAGCAGAGTGTTTTTCTTGTAAGGCCGACTGGGGTTCAATACAACTTCCTAAACGGAGTTGATTCACATTGAGTTTCAAGTTCTAGCATTAAGTGTTAATTCAGGGTAAGAACACCACTATTGTGCTATTCTGGCCATAAACAGTGCAAATAGCACTCGCGTCAGTTCCCAGCAAATACAGTGTATTGGACTGAAGAGAAGCTCCTGTTTTACTTAGTTTCCAATACTGAGTTGAACTAGATATGCCCCGTTTGTGTAGGAAGCACAGTTCTCTTGTTCTGAGCTAGCTCACTGTACAGGCCCTATAGGAAACACAGTAGAGTGCAAGAGTGCCTGTTTCTCAAAAGCAGAGTGTTTTTCTTGTAAGGCCGACTGGGGTTCAATACAACTTCCTAAACGGAGTTGATGATTCACATTGAGTTTCAAGTTCTAGCATTAAGTGTTAATTCAGGGTAAGAACACCACTATTGTGCTATTCTGGCCATAAACAGTGCAAATAGCACTCGCGTCTGTTCCCAGCAAGTACAGTGCATTGGACTGAAGAGAAGCTCCTGTTTTACTTTGTTTCCAATACTGAGTTGAACTAGATATGCCCCGTTTGTGTAGGAAGCACAGTTCTCTTGTTCTGAGCTAGCTAACTGTACTGGCCCTATAGGAAACACAGTAGAGTGCAAGAGTGCCTGTTTCTCAAAAGCAGAGTGTTTTTCTTGTAAGGCCGACTGGGGTTCAACACAACTTCCTAAACGGAGTTGATTCACATTCAGTTTCAGGTTCTAGCATTAAGTGTTAATTCAGGGTAAGAAAACCACTATTGTGCTATTCTGGCCATAAACAGTGCAAATTAGCACTCGCGTCTGTTCCCAGCAAATACAGTGTATTGGACTGAAGAGAAGCTCCTGTTTTACTTAGTTTCCAATACTGAGTTGAACTAGATATGCCCCGTTTGTGTAGGAAGCACAGTTCTCTTGTTCTGAGCTAGCTCACTGTACTGGCCCTATAGGAAACACAGTAGAGTGCAAGAGTGCCTGTTTCTCAAAAGCAGAGTGTTTTTCTTGTAAGGCCGACTGGGGTTCAATACAACTTCCTAAACGGAGTTGATTCACATTGAGTTTCAAGTTCTAGCATTAAGTGTTAATTCAGGGTAAGAACACCACTATTGTGCTATTCTGGCCATAAACAGTGCAAATTAGCACTCGCGTCTGTTCCCAGCAAATACAGTGTATTGGACTGAAGAGAAGCTCCTGTTTTACTTAGTTTCCAATACTGAGTTGAACTAGATATGCCCCGTTTGTGTAGGAAGCACAGTTCTCTTGTTCTGAGCTAGCTCACTGTACTGGCCCTATAGGAAACACAGTAGAGTGCAAGAGTGCCTGTTTCTCAAAAGCAGAGTGTTTTTCTTGTAAGGCCGACTGGGGTTCAATACAACTTCCTAAACGGAGTTGATGATTCACATTGAGTTTCAAGTTCTAGCATTAAGTGTTAATTCAGGGTAAGAACACCACTATTGTGCTATTCTGGCCATAAACAGTGCAAATAGCACTCGCGTCTGTTCCCAGCAAGTACAGTGCATTGGACTGAAGAGAAGCTCCTGTTTTACTTTGTTTCCAATACTGAGTTGAACTAGATATGCCCCGTTTGTGTAGGAAGCACAGTTCTCTTGTTCTGAGCTAGCTAACTGTACTGGCCCTATAGGAAACACAGTAGAGTGCAAGAGTGCCTGTTTCTCAAAAGCAGAGTGTTTTTCTTGTAAGGCCGACTGGGGTTCAACACAACTTCCTAAACGGAGTTGATTCACATTCAGTTTCAGGTTCTAGCATTAAGTGTTAATTCAGGGTAAGAAAACCACTATTGTGCTATTCTGGCCATAAACAGTGCAAATTAGCACTCGCGTCTGTTCCCAGCAAATACAGTGTATTGGACTGAAGAGAAGCTCCTGTTTTACTTAGTTTCCAATACTGAGTTGAACTAGATATGCCCCGTTTGTGTAGGAAGCACAGTTCTCTTGTTCTGAGCTAGCTCACTGTACTGGCCCTATAGAAAACACAGTAGAGTGCAAGAGTGCCTGTTTCTCAAAAGCAGAGTGTTTTTCTTGTAAGGCCGACTGGGGTTCAATACAACTTCCTAAACGGAGTTGATTCACATTGAGTTTCAAGTTCTAGCATTAAGTGTTAATTCAGGGTAAGAACACCACTATTGTGCTATTCTGGCCATAAACAGTGCAATAGCACTCGCGTCTGTTCCCAGCAAGTACAGTGCATTGGACTGAAGAGAAGCTCCTGTTTTACTTTGTTTCCAATACTGAGTTGAACTAGATATACCCCGTTTGTGTAGGAAGCACAGTTCTCTTGTTCTGAGCTAGCTCACTGTACTGGCCCTATAGGAAACACAGTAGAGTGCAAGAGTGCCTGTTTCTCAAAAGCAGAGTGTTTTTCTTGTAAGGCCGACTGGGGTTCAATACAACTTCCTAAACGGAGTTGATTCACATTGAGTTTCAAGTTCTAGCATTAAGTGTTAATTCAGGGTAAGAACACCACTATTGTGCTATTCTGGCCATAAACAGTGCAAATTAGCACTCGCGTCTGTTCCCAGCAAATACAGTGTATTGGACTGAAGAGAAGCTCCTGTTTTACTTAGTTTCCAATACTGAGTTGAACTAGATATGCCCCGTTTGTGTAGGAAGCACAGTTCTCTTGTTCTGAGCTAGCTCACTGTACTGGCCCTATAGGAAACACAGTAGAGTGCAAGAGTGCCTGTTTCTCAAAAGCAGAGTGTTTTTCTTGTAAGGCCGACTGGGGTTCAATACAACTTCCTAAACGGAGTTGATTCACATTGAGTTTCAAGTTCTAGCATTAAGTGTTAATTCAGGGTAAGAACACCACTATTGTGCTATTCTGGCCATAAACAGTGCAATAGCACTCGCGTCTGTTCCCAGCAAGTACAGTGCATTGGACTGAAGAGAAGCTCCTGTTTTACTTAGTTTCCAATACTGAGTTGAACTAGATATGCCCCGTTTGTGTAGGAAGCACAGTTCTCTTGTTCTGAGCTAGCTAACTGTACTGGCCCTATAGGAAACACAGCAGAGTGCAAGAGTGCCTGTTTCTCAAAAGCAGAGTGTTTTTCTTGTAAGGCCGACTGGGGTTCAACACAACTTCCTAAACGGAGTTGATTCACATTCAGTTTCAGGTTCTAGCATTAAGTGTTAATTCAGCGTAAGAACACCACTATTGTGCTATTCTGGCCATAAACAGTGCAAATAGCACTCGCGTCTGTTCCCAGCAAATACAGTGTATTGGACTGAAGAGAAGCTCCTGTTTTACTTAGTTTCCAATACTGAGTTGAACTAGATATGCCCCGTTTGTGTAGGAAGCACAGTTCTCTTGTTCTGAGCTAGCTCACTGTACTGGCCCTATAGGAAACACAGTAGAGTGCAAGAGTGCCTGTTTCTCAAAAGCAGAGTGTTTTTCTTGTAAGGCCGACTGTTTTTTTGAGTGCAAGAATGCCCGTTTCTCAAAAGCAGAGTGTTTTTCTTGCATGGCGCAATAGGGTTCAATTAAACTTCCTAAACGGAGGTGAATCACGTTCAGTTTCAAGTTCTAGCAGCAAGGGTTCATTGAGGCTAAGAACAGCACTCTTGTGCTATTCTGGCCATACACAGTGCAACCAGCATTCGAGTCTTTTCCCAGCAAGTACAGTGTATTGGACTGAAGAGAAGCTCCTGTTTTACTTTGTTTCCAATACTGAGTTGAACTAGATATGCCCCGTTTGTGTAGGAAGCACAGTTCTCTTGTTCTGAGCTATCTCACTGTACTGGCCCTATAGGAAACACAGTAGAGTGCAAGAGTGCCTGTTTCTCAAAAGCAGAGTGTTTTTCTTGTAAGGCCGACTGGGGTTCAATACAACTTCCTAAACGGAGTTGATTCACATTGAGTTTCAAGTTCTAGCATTAAGTGTTAATTCAGGGTAAGAACACCACTATTGTGCTATTCTGGCCATAAACAGTGCAAATAGCACTCGCGTCAGTTCCCAGCAAATACAGTGTATTGGACTGAAGAGAAGCTCCTGTTTTACTTAGTTTCCAATACTGAGTTGAACTAGATATGCCCCGTTTGTGTAGGAAGCACAGTTCTCTTGTTCTGAGCTAGCTCACTGTACTGGCCCTATAGGAAACACAGTAGAGTGCAAGAGTGCCTGTTTCTCAAAAGCAGAGTGTTTTTCTTGTAAGGCCGACTGGGGTTCAATACAACTTCCTAAACGGAGTTGATGATTCACATTGAGTTTCAAGTTCTAGCATTAAGTGTTAATTCAGGGTAAGAACACCACTATTGTGCTATTCTGGCCATAAACAGTGCAAATAGCACTCGCGTCTGTTCCCAGCAAGTACAGTGCATTGGACTGAAGAGAAGCTCCTGTTTTACTTTGTTTCCAATACTGAGTTGAACTAGATATGCCCCGTTTGTGTAGGAAGCACAGTTCTCTTGTTCTGAGCTAGCTAACTGTACTGGCCATATAGGAAACACAGTAGAGTGCAAGAGTGCCTGTTTCTCAAAAGCAGAGTGTTTTTCTTGTAAGGCCGACTGGGGTTCAACACAACTTCCTAAACGGAGTTGATTCACATTCAGTTTCAGGTTCTAGCATTAAGTGTTAATTCAGCGTAAGAACACCACTATTGTGCTATTCTGGCCATAAACAGTGCAAATAGCACTCGCGTCTGTTCCCAGCAAATACAGTGTATTGGACTGAAGAGAAGCTCCTGTTTTACTTAGTTTCCAATACTGAGTTGAACTAGATATGCCCCGTTTGTGTAGGAAGCACAGTTCTCTTGTTCTGAGCTAGCTCACTGTACTGGCCCTATAGGAAACACAGTAGAGTGCAAGAGTGCCTGTTTTCAAAAGCACAGTGTTTTTCTTGTAAGGCCGACTGGGGTTCAATACAACTTCCTAAACGGAGTTGATTCACATTGAGTTTCAAGTTCTAGCATTAAGTGTTAATTCAGGGTAAGAACACCACTATTGTGCTATTCTGGCCATAAACAGTGCAAATAGCACTCGCGTCTGTTCCCAGCAAATACAGTGTATTGGACTGAAGAGAAGCTCCTGTTTTACTTAGTTTCCAATACTGAGTTGAACTAGATATACCCCGTTTGTGTAGGAAGCACAGTTCTCTTGTTCTGAGCTAGCTCACTGTACTGGCCCTATAGGAAACACAGTAGAGTGCAAGAGTGCCTGTTTCTCAAAAGCAGAGTGTTTTTCTTGGAAGGCCGACTGGGGTTCAATACAACTTCCTAAACGGAGTTGATTCACATTCAGGTTCAAGTTCTATCATTAAGTGTTAATTCAGGGTAAGAACACCACTATTGTGCTATTCTGGCCATAAACAGTGCAAATTAGCACTCGCGTCTGTTCCCAGCAAATACAGTGTATTGGACTGAAGAGAAGCTCCTGTTTTACTTAGTTTCCAATACTGAGTTGAACTAGATATGCCCCGTTTGTGTAGGAAGCACAGTTCTCTTGTTCTGAGCTAGCTCACTGTACTGGCCCTATAGGAAACACAGTAGAGTGCAAGAGTGCCTGTTTCTCAAAAGCAGAGTGTTTTTCTTGTAAGGCCGACTGGGGTTCAATACAACTTCCTAAACGGAGTTGATTCACATTGAGTTTCAAGTTCTAGCATTAAGTGTTAATTCAGGGTAAGAACACCACTATTGTGCTATTCTGGCCATAAACAGTGCAATAGCACTCGCGTCTGTTCCCAGCAAATACAGTGTATTGGACTGAAGAGAGGCTCCTGTTTTACTTAGTTTCCAATACTGAGTTGAACTAGATATGCCCCGTTTGTGTAGGAAGCACAGTTCTCTTGTTCTGAGCTAGCTCACTGTACTGGCCCTATAGGAAACACAGTAGAGTGCAAGAGTGCCTGTTTCTCAAAAGCAGAGTGTTTTTCTTGTAAGGCCGACTGTTTTTTTGAGTGCAAGAATGCCCGTTTCTCAAAAGCAGAGTGTTTTTCTTGCATGGCACAATAGGGTTCAATTAAACTTCCTAAACGGAGGTGAATCACGTTCAGTTTCAAGTTCTAGCAGCAAGGGTTCATTGAGGCTAAGAACAGCACTCTTGTGCTATTCTGGCCATACACAGTGCAACCAGCATTCGAGTCTTTTCCCAGCAAGTACAGTGTATTGGACTGAAGAGAAGCTCCTGTTTTACTTAGTTTCCAATACTGAGTTGAACTAGATATTCCCCGTTTGTGTAGGAAACACAGTTCTCTTGTTCTGAGCTAGCTCACTGTACTGGCCCTATAGGAAACACAGTAGAGTGCAAGAGTGCCTGTTTCTCAAAAGCAGAGTGTTTTTCTTGTAAGGCCGACTGGGGTTCAATACAACTTCCTAAACGGAGTTGATTCACATTGAGTTTCAAGTTCTAGCATTAAGTGTTAATTCAGGGTAAGAACACCACTATTGTGCTATTCTGGCCATAAACAGTGCAAATAGCACTCGCGTCTGTTACCAGCAAATACAGTGTATTGGACTGAAGAGAAGCTCCTGTTTTACTTAGTTTCCAATACTGAGTTGAACTAGATATGCCCCGTTTGTGTAGGAAGCACAGTTCTCTTGTTCTGAGCTAGCTCACTGTACTGGCCCTATAGGAAACACAGTAGAGTGCAAGAGTGCCTGTTTCTCAAAAGCAGAGTGTTTTACATGTAAGGCCGACTGGGGTTCAATACAACTTCCTAAACGGAGTTGATGATTCACATTGAGTTTCAAGTTCTAGCATTAAGTGTTAATTCAGGGTAAGAACACCACTATTGTGCTATTCTGGCCATAAACAGTGCAAATAGCACTCGCGTCTGTTCCCAGCAAGTACAGTGCATTGGACTGAAGAGACGCTCCTGTTTTACTTAGTTTCCAATACTGAGTTGAACTAGATATGCCCCGTTTGTGTAGGAAGCACAGTTCTCTTGTTCTGAGCTAGCTAACTGTACTGGCCCTATAGGAAACACAGTAGAGTGCAAGAGTGCCTGTTTCTCAAAAGCAGAGTGTTTTTCTTGTAAGGCCGACTGGGGTTCAACACAACTTCCTAAACGGAGTTGATTCACATTCAGTTTCAGGTTCTAGCATTAAGTGTTAATTCAGCATAAGAACACCACTATTGTGCTATTCTGGCCATAAACAGTGCAAATAGCACTCGCGTCTGTTCCCAGCAAATACAGTGTATTGGACTGAAGAGAAGCTCCTGTTTTACTTAGTTTCCAATACTGAGTTGAACTAGATATGCCCCGTTTGTGTAGGAAGCACAGTTCTCTTGTTCTGAGCTAGCTCACTGTACTGGCCCTATAGGAAACACAGTAGAGTGCAAGAGTGCCTGTTTTCAAAAGCACAGTGATTTTCTTGTAAGGCTGACTGGGGTTCAATACAACTTCCTAAACGGAGTTGATTCACATTGAGTTTCAAGTTCTAGCATTAAGTGTTAATTCAGGGTAAGAACACCACTATTGTGCTATTCTGGCCATAAACAGTGCAAATAGCACTCGCGTCTGTTCCCAGCAAATACAGTGTATTGGACTGAAGAGAAGCTCCTGTTTTACTTAGTTTCCAATACTGAGTTGAACTAGATATACCCCGTTTGTGTAGGAAGCACAGTTCTCTTGTTCTGAGCTAGCTCACTGTACTGGCCCTATAGGAAACACAGTAGAGTGCAAGAGTGCCTGTTTCTCAAAAGCAGAGTGTTTTTCTTGTAAGGCCGACTGGGGTTCAATACAACTTCCTAAACGGAGTTGATTCACATTGAGTTTCAAGTTCTAGCATTAAGTGTTAATTCAGGGTAAGAACACCACTATTGTGCTATTCTGGCCATAAACAGTGCAAATTAGCACTCGCGTCTGTTCCCAGCAAATACAGTGTATTGGACTGAAGAGAAGCTCCTGTTTTACTTAGTTTCCAATACTGAGTTGAACTAGATATGCCCCGTTTGTGTAGGAAGCACAGTTCTCTTGTTCTGAGCTAGCTCACTGTACTGGCCCTATAGGAAACACAGTAGAGTGCAAGAGTGCCTGTTTCTCAAAAGCAGAGTGTTTTTCTTGTAAGGCCGACTGGGGTTCAATACAACTTCCTAAACGGAGTTGATTCACATTGAGTTTCAAGTTCTAGCATTAAGTGTTAATTCAGGGTAAGAACACCACTATTGTGCTATTCTGGCCATAAACAGTGCAATAGCACTCGCGTCTGTTCCCAGCAAGTACAGTGCATTGGACTGAAGAGAAGCTCCTGTTTTACTTAGTTTCCAATACTGAGTTGAACTAGATATGCCCCGTTTGTGTAGGAAGCACAGTTCTCTTGTTCTGAGCTAGCTAACTGTACTGGCCCTATAGGAAACACAGTAGAGTGCAAGAGTGCCTGTTTCTCAAAAGCAGAGTGTTTTTCTTGTAAGGCCGACTGGGGTTCAACACAACTTCCTAAACGAGGTTGATTCACATTCAGTTTCAGGTTCTAGCATTAAGTGTTAATTCAGCGTAAGAACACCACTATTGTGCTATTCTGTCCATAAACAGTGCAAATAGCACTCGCGTCTGTTCCCAGCAAATACAGTGTATTGGACTGAAGAGAAGCTCCTGTTTTACTTAGTTTCCAATACTGAGTTGAACTAGATATGCCCCGTTTGTGTAGGAAGCACAGTTCTCTTGTTCTGAGCTAGCTCACTGTACTGGCCCTATAGGAAACACAGTAGAGTGCAAGAGTGCCTGTTTCTCAAAAGCAGAGTGTTTTTCTTGTAAGGCCGACTGTTTTTTTGAGTGCAAGAATGCCCGTTTCTCAAAAGCAGAGTGTTTTTCTTGCATGGCGCAATAGGGTTCAATTAAACTTCCTAAACGGAGGTGAATCACGTTCAGTTTCAAGTTCTAGCAGCAAGGGTTCATTGAGGCTAAGAACAGCACTCTTGTGCTATTCTGGCCATACACAGTGCAACCAGCATTCGAGTCTTTTCCCAGCAAGTACAGTGTATTGGACTGAAGAGAAGCTCCTGTTTTACTTTGTTTCCAATACTGAGTTGAACTAGATATGCCCCGTTTGTGTAGGAAGCACAGTTCTCTTGTTCTGAGCTAGCTCACTGTACTGGCCCTATAGGAAACACAGTAGAGTGCAAGAGTGCCTGTTTCTCAAAAGCAGAGTGTTTTTCTTGTAAGGCCGACTGGGGTTCAATACAACTTCCTAAACGGAGTTGATTCACATTGAGTTTCAAGTTCTAGCATTAAGTGTTAATTCAGGGTAAGAACACCACTATTGTGCTATTCTGGCCATAAACAGTGCAAATAGCACTCGCGTCTGTTCCCAGCAAATAGAGTGTATTGGACTGAAGAGAAGCTCCTGTTTTACTTAGTTTCCAATACTGAGTTGAACTAGATATGCCCCGTTTGTGTAGGAAGCACAGTTCTCTTGTTCTGAGCTAGCTCACTGTACTGGCCCTATAGGAAACACAGTAGAGTGCAAGAGTGCCTGTTTTCAAAAGCACAGTGTTTTTCTTGTAAGGCCGACTGGGGTTCAATACAACTTCCTAAACGGAGTTGATTCACATTGAGTTTCAAGTTCTACCATTAAGTGTTAATTCAGGGTAAGAACACCACTATTGTGCTATTCTGGCCATAAACAGTGCAAATAGCACTCGCGTCTGTTCCCAGCAAATACAGTGTATTGGACTGAAGAGAAGCTCCTGTTTTACTTAGTTTCCAATACTGAGTTGAACTAGATATACCCCGTTTGTGTAGGAAGCACAGTTCTCTTGTTCTGAGCTAGCTCACTGTACTGGCCCTATAGGAAACACAGTAGAGTGCAAGAGTGCCTGTTTCTCAAAAGCAGAGTGTTTTTCTTGTAAGGCCGACTGGGGTTCAATACAACTTCCTAAACGGAGTTGATTCACATTGAGTTTCAAGTTCTAGCATTAAGTGTTAATTCAGGGTAAGAACACCACTATTGTGCTATTCTGGCCATAAACAGTGCAAATTAGCACTCGCGTCTGTTCCCAGCAAATACAGTGTATTGGACTGAAGAGAAGCTCCTGTTTTACTTAGTTTCCAATACTGAGTTGAACTAGATATGCCCCGTTTGTGTAGGAAGCACAGTTCTCTTGTTCTGAGCTAGCTCACTGTACTGGCCCTATAGGAAACACAGTAGAGTGCAAGAGTGCCTGTTTCTCAAAAGCAGAGTGTTTTTCTTGTAAGGCCGACTGGGGTTCAATACAACTTCCTAAACGGAGTTGATTCACATTGAGTTTCAAGTTCTAGCATTAAGTGTTAATTCAGGGTAAGAACACCACTATTGGCTATTCTGGCCATAAACAGTGCAATAGCACTCGCGTCTGTTCCCAGCAAATACAGTGTATTGGACTGAAGAGAGGCTCCTGTTTTACTTAGTTTCCAATACTGAGTTGAACTAGATATACCCCGTTTGTGTAGGAAGCACAGTTCTCTTGTTCTGAGCTAGCTCACTGTACTGGCCCTATAGGAAACACAGTAGAGTGCAAGAGTGCCTGTTTCTCAAAAGCAGAGTGTTTTTCTTGTAAGGCCGACTGGGGTTCAATACAACTTCCTAAACGGAGTTGATTCACATTGAGTTTCAAGTTCTAGCATTAAGTGTTAATTCAGGGTAAGAACACCACTATTGTGCTATTCTGGCCATAAACAGTGCAAATTAGCACTCGCGTCTGTTCCCAGCAAATACAGTGTATTGGACTGAAGAGAAGCTCCTGTTTTACTTAGTTTCCAATACTGAGTTGAACTAGATATGCCCCGTTTGTGTAGGAAGCACAGTTCTCTTGTTCTGAGCTAGCTCACTGTACTGGCCCTATAGGAAACACAGTAGAGTGCAAGAGTGCCTGTTTCTCAAAAGCAGAGTGTTTTTCTTGTAAGGCCGACTGGGGTTCAATACAACTTCCTAAACGGAGTTGATTCACATTGAGTTTCAAGTTCTAGCATTAAGTGTTAATTCAGGGTAAGAACACCACTATTGTGCTATTCTGGCCATAAACAGTGCAATAGCACTCGCGTCTGTTCCCAGCAAGTACAGTGCATTGGACTGAAGAGAAGCTCCTGTTTTACTTAGTTTCCAATACTGAGTTGAACTAGATATGCCCCGTTTGTGTAGGAAGCACAGTTCTCTTGTTCTGAGCTAGCTAACTGTACTGGCCCTATAGGAAACACAGTACAGTGCAAGAGTGCCTGTTTCTCAAAAGCAGAGTGTTTTTCTTGTAAGGCCGACTGGGGTTCAACACAACTTCCTAAACGGAGTTGATTCACATTCAGTTTCAGGTTCTAGCATTAAGTGTTAATTCAGCGTAAGAACACCACTATTGTGCTATTCTGTCCATAAACAGTGCAAATAGCACTCGCGTCTGTTCCCAGCAAATACAGTGTATTGGACTGAAGAGAAGCTCCTGTTTTACTTAGTTTCCAATACTGAGTTGAACTAGATATGCCCCGTTTGTGTAGGAAGCACAGTTCTCTTGTTCTGAGCTAGCTCACTGTACTGGCCCTATAGGAAACACAGTAGAGTGCAAGAGTGCCTGTTTCTCAAAAGCAGAGTGTTTTTCTTGTAAGGCCGACTGTTTTTTTGAGTGCAAGAATGCCCGTTTCTCAAAAGCAGAGTGTTTTTCTTGCATGGCGCAATAGGGTTCAATTAAACTTCCTAAACGGAGGTGAATCACGTTCAGTTTCAAGTTCTAGCAGCAAGGGTTCATTGAGGCTAAGAACAGCACTCTTGTGCTATTCTGGCCATACACAGTGCAACCAGCATTCGAGTCTTTTCCCAGCAAGTACAGTGTATTGGACTGAAGAGAAGCTCCTGTTTTACTTTGTTTCCAATACTGAGTTGAACTAGATATGCCCCGTTTGTGTAGGAAGCACAGTTCTCTTGTTCTGAGCTAGCTCACTGTACTAGCCCTATAGGAAACACAGTAGAGTGCAAGAGTGCCTGTTTCTCAAAAGCAGAGTGTTTTTCTTGTAAGGCCGACTGGGGTTCAATACAACTTCCTAAACGGAGTTGATTCACATTGAGTTTCAAGTTCTAGCATTAAGTGTTAATTCAGGGTAAGAACACCACTATTGTGCTATTCTGGCCATAAACAGTGCAAATAGCACTCGCGTCTGTTCCCAGCAAATACAGTGTATTGGACTGAAGAGAAGCTCCTGTTTTACTTAGTTTCCAATACTGAGTTGAACTAGATATGCCCCGTTTGTGTAGGAAGCACAGTTCTCTTGTTCTGAGCTAGCTCACTGTACTGGCCCTATAGGAAACACAGTAGAGTGCAAGAGTGCCTGTTTTCAAAAGCACAGTGTTTTTCTTGTAAGGCCGACTGGGGTTCAATACAACTTCCTAAACGGAGTTGATTCACATTGAGTTTCAAGTTCTAGCATTAAGTGTTAATTCAGGGTAAGAACACCACTATTGTGCTATTCTGGCCATAAACAGTGCAATAGCACTCGCGTCTGTTCCCAGCAAGTACAGTGCATTGGACTGAAGAGAAGCTCCTGTTTTACTTAGTTTCCAATACTGAGTTGAACTAGATATGCCCCGTTTGTGTAGGAAGCACAGTTCTCTTGTTCTGAGCTAGCTAACTGTACTGGCCCTATAGGAAACACAGTACAGTGCAAGAGTGCCTGTTTCTCAAAAGCAGAGTGTTTTTCTTGTAAGGCCGACTGGGGTTCAACACAACTTCCTAAACGGAGTTGATTCACATTCAGTTTCAGGTTCTAGCATTAAGTGTTAATTCAGCGTAAGAACACCACTATTGTGCTATTCTGTCCATAAACAGTGCAAATAGCACTCGCGTCTGTTCCCAGCAAATACAGTGTATTGGACTGAAGAGAAGCTCCTGTTTTACTTAGTTTCCAATACTGAGTTGAACTAGATATGCCCCGTTTGTGTAGGAAGCACAGTTCTCTTGTTCTGAGCTAGCTCACTGTACTGGCCCTATAGGAAACACAGTAGAGTGCAAGAGTGCCTGTTTCTCAAAAGCAGAGTGTTTTTCTTGTAAGGCCGACTGTTTTTTTGAGTGCAAGAATGCCCGTTTCTCAAAAGCAGAGTGTTTTTCTTGCATGGCGCAATAGGGTTCAATTAAACTTCCTAAACGGAGGTGAATCACGTTCAGTTTCAAGTTCTAGCAGCAAGGGTTCATTGAGGCTAAGAACAGCACTCTTGTGCTATTCTGGCCATACACAGTGCAACCAGCATTCGAGTCTTTTCCCAGCAAGTACAGTGTATTGGACTGAAGAGAAGCTCCTGTTTTACTTTGTTTCCAATACTGAGTTGAACTAGATATGCCCCGTTTGTGTAGGAAGCACAGTTCTCTTGTTCTGAGCTAGCTCACTGTACTGGCCCTATAGGAAACACAGTAGAGTGCAAGAGTGCCTGTTTCTCAAAAGCAGAGTGTTTTTCTTGTAAGGCCGACTGGGGTTCAATACAACTTCCTAAACGGAGTTGATTCACATTGAGTTTCAAGTTCTAGCATTAAGTGTTAATTCAGGGTAAGAACACCACTATTGTGCTATTCTGGCCATAAACAGTGCAAATAGCACTCGCGTCTGTTCCCAGCAAATACAGTGTATTGGACTGAAGAGAAGCTCCTGTTTTACTTAGTTTCCAATACTGAGTTGAACTAGATATGCCCCGTTTGTGTAGGAAGCACAGTTCTCTTGTTCTGAGCTAGCTCACTGTACTGGCCCTATAGGAAACACAGTAGAGTGCAAGAGTGCCTGTTTTCAAAAGCACAGTGTTTTTCTTGTAAGGCCGACTGGGGTTCAATACAACTTCCTAAACGGAGTTGATTCACATTGAGTTTCAAGTTCTAGCATTAAGTGTTAATTCAGGGTAAGAACACCACTATTGTGCTATTCTGGCCATAAACAGTGCAAATAGCACTCGCGTCTGTTCCCAGCAAATACAGTGTATTGGACTGAAGAGAAGCTCCTGTTTTACTTAGTTTCCAATACTGAGTTGAACTAGATATACCCCGTTTGTGTAGGAAGCACAGTTCTCTTGTTCTGAGCTAGCTCACTGTACTGGCCCTATAGGAAACACAGTAGAGTTCAAGAGTGCCTGTTTCTCAAAAGCAGAGTGTTTTTCTTGTAAGGCCGACTGGGGTTCAATACAACTTCCTAAACGGAGTTGATTCACATTCAGGTTCAAGTTCTAGCATTAAGTGTTAATTCAGGGTAAGAACACCACTATTGTGCTATTCTGGCCATAAACAGTGCAAATTAGCACTCGCGTCTGTTCCCAGCAAATACAGTGTATTGGACTGAAGAGAAGCTCCTGTTTTACTTAGTTTCCAATACTGAGTTGAACTAGATATGCCCCGTTTGTGTAGGAAGCACAGTTCTCTTGTTCTGAGCTAGCTCACTGTACTGGCCCTATAGGAAACACAGTAGAGTGCAAGAGTGCCTGTTTCTCAAAAGCAGAGTGTTTTTCTTGTAAGGCCGACTGGGGTTCAATACAACTTCCTAAACGGAGTTGATTCACATTGAGTTTCAAGTTCTAGCATTAAGTGTTAATTCAGGGTAAGAACACCACTATTGTGCTATTCTGGCCATAAACAGTGCAATAGCACTCGCGTCTGTTCCCAGCAAATACAGTGTATTGGACTGAAGAGAGGCTCCTGTTTTACTTAGTTTCCAATACTGAGTTGAACTAGATATGCCCCGTTTGTGTAGGAAGCACAGTTCTCTTGTTCTGAGCTAGCTCACTGTACTGGCCCTATAGGAAACACAGTAGAGTGCAAGAGTGCCTGTTTCTCAAAAGCAGAGTGTTTTTCTTGTAAGGCCGACTGTTTTTTTGAGTGCAAGAGTGCCCGTTTCTCAAAAGCAGAGTGTTTTTCTTGCATGGCACAATAGGGTTCAATTAAACTTCCTAAACGGAGGTGAATCACGTTCAGTTTCAAGTTCTAGCAGCAAGGGTTCATTGAGGCTAAGAACAGCACTCTTGTGCTATTCTGGCCATACACAGTGCAACCAGCATTCGAGTCTTTTCCCAGCAAGTACAGTGTATTGGACTGAAGAGAAGCTCCTGTTTTACTTAGTTTCCAATACTGAATTGAACTAGATATGCCCCGTTTGTGTAGGAAACACAGTTCTCTTGTTCTGAGCTATCTCACTGTACTGGCCCTATAGGAAACACAGTAGAGTGCAAGAGTGCCTGTTTCTCAAAAGCAGAGTGTTTTTCTTGTAAGGCCGACTGGGGTTCAATACAACTTCCTAAACGGAGTTGATTCACATTGAGTTTCAAGTTCTAGCATTAAGTGTTAATTCAGGGTAAGAACACCACTATTGTGCTATTCTGGCCATAAACAGTGCAAATAGCACTCGCGTCTGTTACCAGCAAATAGAGTGTATTGGACTGAAGAGAAGCTCCTGTTTTACTTAGTTTCCAATACTGAGTTGAACTAGATATGCCCCGTTTGTGTAGGAAGCACAGTTCTCTTGTTCTGAGCTAGCTCACTGTACTGGCCCTATAGGAAACACAGTAGAGTGCAAGAGTGCCTGTTTCTCAAAAGCAGAGTGTTTTACATGTAAGGCCGACTGGGGTTCAATACAACTTCCTAAACGGAGTTGATGATTCACATTGAGTTTCAAGTTCTAGCATTAAGTGTTAATTCAGGGTAAGAACACCACTATTGTGCTATTCTGGCCATAAACAGTGCAAATAGCACTCGCGTCTGTTCCCAGCAAGTACAGTGCATTGGACTGAAGAGAAGCTCCTGTTTTACTTTGTTTCCAATACTGAGTTGAACTAGATATGCCCCGTTTGTGTAGGAAGCACAGTTCTCTTGTTCTGAGCTAGCTAACTGTACTGGCCCTATAGGAAACACAGTAGAGTGCAAGAGTGCCTGTTTCTCAAAAGCAGAGTGTTTTTCTTGTAAGGCCGACTGGGGTTCAACACAACTTCCTAAACGGAGTTGATTCACATTCAGTTTCAGGTTCTAGCATTAAGTGTTAATTCAGCATAAGAACACCACTATTGTGCTATTCTGGCCATAAACAGTGCAAATAGCACTCGCGTCTGTTCCCAGCAAATACAGTGTATTGGACTGAAGAGAAGCTCCTGTTTTACTTAGTTTCCAATACTGAGTTGAACTAGATATGCCCCGTTTGTGTAGGAAGCACAGTTCTCTTGTTCTGAGCTAGCTCACTGTACTGGCCCTATAGGAAACACAGTAGAGTGCAAGAGTGCCTGTTTTCAAAAGCACAGTGATTTTCTTGTAAGGCTGAATGGGGTTCAATACAACTTCCTAAACGGAGTTGATTCACATTGAGTTTCAAGTTCTAGCATTAAGTGTTAATTCAGGGTAAGAACACCACTATTGTGCTATTCTGGCCATAAACAGTGCAAATAGCACTCGCGTCTGTTCCCAGCAAATACAGTGTATTGGACTGAAGAGAAGCTCCTGTTTTACTTAGTTTCCAATACTGAGTTGAACTAGATATACCCCGTTTGTGTAGGAAGCACAGTTCTCTTGTTCTGAGCTAGCTCACTGTACTGGCCCTATAGGAAACACAGTAGAGTGCAAGAGTGCCTGTTTCTCAAAAGCAGAGTGTTTTTCTTGTAAGGCCGACTGGGGTTCAATACAACTTCCTAAACGGAGTTGATTCACATTGAGTTTCAAGTTCTAGCATTAAGTGTTAATTCAGGGTAAGAACACCACTATTGTGCTATTCTGGCCATAAACAGTGCAAATTAGCACTCGCGTCTGTTCCCAGCAAATACAGTGTATTGGACTGAAGAGAAGCTCCTGTTTTACTTAGTTTCCAATACTGAGTTGAACTAGATATGCCCCGTTTGTGTAGGAAGCACAGTTCTCTTGTTCTGAGCTAGCTCACTGTACTGGCCCTATAGGAAACACAGTAGAGTGCAAGAGTGCCTGTTTCTCAAAAGCAGAGTGTTTTTCTTGTAAGGCCGACTGGGGTTCAATACAACTTCCTAAACGGAGTTGATTCACATTGAGTTTCAAGTTCTAGCATTAAGTGTTAATTCAGGGTAAGAACACCACTATTGTGCTATTCTGGCCATAAACAGTGCAATAGCACTCGCGTCTGTTCCCAGCAAGTACAGTGCATTGGACTGAAGAGAAGCTCCTGTTTTACTTAGTTTCCAATACTGAGTTGAACTAGATATGCCCCGTTTGTGTAGGAAGCACAGTTCTCTTGTTCTGAGCTAGCTAACTGTACTGGCCCTATAGGAAACACAGTAGAGTGCAAGAGTGCCTGTTTCTCAAAAGCAGAGTGTTTTTCTTGTAAGGCCGACTGGGGTTCAACACAACTTCCTAAACGGAGTTGATTCACATTCAGTTTCAGGTTCTAGCATTAAGTGTTAATTCAGCGTAAGAACACCACTATTGTGCTATTCTGGCCATAAACAGTGCAAATAGCACTCGCGTCTGTTCCCAGCAAATACAGTGTATTGGACTGAAGAGAAGCTCCTGTTTTACTTAGTTTCCAATACTGAGTTGAACTAGATATGCCCCGTTTGTGTAGGAAGCACAGTTCTCTTGTTCTGAGCTAGCTCACTGTACTGGCCCTATAGGAAACACAGTAGAGTGCAAGAGTGCCTGTTTCTCAAAAGCAGAGTGTTTTTCTTGTAAGGCCGACTGGGGTTCAATACAACTTCCTAAACGGAGTTGATTCACATTGAGTTTCAAGTTCTAGCATTAAGTGTTAATTCAGGGTAAGAACACCACTATTGTGCTATTCTGGCCATAAACAGTGCAATAGCACTCGCGTCTGTTCCCAGCAAGTACAGTGCATTGGACTGAAGAGAAGCTCCTGTTTTACTTAGTTTCCAATACTGAGTTGAACTAGATATGCCCCGTTTGTGTAGGAAGCACAGTTCTCTTGTTCTGAGCTAGCTAACTGTACTGGCCCTATAGGAAACACAGTAGAGTGCAAGAGTGCCTGTTTCTCAAAAGCAGAGTGTTTTTCTTGTAAGGCCGACTGGGGTTCAACACAACTTCCTAAACGGAGTTGATTCACATTCAGTTTCAGGTTCTAGCATTAAGTGTTAATTCAGCGTAAGAACACCACTATTGTGCTATTCTGGCCATAAACAGTGCAAATAGCACTCGCGTCTGTTCCCAGCAAATACAGTGTATTGGACTGAGGAGAAGCTCCTGTTTTACTTAGTTTCCAATACTGAGTTGAACTAGATATGCCCCGTTTGTGTAGGAAGCACAGTTCTCTTGTTCTGAGCTAGCTCACTGTACTGGCCCTATAGGAAACACAGTAGAGTGCAAGAGTGCCTGTTTCTCAAAAGCAGAGTGTTTTTCTTGTAAGGCCGACTGTTTTTTTGAGTGCAAGAATGCCCGTTTCTCAAAAGCAGAGTGTTTTTCTTGCATGGCGCAATAGGGTTCAATTAAACTTCCTAAACGGAGGTGAATCACGTTCAGTTTCAAGTTCTAGCAGCAAGGGTTCATTGAGGCTAAGAACAGCACTCTTGTGCTATTCTGGCCATACACAGTGCAACCAGCATTCGAGTCTTTTCCCAGCAAGTACAGTGTATTGGACTGAAGAGAAGCTCCTGTTTTACTTTGTTTCCAATACTGAGTTGAACTAGATATGCCCCGTTTGTGTAGGAAGCACAGTTCTCTTGTTCTGAGCTATCTCACTGTACTGGCCCTATAGGAAACACAGTAGAGTGCAAGAGTGCCTGTTTCTCAAAAGCAGAGTGTTTTTCTTGTAAGGCCGACTGGGGTTCAATACAACTTCCTAAACGGAGTTGATTCACATTCAGTTTCAGGTTCTAGCATTAAGTGTTAATTCAGCGTAAGAACACCACTATTGTGCTATTCTGGCCATAAACAGTGCAAATAGCACTCGCGTCTGTTCCCAGCAAATACAGTGTATTGGACTGAAGAGAAGCTCCTGTTTTACTTAGTTTCCAATACTGAGTTGAACTAGATATGCCCCGTTTGTGTAGGAAGCACAGTTCTCTTGTTCTGAGCTAGCTCACTGTACTGGCCCTATAGGAAACACAGTAGAGTGCAAGAGTGCCTGTTTCTCAAAAGCAGAGTGTTTTTCTTGTAAGGCCGACTGTTTTTTTGAGTGCAAGAATGCCCGTTTCTCAAAAGCAAAGTGTTTTTCTTGCATGGCGCAATAGGGTTCAATTAAACTTCCTAAACGGAGGTGAATCACGTTCAGTTTCAAGTTCTAGCAGCAAGGGTTCATTGAGGCTAAGAACAGCACTCTTGTGCTATTCTGGCCATACACAGTGCAACCAGCATTCGAGTCTTTTCCCAGCAAGTACAGTGTATTGGACTGAAGAGAAGCTCCTGTTTTACTTTGTTTCCAATACTGAGTTGAACTAGATATGCCCCGTTTGTGTAGGAAGCACAGTTCTCTTGTTCTGAGCTATCTCACTGTACTGGCCCTATAGGAAACACAGTAGAGTGCAAGAGTGCCTGTTTCTCAAAAGCAGAGTGTTTTTCTTGTAAGGCCGACTGGGGTTCAATACAACTTCCTAAACGGAGTTGTTTCACATTGAGTTTCAAGTTCTAGCATTAAGTGTTAATTCAGGGTAAGAACACCACTATTGTGCTATTCTGGCCATAAACAGTGCAAATAGCACTCGCGTCAGTTCCCAGCAAATACAGTGTATTGGACTGAAGAGAAGCTCCTGTTTTACTTAGTTTCCAATACTGAGTTGAACTAGATATGCCCCGTTTGTGTAGGAAGCACAGTTCTCTTGTTCTGAGCTAGCTCACTGTACTGGCCCTATAGGAAACACAGTAGAGTGCAAGAGTGCCTGTTTCTCAAAAGCAGAGTGTTTTTCTTGTAAGGCCGACTGGGGTTCAATACAACTTCCTAAACGGAGTTGATGATTCACATTGAGTTTCAAGTTCTAGCATTAAGTGTTAATTCAGGGTAAGAACACCACTATTCTGCTATTCTGGCCATAAACAGTGCAAATAGCACTCGCGTCTGTTCCCAGCAAGTACAGTGCATTGGACTGAAGAGAAGCTCCTGTTTTACTTTGTTTCCAATACTGAGTTGAACTAGATATGCCCCGTTTGTGTAGGAAGCACAGTTCTCTTGTTCTGAGCTAGCTAACTGTACTGGCCCTCTAGGAAACACAGTAGAGTGCAAGAGTGCCTGTTTCTCAAAAGCAGAGTGGTTTTCTTGTAAGGCCGACTGGGGTTCAACACAACTTCCTAAACGGAGTTGATTCACATTGAGTTTCAAGTTCTAGCATTAAGTGTTAATTCAGGGTAAGAACACCACTATTGTGCTATTCTGGCCATAAACAGTGCAATAGCACTCGCGTCTGTTCCCAGCAAATACAGTGTATTGGACTGAAGAGAGGCTCCTGTTTTACTTAGTTTCCAATACTGAGTTGACCTAGATATGCCCCGTTTGTGTAGGAAGCACAGTTCTCTTGTTCTGAGCTAGCTCACTGTACTGGCCCTATAGGAAACACAGTAGAGTGCAAGAGTGCCTGTTTCTCAAAAGCAGAGTGTTTTTCTTGTAAGGCCGACTGTTTTTTTGAGTGCAAGAATGCCGGTTTCTCAAAAGCAGAGTGTTTTTCTTGCATGGCACAATAGGGTTCAATTAAACTTCCTAAACGGAGGTGAATCACGTTCAGTTTCAAGTTCTAGCAGCAAGGGTTCATTGAGGCTAAGAACAGCACTCTTGTGGTATTCTGGCCATACACAGTGCAACCAGCATTCGAGTCTTTTCCCAGCAAGTACAGTGTATTGGACTGAAGAGAAGCTCCTGTTTTACTTAGTTTCCAATACTGAGTTGAACTAGATATGCCCCGTTTGTGTAGGAAACACAGTTCTCTTGTTCTGAGCTAGCTCACTGTACTGGCCCTATAGGAAACACAGTAGAGTGCAAGAGTGCCTGTTTCTCAAAAGCAGAGTGTTTTTCTTGTAAGGCCGACTGGGGTTCAATACAACTTCCTAAACGGAGTTGATTCACATTGAGTTTCAAGTTCTAGCATTAAGTGTTAATTCAGGGTAAGAACACCACTATTGTGCTATTCTGGCCATAAACAGTGCAAATAGCACTCGCGTCTGTTACCAGCAAATACAGTGTATTGGACTCAATAGAAGCTCCTGTTTTACTTAGTTTCCAAAACTGAATTGAACTAGATATGCCCCGTTTGTGTAGGAAGCACAGTTCTCTTGTTCTGAGCTAGCTCACTGTACTGGCCCTATAGGAAACACAGTAGAGTGCAAGAGTGCCTGTTTCTCAAAAGCAGAGTGTTTTTCTTGTAAGGCCGACTGGGGTTCAATACAACTTCCTAAACGGAGTTGATGATTCACATTCAGTTTCAAGTTCTAGCATTAAGTGTTAATTCAGGGTAAGAACACCACTATTGTGCTATTCTGGCCATAAACAGTGCAAATAGCACTCGCGTCTGTTCCCAGCAAGTACAGTGCATTGGACTGAAGAGAAGCTCCTGTTTTACTTAGTTTCCAATACTGAGTTGAACTAGATATGCCCCGTTTGTGTAGGAAGCACAGTTCTCTTGTTCTGAGCTAGCTCACTGTACTGGCCCTATAGGAAACACAGTAGAGTGCAAGAGTGCTTGTTTTCAAAAGCAGGGTGTTTTTCTTGTAAGGCCGACTGGGGTTCAATACAACTTCCTAAACGGAGTTGATTCACATTGAGTTTCAAGTTCTAGCATTAAGTGTTAATTCAGGGTAAGAACACCACTATTGTGCTATTCTGGCCATAAACAGTGCAAATATCACTCGCGTCTGTTCCCAGCAAATACAGTGTATTGGACTGAAGAGAAGCTCCTGTTTTACTTAGTTTCCAATACTGAGTTGAACTAGATATGCCCCGTTTGTGTAGGAAGCACAGTTCTCTTGTTCTGAGCTAGCTCACTGTACTGGCCCTATAGGAAACACAGTAGAGTGCAAGAGTGCCTGTTTCTCAAAAGCAGAGTGGTTTTCTTGTAAGGCCGACTGGGGTTCAATACAACTTCCTAAACGGAGTTGATTCACATTGAGTTTCAAGTTCTAGCATTAAGTGTTAATTCAGGGTAAGAACACCACTATTGTGCTATTCTGGCCATAAACAGTGCAATAGCACTCGCGTCTGTTCCCAGCAAATACAGTGTATTGGACTGAAGAGAGGCTCCTGTTTTACTTAGTTTCCAATACTGAGTTGATCTAGATATGCCCCGTTTGTGTAGGAAGCACAGTTCTCTTGTTCTGAGCTAGCTCACTGTACTGGCCATATAGGAAACACAGTAGAGTGCAAGAGTGCCTGTTTCTCAAAAGCAGAGTGTTTTTCTTGTATGGCCGACTGTTTTTTTGAGTGCAAGAATGCCCATTTCTCAAAAGCAGAGTCTTTTTCTTGCATGGCACACTAGGGTTCAATTAAACTTCCTAAACGGAGGTGAATCACGTTCAGTTTCAAGTTCTAGCAGCAAGGGTTCATTGAGGCTAAGAACAGCACTCTTGTGCTATTCTGGCCATACACAGTGCAACCAGCATTCGAGTCTTTTCCCAGCAAGTACAGTGTATTGGACTGAAGAGAAGCTCCTGTTTTACTTAGTTTCCAATACTGAGTTGAACTATATATTCCCCGTTTGTGTAGGAAGCACAGTTCTCTTGTTCTGAGCTATCTCACTGTACTGGCCCTATAGGAAACACAGTAGAGTGCAAGAGTGCCTGTTTCTCAAAAGCAGAGTGTTTTTCTTGTAAGGCCGACTGGGGTTCAATACAACTTCCTAAACGGAGTTGATTCACATTGAGTTTCAAGTTCTAGCATTAAGTGTTAATTCAGGGTAAGAACACCACTATTGTGCTATTCTGGCCATAAACAGTGCAAATAGCACTCGCGTCTGTTCCCAGCAAATACAGTGTATTGGACTCAATAGAAGCTCCTGTTTTACTTAGTTTCCAATACTGAGTTGAACTAGATATGCCCCGTTTGTGTAGGAAGCACAGTTCTCTTGTTCTGAGCTAGCTCACTGTACAGGCCCTATAGGAAACACAGTAGAGTGCAAGAGTGCCTGTTTCTCAAAAGCAGAGTGTTTTTCTTGTAAGGCCGACTGGGGTTCAATACAACTTCCTAAACGGAGTTGATGATTCACATTGAGTTTCAAGTTCTAGCATTAAGTGTTAATTCAGGGTAAGAACACCACTATTGTGCTATTCTGGCCATAAACAGTGCAAAAGCACTCGCGTCTGTTCCCAGCAAATACAGTGTATTGGACTGAAGAGAGGCTCCTGTTTTACTTAGTTTCCAATACTGAGTTGAACTAGATATGCCCCGTTTGTGTAGGAAGCACAGTTCTCTTGTTCTGAGCTAGCTCACTGTACTGGCCCTATAGGAAACACAGTAGAGTGCAAGAGTGCCTGTTTCTCAAAAGCAGAGTGTTTTTCTTGTATGGCCGACTGTTTTTTTCAGTGCAAGAATGCCCGTTTCTCAAAAGCAGAGTCTTTTTCTTGCATGGCACACTAGGGTTCAATTAAACTTCCTAAACGGAGGTGAATCACGTTCAGTTTCAAGTTCTAGCAGCAAGGGTTCATTGAGGCTAAGAACAGCACTCTTGTGCTATTCTGGCCATACACAGTGCAACCAGCATTCGAGTCTTTTCCCAGCAAGTACAGTGTATTGGACTGAAGAGAAGCTCCTGTTTTACTTAGTTTCCAATACTGAGTTGAACTATATACTCCCCGTTTGTGTAGGAAGCACAGTTCTCTTGTTCTGAGCTATCTCACTGTACTGGCCCTATAGGAAACACAGTAGAGTGCAAGAGTGCCTGTTTCTCAAAAGCAGAGTGTTTTTCTTGTAAGGCCGACTGGGGTTCAATACAACTTCCTAAACGGAGTTGATTCACATTGAGTTTCAAGTTCTAGCATTAAGTGTTAATTCAGGGTAAGAACACCACTATTGTGCTATTCTGGCCATAAACAGTGCAAATAGCACTCGCGTCTGTTCCCAGCAAATACAGTGTATTGGACTCAATAGAAGCTCCTGTTTTACTTAGTTTCCAATACTGAGTTGAACTAGATATGCCCCGTTTGTGTAGGAAGCAAAGTTCTCTTGTTCTGAGTTAGCTCACTGTACAGGCCCTATAGGAAACACAGTAGAGTGCAAGAGTGCCTGTTTCTCAAAAGCAGAGTGTTTTTCTTGTAAGGCCGACTGGGGTTCAACACAACTTCCTAAACGGAGTTGATTCACATTGAGTTTCAAGTTCTAGCATTAAGTGTTAATTCAGGGTAAGAACACCACTATTGTGCTATTCTGGCCATAAACAGTGCAATAGCACTCGCGTCTGTTCCCAGCAAATACAGTGTATTGGACTGAAGAGAGGCTCCTGTTTTACTTAGTTTCCAATACTGAGTTGACCTAGATATGCCCCGTTTGTGTAGGAAGCACAGTTCTCTTGTTCTGAGCTAGCTCACTGTACTGGCCCTATAGGAAACACAGTAGAGTGCAAGAGTGCCTGTTTCTCAAAAGCAGAGTGTTTTTCTTGTAAGGCCGACTGTTTTTTTGAGTGCAAGAATGCCGGTTTCTCAAAAGCAGAGTGTTTTTCTTGCATGGCACAATAGGGTTCAATTAAACTTCCTAAACGGAGGTGAATCACGTTCAGTTTCAAGTTCTAGCAGCAAGGGTTCATTGAGGCTAAGAACAGCACTCTTGTGCTATTCTGGCCATACACAGTGCAACCAGCATTCGAGTCTTTTCCCAGCAAGTACAGTGTATTGGACTGAAGAGAAGCTCCTGTTTTACTTAGTTTCCAATACTGAGTTGAACTAGATATGCCCCGTTTGTGTAGGAAACACAGTTCTCTTGTTCTGAGCTAGCTCACTGTACTGGCCCTATAGGAAACACAGTAGAGTGCAAGAGTGCCTGTTTCTCAAAAGCAGAGTGTTTTTCTTGTAAGGCCGACTGGGGTTCAATACAACTTCCTAAACGGAGTTGATTCACATTGAGTTTCAAGTTCTAGCATTAAGTGTTAATTCAGGGTAAGAACACCACTATTGTGCTATTCTGGCCATAAACAGTGCAAATAGCACTCGCGTCTGTTACCAGCAAATACAGTGTATTGGACTCAATAGAAGCTCCTGTTTTACTTAGTTTCCAAAACTGAATTGAACTAGATATGCCCCGTTTGTGTAGGAAGCACAGTTCTCTTGTTCTGAGCTAGCTCACTGTACTGGCCCTATAGGAAACACAGTAGAGTGCAAGAGTGCCTGTTTCTCAAAAGCAGAGTGTTTTTCTTGTAAGGCCGACTGGGGTTCAATACAACTTCCTAAACGGAGTTGATGATTCACATTCAGTTTCAAGTTCTAGCATTAAGTGTTAATTCAGGGTAAGAACACCACTATTGTGCTATTCTGGCCATAAACAGTGCAAATAGCACTCGCGTCTGTTCCCAGCAAGTACAGTGCATTGGACTGAAGAGAAGCTCCTGTTTTACTTAGTTTCCAATACTGAGTTGAACTAGATATGCCCCGTTTGTGTAGGAAGCACAGTTCTCTTGTTCTGAGCTAGCTCACTGTACTGGCCCTATAGGAAACACAGTAGAGTGCAAGAGTGCTTGTTTTCAAAAGCAGGGTGTTTTTCTTGTAAGGCCGACTGGGGTTCAATACAACTTCCTAAACGGAGTTGATTCACATTGAGTTTCAAGTTCTAGCATTAAGTGTTAATTCAGGGTAAGAACACCACTATTGTGCTATTCTGGCCATAAACAGTGCAAATATCACTCGCGTCTGTTCCCAGCAAATACAGTGTATTGGACTGAAGAGAAGCTCCTGTTTTACTTAGTTTCCAATACTGAGTTGAACTAGATATGCCCCGTTTGTGTAGGAAGCACAGTTCTCTTGTTCTGAGCTAGCTCACTGTACTGGCCCTATAGGAAACACAGTAGAGTGCAAGAGTGCCTGTTTCTCAAAAGCAGAGTGGTTTTCTTGTAAGGCCGACTGGGGTTCAATACAACTTCCTAAACGGAGTTGATTCACATTGAGTTTCAAGTTCTAGCATTAAGTGTTAATTCAGGGTAAGAACACCACTATTGTGCTATTCTGGCCATAAACAGTGCAATAGCACTCGCGTCTGTTCCCAGCAAATACAGTGTATTGGACTGAAGAGAGGCTCCTGTTTTACTTAGTTTCCAATACTGAGTTGATCTAGATATGCCCCGTTTGTGTAGGAAGCACAGTTCTCTTGTTCTGAGCTAGCTCACTGTACTGGCCATATAGGAAACACAGTAGAGTGCAAGAGTGCCTGTTTCTCAAAAGCAGAGTGTTTTTCTTGTATGGCCGACTGTTTTTTTGAGTGCAAGAATGCCCATTTCTCAAAAGCAGAGTCTTTTTCTTGCATGGCACACTAGGGTTCAATTAAACTTCCTAAACGGAGGTGAATCACGTTCAGTTTCAAGTTCTAGCAGCAAGGGTTCATTGAGGCTAAGAACAGCACTCTTGTGCTATTCTGGCCATACACAGTGCAACCAGCATTCGAGTCTTTTCCCAGCAAGTACAGTGTATTGGACTGAAGAGAAGCTCCTGTTTTACTTAGTTTCCAATACTGAGTTGAACTATATATTCCCCGTTTGTGTAGGAAGCACAGTTCTCTTGTTCTGAGCTATCTCACTGTACTGGCCCTATAGGAAACACAGTAGAGTGCAAGAGTGCCTGTTTCTCAAAAGCAGAGTGTTTTTCTTGTAAGGCCGACTGGGGTTCAATACAACTTCCTAAACGGAGTTGATTCACATTGAGTTTCAAGTTCTAGCATTAAGTGTTAATTCAGGGTAAGAACACCACTATTGTGCTATTCTGGCCATAAACAGTGCAAATAGCACTCGCGTCTGTTCCCAGCAAATACAGTGTATTGGACTCAATAGAAGCTCCTGTTTTACTTAGTTTCCAATACTGAGTTGAACTAGATATGCCCCGTTTGTGTAGGAAGCACAGTTCTCTTGTTCTGAGCTAGCTCACTGTACAGGCCCTATAGGAAACACAGTAGAGTGCAAGAGTGCCTGTTTCTCAAAAGCAGAGTGTTTTTCTTGTAAGGCCGACTGGGGTTCAATACAACTTCCTAAACGGAGTTGATGATTCACATTGAGTTTCAAGTTCTAGCATTAAGTGTTAATTCAGGGTAAGAACACCACTATTGTGCTATTCTGGCCATAAACAGTGCAAAAGCACTCGCGTCTGTTCCCAGCAAATACAGTGTATTGGACTGAAGAGAGGCTCCTGTTTTACTTAGTTTCCAATACTGAGTTGAACTAGATATGCCCCGTTTGTGTAGGAAGCACAGTTCTCTTGTTCTGAGCTAGCTCACTGTACTGGCCCTATAGGAAACACAGTAGAGTGCAAGAGTGCCTGTTTCTCAAAAGCAGAGTGTTTTTCTTGTATGGCCGACTGTTTTTTTCAGTGCAAGAATGCCCGTTTCTCAAAAGCAGAGTCTTTTTCTTGCATGGCACACTAGGGTTCAATTAAACTTCCTAAACGGAGGTGAATCACGTTCAGTTTCAAGTTCTAGCAGCAAGGGTTCATTGAGGCTAAGAACAGCACTCTTGTGCTATTCTGGCCATACACAGTGCAACCAGCATTCGAGTCTTTTCCCAGCAAGTACAGTGTATTGGACTGAAGAGAAGCTCCTGTTTTACTTAGTTTCCAATACTGAGTTGAACTATATACTCCCCGTTTGTGTAGGAAGCACAGTTCTCTTGTTCTGAGCTATCTCACTGTACTGGCCCTATAGGAAACACAGTAGAGTGCAAGAGTGCCTGTTTCTCAAAAGCAGAGTGTTTTTCTTGTAAGGCCGACTGGGGTTCAATACAACTTCCTAAACGGAGTTGATTCACATTGAGTTTCAAGTTCTAGCATTAAGTGTTAATTCAGGGTAAGAACACCACTATTGTGCTATTCTGGCCATAAACAGTGCAAATAGCACTCGCGTCTGTTCCCAGCAAATACAGTGTATTGGACTCAATAGAAGCTCCTGTTTTACTTAGTTTCCAATACTGAGTTGAACTAGATATGCCCCGTTTGTGTAGGAAGCAAAGTTCTCTTGTTCTGAGTTAGCTCACTGTACAGGCCCTATAGGAAACACAGTAGAGTGCAAGAGTGCCTGTTTCTCAAAAGCAGAGTGTTTTTCTTGTAAGGCCGACTGGGGTTCAACACAACTTCCTAAACGGAGTTGATGATTCACATTGAGTTTCAAGTTCTAGCATTAAGTGTTAATTCAGGGTAAGAACACCACTATTGTGCTATTCTGGCCATAAACAGTGCAAATAGCACTCGCGTCTGTTCCCAGCAAGTACAGTGCATTGGACTGAAGAGAAGCTCCTGTTTTACTTAGTTTCCAATACTGAGTTGAACTAGATATGCCCCGTTTGTGTAGGAAGCACAGTTCTCTTGTTCTGAGCTAGCTCACTGTACTGGCCCTATAGGAAACACAGTAGAGTGCAAGAGTGCCTGTTTCTCAAAAGCAGAGTGGTTTTCTTGTAAGGCCGACTGGGGTTCAATACTACTTCCTAAACGGAGTTGATTCACATTGAGTTTCAAGTTCTAGCATTAAGTGTTAATTCAGGGTAAGAACACCACTATTGTGCTATTCTGGCCATAAACAGTGCAATAGCACTCGCGTCTGTTCCCAGCAAATACAGTGTATTGGACTGAAGAGAGGCTCCTGTTTTACTTAGTTTCCAATACTGAGTTGAACTAGATATGCCCCGTTTGTGTAGGAAGCACAGTTCTCTTGTTCTGAGCTAGCTCACTGTACTGGCCCTATAGGAAACACAGTAGAGTGCAAGAGTGCCTGTTTCTCAAAAGCAGAGTGTTTTTCTTGTATGGCCGACTGTTTTTTTGAGTGCAAGAATGCCCGTTTCTCAAAAGCAGAGTCTTTTTCTTGCATGGCACAATAGGGTTCAATTAAACTTCCTAAACGGAGGTGAATCACGTTCAGTTTCAAGTTCTAGCAGCAAGGGTTCATTGAGGCTAAGAACAGCACTCTTGTGCTATTCTGGCCATACACAGTGCAACCAGCATTCGAGTCTTTTCCCAGCAAGTACAGTGTATTGGACTGAAGAGAAGCTCCTGTTTTACTTAGTTTCCAATACTGAGTTGAACTATATATTCCCCGTTTGTGTAGGAAGCACAGTTCTCTTGTTCTGAGCTATCTCACTGTACTGGCCCTATAGGAAACACAGTAGAGTGCAAGAGTGCCTGTTTCTCAAAAGCAGAGTGTTTTTCTTGTAAGGCCGACTGGGGTTCAATACAACTTCCTAAACGGAGTTGATTCACATTGAGTTTCAAGTTCTAGCATTAAATGTTAATTCAGGGTAAGAACACCACTATTGTGCTATTCTGGCCATAAACAGTGCAAATAGCACTCGTGTCTGTTCCCAGCAAATACAGTGTATTGGACTCAATAGAAGCTCCTGTTTTACTTAGTTTCCAATACTGAGTTGAACTAGATATGCCCCGTTTGTGTAGGAAGCAAAGTTCTCTTGTTCTGAGCTAGCTCACTGTACAGGCCCTATAGGAAACACAGTAGAGTGCAAGAGTGCCTGTTTCTCAAAAGCAGAGTGGTTTTCTTGTAAGGCCGACTGGGGTTCAATACAACTTCCTAAACGGAGTTGATTCACATTGAGTTTCAAGTTCTAGCATTAAGTGTTAATTCAGGGTAAGAACACCACTCTTGTGCTATTCTGGCCATAAACAGTGCAATAGCACTCGCGTCTGTTCCCAGCAAATACAGTGTATTGGACTGAAGAGAGGCTCCTGTTTTACTTAGTTTCCAATACTGAGTTGAACTAGATATGCCCCGTTTGTGTAGGAAGCACAGTTCTCTTGTTCTGAGCTAGCTCACTGTACTGGCCCTATAGGAAACACAGTAGAGTGCAAGAGTGCCTGTTTCTCAAAAGCAGAGTGTTTTTCTTGTATGGCCGACTGTTTTTTTTTGAGTGCAAGAATGCCCGTTTCTCAAAAGCAGAGTGTTTTTCTTGCATGGCACACTAGGGTTCAATTAAACTTCCTAAACGGAGGTGAATCACGTTCAGTTTCAAGTTCTAGCAGCAAGGGTTCATTGAGGCTAAGAACAGCACGCTTGTGCTATTCTGGCCATACACAGTGCAACCAGCATTCGAGTCTTTTCCCAGCAAGTACAGTGTATTGGACTGAAGAGAAGCTCCTGTTTTACTTAGTTTCCAATACTGAGTTGAACTATATATTCCCCGTTTGTGTAGGAAGCACAGTTCTCTTGTTCTGAGCTATCTCACTGTACTGGCCCTATAGGAAACACAGTAGAGTGCAAGAGTGCCTGTTTCTCAAAAGCAGAGTGTTTTTCTTGTAAGGCCGACTGGGGTTCAATACAACTTCCTAAACGGAGTTGATTCACATTGAGTTTCAAGTTCTAGCATTAAGTGTTAATTCAGGGTAAGAACACCACTATTGTGCTATTCTGGCCATAAACAGTGCAAATAGCACTCGCGTGTGTTCCCAGCAAATACAGTGTATTGGACTCAATAGAAGCTCCTGTTTTACTTAGTTTCCAATGCTGAGTTGAACTAGATATGCCCCGTTTGTGTAGGAAGCACAGTTCTCTTGTTCTGAGCTAGCTCACTGTACTGGCCCTATAGGAAACACAGTAGAGTGCAAGAGTGCCTGTTTCTCAAAAGCAGAGTGTTTTTCTTGTAAGGCCGACTGGGGTTCAATACAACTTCCTAAACGGAGTTGATTCACATTCAGTTTCAAGTTCTAGCATTAAGTGTTAATTCAGGGTAAGAACACCACTATTGTACTATTCTGGCCATAAACAGTGCAATTAGCACTCGCGTCTGTTCCCAGCATATACAGTGTATTGGACTGAAGAGAAGCTCCTGTTTTACTTAGTTTCCAATACTGAGTTGAACTAGATATGCCCCGTTTGTGTAGGAAGCACAGTTCTCTTGTTCTGAGCTAGCTCACTGTACTGACCCTATAGGAAACACAGTAGAGTGCAAGAGTGCCTGTTTCTCAAAAGCAGAGTGTTTTTCTTGTAAGGCCGACTGGGGTTCAATACAACTTCCTAAACGGAGTTGATTCACATTGAGTTTCAAGTTCTAGCATTAAGTGTTAATTCAGGGTAAGAACACCACTATTGTGCTATTCTGGCCATAAACAGTGCAAATTAGCACTCGCGTCTGTTCCCAGCAAATACAGTGTATTGGACTGAAGAGAAGCTCCTGTTTTACTTAGTTTCCAATACTGAGTTGAACTAGATATGCCCCGTTTGTGTAGGAAGCACAGTTCTCTTGTTCTGAGCTAGCTCACTGTACTGGCCCTATAGGAAACACAGTAGAGTGCAAGAGTGCCTGTTTCTCAAAAGCAGAGTGTTTTTCTTGTAAGGCCGACTGGGGTTCAATACAACTTCCTAAACGGAGTTGATTCACATTGAGTTTCAAGTTCTAGCATTAAGTGTTAATTCAGGGTAAGAACACCACTATTGTGCTATTCTGGCCATAAACAGTGCAAATTAGCACTCGCGTCTGTTCCCAGCAAATACAGTGTATTGGACTGAAGAGAAGCTCCTGTTTTACTTAGTTTCCAATACTGAGTTGAACTAGATATGCCCCGTTTGTGTAGGAAGCACAGTTCTCTTGTTCTGAGCTAGCTCACTGTACTGGCCCTATAGGAAACACAGTAGAGTGCAAGAGTGCCTGTTTCTCAAAAGCAGAGTGTTTTTCTTGTAAGGCCGACTGGGGTTCAATACAACTTCCTAAACGGAGTTGATTCACATTGAGTTTCAAGTTCTAGCATTAAGTGTTAATTCAGGGTAAGAACACCACTATTGTGCTATTCTGGCCATAAACAGTGCAAATAGCACTCGCGTCTGTTCCCAGCAAATACAGTGTATTGGACTGAAGAGAAGCTCCTGTTTTACTTAGTTTCCAATACTGAGTTGAACTAGATATGCCCCGTTTGTGTAGGAAGCACAGTTCTCTTGTTCTGAGCTAGCTCACTGTACTGGCCCTATAGGAAACACAGTAGAGTGCAAGAGTGCCTGTTTCTCAAAAGCAGAGTGGTTTTCTTGTAAGGCCGACTGGGGTTCAATACAACTTCCTAAACGGAGTTGATTAACATTGAGTTTCAAGTTCTAGCATTAAGTGTTAATTCAGGGTAAGAACACCACTATTGTGCTATTCTGGCCAAAAACAGTGCAAATAGCACTCGCGTCTGTTCCCAGCAAATACAGTGTATTGGACTGAAGAGAAGCTCCTGTTTTACTTAGTTTCCAATACTGAGTTGAACTAGATATGCCCCGTTTGTGTAGGAAGCACAGTTCTCTTGTTCTGAGCTAGCCTACTGTACTGGCCCTGTAGGAAACACAGTAGAGTGCAAGAGTGCCTGTTTCTCAAAAGCAGAGTGTTTTTCTTGTAAGGCCGACTGGGGTTCAATACAACTTCCTAAACGGAGTTGATTCACATTGAGTTTCAAGTTCTAGCATTAAGTGTTAATTCAGGGTAAGAACACCACTATTGTGCTATTCTGGCCATAAACAGTGCAAATTAGCACTCGCGTCTGTTCCCAGCAAATACAGTGTATTGGACTGAAGAGAAGCTCCTGTTTTACTTAGTTTCCAATAGTGAGTTGAACTAGATATGCCCCGTTTGTGTAGGAAGCACAGTTCTCTTGTTCTGAGCTAGCTCACTGTACTGGCCCTATAGGAAACACAGTAGAGTGCAAGAGTGCCTGTTTCTCAAAAGCAGAGTGTTTTTCTTGTATGGCCGACTGTTTTTTTTGAGTGCAAGAATGCCCGTTTCTCAAAAGCAGAGTGTTTTTCTTGCATGGCACACTAGGGTTCAAGTAAACTTCCTAAACGGAGGTGAATCACGTTCAGTTTCAAGTTCTAGCAGCAAGGGTTCATTGAGGCTAAGAACAGCACTCTTGTGCTATTCTGGCCATACACAGTGCAACCAGCATTCGAGTCTTTTCCCAGCAAGTACAGTGTATTGGACTGAAGAGAAGCTCCTGTTTTACTTAGTTTCCAATACTGAGTTGAACTATATATTCCCCGTTTGTGTAGGAAGCACAGTTCTCTTGTTCTGAGCTATCTCACTGTACTGGCCCTATAGGAAACACAGTAGAGTGCAAGAGTGCCTGTTTCTCAAAAGCAGAGTGTTTTTCTTGTAAGGCCGACTGGGGTTCAATACAACTTCCTAAACGGAGTTGATTCACATTGAGTTTCAAGTTCTAGCATTAAGTGTTAATTCAGGGTAAGAACACCACTATTGTGCTATTCTGGCCATAAACAGTGCAAATAGCACTCGCGTCTGTTCCCAGCAAATACAGTGTATTGGACTCAATAGAAGCTCCTGTTTTACTTAGTTTCCAATACTGAGTTGAACTAGATATGCCCCGTTTGTGTAGGAAGCACAGTTCTCTTGTTCTGAGCTAGCTCACTGTACTGGCCCTATAGGAAACACAGTAGAGTGCAAGAGTGCCTGTTTCTCAAAAGCAGAGTGTTTTTCTTGTAAGGCCGACTGGGGTTCAATACAACTTCCTAAACGGAGTTGATTCACATTCAGTTTCAAGTTCTAGCATTAAGTGTTAATTCAGGGTAAGAACACCACTATTGTACTATTCTGGCCATAAACAGTGCAGTTAGCACTCGCGTCTGTTCCCAGCATATACAGTGTATTGGACTGAAGAGAAGCTCCTGTTTTACTTAGTTTCCAATACTGAGTTGAACTAGATATGCCCCGTTTGTGTAGGAAGCACAGTTCTCTTGTTCTGAGCTAGCTCACTGTACTGACCATATAGGAAACACAGTAGAGTGCAAGAGTGCCTGTTTCTCAAAAGCAGAGTGTTTTTCTTGTAAGGCCGACTGGGGTTCAATACAACTTCCTAAACGGAGTTGATTCACATTGAGTTTCAAGTTCTAGCATTAAGTGTTAATTCAGGGTAAGAACACCACTATTGTGCTATTCTGGCCATAAACAGTGCAAATTAGCACTCGCGTCTGTTCCCAGCAAATACAGTGTATTGGACTGAAGAGAAGCTCCTGTTTTACTTAGTTTCCAATACTGAGTTGAACTAGATATGCCCCGTTTGTGTAGGAAGCACAGTTCTCTTGTTCTGAGCTAGCTCACTGTACTGGCCCTATAGGAAACACAGTAGAGTGCAAGAGTGCCTGTTTCTCAAAAGCAGAGTGTTTTTCTTGTAAGGCCGACTGGGGTTCAATACAACTTCCTAAACGGAGTTGATTCACATTGAGTTTCAAGTTCTAGCATTAAGTGTTAATTCAGGGTAAGAACACCACTATTGTGCTATTCTGGCCATAAACAGTGCAAATTAGCACTCGCGTCTGTTCCCAGCAAATACAGTGTATTGGACTGAAGAGAAGCTCCTGTTTTACTTAGTTTCCAATACTGAGTTGAACTAGATATGCCCCGTTTGTGTAGGAAGCACAGTTCTCTTGTTCTGAGCTAGCTCACTGTACTGGCCCTATAGGAAACACAGTAGAGTGCAAGAGTACCTGTTTCTCAAAAGCAGAGTGTTTTTCTTGTAAGGCCGACTGGGGTTCAATACAACTTCCTAAACGGAGTTGATTCACATTGAGTTTCAAGTTCTGGCATTAAGTGTTAATTCAGGGTAAGAACACCACTATTGTGCTATTCTGGCAATAAACAGTGCAAATAGCACTCGCGTCTGTTCCCAGCAAATACAGTGTATTGGACTGAAGAGAAGCTCCTGTTTTACTTAGTTTCCAATACTGAGTTGAACTAGATATGCCCCGTTTGTGTAGGAAGCACAGTTCTCTTGTTCTGAGCTAGCTCACTGTACTGGCCCTATAGGAAACACAGTAGAGTGCAAGAGTGCCTGTTTCTCAAAAGCAGAGTGGTTTTCTTGTAAGGCCGACTGGGGTTCAATACAACTTCCTAAACGGAGTTGATTAACATTGAGTTTCAAGTTCTAGCATTAAGTGTTAATTCAGGGTAAGAACACCACTATTGTGCAATTCTGGCCAAAAACAGTGCAAATAGCACTTGCGTCTGTTCCCAGCAAATACAGTGTATTGGACTGAAGAGAAGCTCCTGTTTTACTTAGTTTCCAATACTGAGTTGAACTAGATATGCCCCGTTTGTGTAGGAAGCACAGTTCTCTTGTTCTGAGCTAGCCTACTGTACTGGCCCTATAGGAAACACAGTAGAGTGCAAGAGTGCCTGTTTAACAAAAGCAGAGTGTTTTTCTTGTAAGGCCGACTGGGGTTCAATACAACTTCCTAAACGGAGTTGATTCACATTGAGTTTCAAGTTCTAGCATTAAGTGTTAATTCAGGGTAAGAACACCACTATTGTGCTATTCTGGCCATAAACAGTGCAAATTAGCACTCGCGTCTGTTCCCAGCAAATACAGTGTATTGGACTGAAGAGAAGCTCCTGTTTTACTTAGTTTCCAATACTGAGTTGAACTAGATATGCCCCGTTTGTGTAGGAAGCACAGTTCTCTTGTTCTGAGCTAGCTCACTGTACTGGCCCTATAGGAAACACAGTAGAGTGCAAGAGTGCCTGTTTCTCAAAAGCAGAGTGGTTTTCTTGTAAGGCCGACTGGGGTTCAATACAACTTCCTAAACGGAGTTGATTCACATTGAGTTTCAAGTTCTAGCATTAAGTGTTAATTCAGGGTAAGAACACCACTATTGTGCTATTCTGGCCATAAACAGTGCAAATAGCACTCGCGTCTGTTCCCAGCAAATACAGTGTATTGGACTGAAGAGAAGCTCCTGTTTTACTTAGTTTCCAATACTGAGTTGAACTAGATATGCCCCGTTTGTGTAGGAAGCACAGTTCTCTTGTTCTGAGCTAGCTCACTGTACTGGCCCTATAGGAAACACAGTAGACTGCAAGAGTGCCTGTTTCTCAAAAGCAGAGTGTTTTTCTTGTAAGGCCGACTGGGGTTCAATACAACTTCCTAAACGGAGTTGATTAACATTGAGTTTCAAGTTCTAGCATTAAGTGTTAATTCAGGGTAAGAACACCACTATTGTGCTATTCTGGCCAAAAACAGTGCAAATAGCACTCGCGTCTGTTCCCAGCAAATACAGTGTATTGGACTGAAGAGAAGCTCCTGTTTTACTTAGTTTCCAATACTGAGTTGAACTAGATATGCCCCGTTTGTGTAGGAAGCACAGTTCTCTTGTTCTGAGCTAGCCTACTATACTGGCCCTATAGGAAACACAGTAGAGTGCAAGAGTGCCTGTTTCTCAAAAGCAGAGTGTTTTTCTTGTAAGGCCGACTGGGGTTCAATACAACTTCCTAAACGGAGTTGATTCACATTGAGTTTCAAGTTCTAGCATTAAGTGTTAATTCAGGGTAAGAACACCACTATTGTGCTATTCTGGCCAAAAACAGTGCAAATAGCACTCGCGTCTGTTCCCAGCAAATACAGTGTATTGGACTGAAGAGAAGCTCCTGTTTTACTTAGTTTCCAATACTGAGTTGAACTAGATATGCCCCGTTTGTGTAGGAAGCACAGTTCTCTTGTTCTGAGCTAGCCTACTGTACTGGCCGTATAGGAAACACAGTAGAGTGCAAGAGTGCCTGTTTCTCAAAAGCAGAGTGTTTTTCTTGTAAGGCCGACTGGGGTTCAATACAACCTCCTAAACGGAGTTGATTCACATTGAGTTTCAAGTTCTAGCATTAAGTGTTAATTCAGGGTAAGAACACCACTATTGTGCTATTCTGGCCATAAACAGTGCAAATTAGCACTCGCGTCTGTTCCCAGCAAATACAGTGTATTGGACTGAAGAGAAGCTCCTGTTTTACTTAGTTTCCAATACTGAGTTGAACTAGATATGCCCCGTTTGTGTAGGAAGCACAGTTCTCTTGTTCTGAGCTAGCTCACTGTACTGGCCCTATAGGAAACACAGTAGAGTGCAAGAGTGCCTGTTTCTCAAAAGCAGAGTGTTTTTCTTGTAAGGCCGACTGGGGTTCAATACAACTTCCTAAACGGAGTTGATTCACATTGAGTTTCAAGTTCTAGCATTAAGTGTTAATTCAGGGTAAGAACACCACTATTGTGCTATTCTGGCCATAAACAGTGCAAATAGCACTCGCGTCTGTTCCCAGCAAATACAGTGTATTGGACTGAAGAGAAGCTCCTGTTTTACTTAGTTTCCAATACTGAGTTGAACTAGATATGCCCCGTTTGTGTAGGAAGCACAGTTCTCTTGTTCTGAGCTAGCTCACTGTACTGGCCCTATAGGAAACACAGTAGAGTGCAAGAGTGCCTGTTTCTCAAAAGCAGAGTGTTTTTCTTGTAAGGCCGACTGGGGTTCAATACAACTTCCTAAACGGAGTTGATTAACATTGAGTTTCAAGTTCTAGCATTAAGTGTTAATTCAGGGTAAGAACACCACTATTGTGCTATTCTGGCCAAAAACAGTGCAAATAGCACTCGCGTCTGTTCCCAGCAAATACAGTGTATTGGACTGAAGAGAAGCTCCTGTTTTACTTAGTTTCCAATACTGAGTTGAACTAGATATGCCCCGTTTGTGTAGGAAGCACAGTTCTCTTGTTCTGAGCTAGCCTACTATACTGGCCCTATAGGAAACACAGTAGAGTGCAAGAGTGCCTGTTTCTCAAAAGCAGAGTGTTTTTCTTGTAAGGCCGACTGGGGTTCAATACAACTTCCTAAACGGAGTTGATTCACATTGAGTTTCAAGTTCTAGCATTAAGTGTTAATTCAGGGTAAGAACACCACTATTGTGCTATTCTGGCCATAAACAGTGCAAATTAGCACTCACGTCTGTTCCCAGCAAATACAGTGTATTGGACTGAAGAGAAGCTCCTGTTTTACTTAGTTTCCAATACTGAGTTGAACTAGATATGCCCCGTTTGTGTAGGAAGCACAGTTCTCTTGTTCTGAGCTAGCTCACTGTACTGGCCCTATAGGAAACACAGTAGAGTGCAAGAGTGCCTGTTTCTCAAAAGCAGAGTGTTTTTCTTGTAAGGCCAACTGGGGTTCAATACAACTTCCTAAACGGAGTTGATTCACATTGAGTTTCAAGTTCTAGCATTAAGTGTTAATTCAGGGTAAGAACACCACTATTGTGCTATTCTGGCCATAAACAGTGCAAATTAGCACTCGCGTCTGTTCCCAGCAAATACAGTGTATTGGACTGAAGAGAAGCTCCTGTTTTACTTAGTTTCCAATACTGAGTTGAACTAGATATGCCCCGTTTGTGTAGGAAGCACAGTTCTCTTGTTCTGAGCTAGCTCACTGTACTGGCCCTATAGGAAACACAGTAGAGTGCAAGAATGCCTGTTTCTCAAAAGCAGAGTGTTTTTCTTGTAAGGCCGACTGGGGTTCAATACAACTTCCTAAACGGAGTTGATTCACATTGAGTTTCAATTTCTAGCATTAAGTGTTAATTCAGGGTAAGAACACCACTATTGTGCTATTCTGGCCAAAAAAAATGCAAATAGCACTCGCGTCTGTTCCCAGCAAATACAGTGTATTGGACTGAAGAGAAGCTCCTGTTTTACATAGTTTCCAATACTGAGTTGAACTAGATATGCCCCGTTTGTGTAGGAAGCACAGTTCTCTTGTTCTGAGCTAGCTCACTGTACTGGCCCTATAGGAAACACAGTAGAGTGCAAGAGTGCCTGTTTCTCAAAAGCAGAGTGTTTTTATTGTAAGGCCGACTGGGGTTCAATACAACTTCCTAAACGGAGTTGATTCACATTCAGTTTCAAGTTCTAGCATTAAGTGTTAATTCAGGGTAAGAACACCACTATTGTGTTATTCTGGCCATAAACAGTGCAAATTAGCACTCGCGTCTGTTCCCAGCAAATACAGTGTATTGGACTGAAGAGAAGCTCCTGTTTTACTTAGTTTCCAATACTGAGTTGAACTAGATATGCCCCGTTTGTGTAGGAAGCACAGTTCTCTTGTTCTGAGCTAGCTCACTGTACTGGCCCTATAGGAAACACAGTAGAGTGCAAGAGTGCCTGTTTCTCAAAAGCAGAGTGTTTTTCTTGTAAGGCCGACTGGGGTTCAATACAACTTCCTAAACGGAGTTGATTCACATTGAGTTTCAAGTTCTAGCATTAAGTGATTATTCAGGGTAAGAACACCACTATTGTGCTATTCTGGCCATAAACAGTGCAAATAGCACTCGCGTCTGTTCCCAGCAAATACAGTGTATTGGACTGAATAGAAGCTCCTGTTTTACTTAGTTTCCAATACTGAGTTGAACTTGATATGCCCCGTTTGTGTAGGAAGCACAGTTCTCTTGTTCTGAGCTAGCTCACTGTACTGGCCCTATAGGAAACACAGTAGAGTACAAGAGTGCCTGTTTCTCAAAAGCAGAGTGTTTTTCTTGTAAGGCCGACTGGGGTTCAATACAACTTCCTAAACGGAGTTGATTCACATTCAGTTTCAAGTCCTGCATTAAGTGTTAATTCAGGGTAAGAACACCACTATTGTGCTATTCTGGCCATAAACAGTGCAAATAGCACTCGCGTCTGTTCCCAGCAAATACAGTGTATTGGACTGAAGAGAAGCTCCTGTTTTACTTAGTTTCCAATACTGAGTTGAACTAGATATGCCCCGTTTGTGTAGGAAGCACAGTTCTCTTGTTCTGAGCTGGCTCACTGTACTGGCCCTATAGGAAACACAGTAGAGTGCAAGAGTGCCTGTTTCTCAAAAGCAGAGTGTTTTTCTTGTAAGGCCGACTGTTTTTTTGAGTGCAAGAATGCCCGTTTCTCAAAAGCAGAGTGTTTTTCTTGCATGGCACACTAGGGTTCAATTAAACTTCCTAAACGGAGGTGAATCACGTTCAGTTTCAAGATCTAGCAGCAAGGGTTCATTGAGGCTAAGAACAGCACTCTTGTGCTATTCTGGCCATACACAGTGCAACCAGCATTCGAGTCTTTTCCCAGCAAGTACAGTGTATTGGACTGAAGAGAAGCTCCTGTTTTACTTAGTTTCCAATACTGAGTTGAACTATATATTCCCCGTTTGTGTAGGAAGCACAGTTCTCTTGTTCTGAGCTACCTCACTGTACTGGCCCTATAGGAAACACAGTAGAGTGCAAGAGTGCCTGTTTCTCAAAAGCAGAGTGGTTTTCTTGTAAGGCCGACTGGGGTTCAATACAACTTCCTAAACGGAGTTGATTCACATTCAGTTTCAAGTTCTAGCATTAAGTGTTAATTCAGGGTAAGAACACCACTATTGTGCTATTCTGGCCATAAACAGTGCAAATAGCACTCGCGTCTGTTCCCAGCAAATACAGTGTATTGGACTCAATAGAAGTTCCTGTTTTACTTAGTTTCCAATACTGAGTTGAACTAGATATGCCCCGTTTGTGTAGGAAGCACAGTTCTCTTGTTCTGAGCTAGCTCACTGTACTGGCCCTATAGGAAACACAGTAGAGTGCAAGAGTGCCTGTTTCTCAAAAGCAGAGTGTTTTTCTTGTAAGGCCGACTGGGGTTCAATACAACTTCCTAAACGGAGTTGATTCACATTGAGTTTCAAGTTCTAGCATTAAGTGTTAATTCAGGGTAAGAACACCACTCTTGTGCTATTCTGGCCATAAACAGTGCAAATAGCACTCGTGTCTGTTCCCAGCAAATACAGTGTATTGGACTGAAGAGAAGCTCCTGTTTTACTTAGTTTCCAATACTGAGTTGAACTAGATATGCCCCGTTTGTGTAGGAAGCACAGTTCTCTTGTTCTGAGCTAGCTCACTGTACAGGCCCTATAGGAAACACAGTAGAGTGCAAGAGTGCCTGTTTCTCAAAAGCAGAGTGTTTTTCTTGTAAGGCCGACTGGGGTTCAATACAACTTCCTAAACGGAGTTGATGATTCACATTGAGTTTCAAGTTCAAGCATTAAGTGTTAATTCAGGGTAAGAACACCACTATTGTGCTATTCTGGCCATAAACAGTGCAAATAGCACTCGCGTCTGTTCCCAGCAAGTACAGTGCATTGGACTGAAGAGAAGCTCCTGTTTTACTTAGTTTCCAATACTGAGTTGAACTAGATATGCCCCGTTTGTGTAGGAAGCACAGTTCTCTTGTTCTGAGCTAGCTCACTGTACTGGCCCTATAGGAAACACAGTAGAGTGCAAGAGTGCCTGTTTCTCAAAAGCAGAGTGTTTTTCTTGTAAGGCCGACTGGGGTTCAACACAACTTCCTAAACGGAGTTGATTCTCATTCAGTTTCAGGTTCTAGCATTAAGTGTTAATTCAGCGTAAGAACACCACTATTGTGCTATTCTGGCCATAAACAGTGCAAATAGCACTCGCGTCTGTTCCCAGCAAATACAGTGTATTGGACTGAAGAGAAGCTCCTGTTTTACTTAGTTTCCAATACTGAGTTGAACTAGATATGCCCCGTTTGTGTAGGAAGCACAGTTCTCTTGTTCTGAGCTAGCTCACTGTACTGGCCCTATAGGAAACACAGTAGAGTGCAAGAGTGCCTGTTTCTCAAAAGCAGAGTGTTTTTCTTGTAAGGCCGACTGGGGTTCAATACAACTTCCTAAACGGAGTTGATTCACATTCAGTTTCAAGTTCTAGCATTAAGTGTTAATTCAGGGTAAGAACACCACTATTGTGCTATTCTGGCCATAAACAGTGCAAATAGCACTCGCGTCTGTTCCCAGCATATACAGTGTATTGGACTGAAGTGAAGCTCCTGTTTTACTTAGTTTCCAATACTGAGTTGAACTAGATATGCCCCGTTTGTGTAGGAAGCACAGTTCTCTTGTTCTGAGCTAGCTCACTGTACTGACCCTATAGGAAACACAGTAGAGTGCAAGAGTGCCTGTTTCTCAAAAGCAGAGTGTTTTTCTTGTAAGGCCGACTGGGGTTCAATACAACTTCCTAAACGGAGTTGATTCACATTGAGTTTCAAGTTCTAGCATTAAGTGTTAATTCAGGGTAAGAACACCACTATTGTGCTATTCTGGCCATAAACAGTGCAAATTAGCACTCGCGTCTGTTCCCAGCAAATACAGTGTATTGGACTGAAGAGAAGCTCCTGTTTTACATAGTTTCCAATCCTGAGTTGAACTAGATATGCCCCGTTTGTGTAGGAAGCACAGTTCTCTTGTTCTGAGCTAGCTCACTGTACTGGCCCTATAGGAAACACAGTAGAGTGCAAGAATGCCTGTTTCTCAAAAGCAGAGTGTTTTTCTTGTAAGGCCGACTGGGGTTCAATACAACTTCCTAAACGGAGTTGATTCACATTGAGTTTCAATTTCTAGCATTAAGTGTTAATTCAGGGTAAGAACACCACTATTGTGCTATTCTGGCCAAAAAAAATGCAAATAGCACTCGCGTCTGTTCCCAGCAAATACAGTGTATTGGACTGAAGAGAAGCTCCTGTTTTACATAGTTTCCAATACTGAGTTGAACTAGATATGCCCCGTTTGTGTAGGAAGCACAGTTCTCTTGTTCTGAGCTAGCTCACTGTACTGGCCCTATAGGAAACACAGTAGAGTGCAAGAGTGCCTGTTTCTCAAAAGCAGAGTGTTTTTATTGTAAGGCCGACTGGGGTTCAATACAACTTCCTAAACGGAGTTGATTCACATTCAGTTTCAAGTTCTAGCATTAAGTGTTAATTCAGGGTAAGAACACCACTATTGTGTTATTCTGGCCATAAACAGTCCAAATTAGCACTCGCGTCTGTTCCCAGCAAATACAGTGTATTGGACTGAAGAGAAGCTCCTGTTTTACTTAGTTTCCAATACTGAGTTGAACTAGATATGCCCCGTTTGTGTAGGAAGCACAGTTCTCTTGTTCTGAGCTAGCTCACTGTACTGGCCCTATAGGAAACACAGTAGAGTGCAAGAGTGCCTGTTTCTCAAAAGCAGAGTGTTTTTCTTGTAAGGCCGACTGGGGTTCAATACAACTGCCTAAACGGAGTTGATTCACATTGAGTTTCAAGTTCTAGCATTAAGTGATTATTCAGGGTAAGAACACCACTATTGTGCTATTCTGGCCATAAACAGTGCAAATAGCACTCGCGTCTGTTCCCAGCAAATACAGTGTATTGGACTGAATAGAAGCTCCTGTTTTACTTAGTTTCCAATACTGAGTTGAACTTGATATGCCCCGTTTGTGTAGGAAGCACAGTTCTCTTGTTCTGAGCTAGCTCACTGTACTGGCCCTATAGGAAACACAGTAGAGTACAAGAGTGCCTGTTTCTCAAAAGCAGAGTGTTTTTCTTGTAAGGCCGACTGGGGTTCAATACAACTTCCTAAACGGAGTTGATTCACATTCAGTTTCAAGTCCTGCATTAAGTGTTAATTCAGGGTAAGAACACCACTATTGTGCTATTCTGGCCATAAACAGTGCAAATAGCACTCGCGTCTGTTCCCAGCAAATACAGTGTATTGGACTGAAGAGAAGCTCCTGTTTTACTTAGTTTCCAATACTGAGTTGAACTAGATATGCCCCGTTTGTGTAGGAAGCACAGTTCTCTTCTTCTGAGCTGGCTCACTGTACTGGCCCTATAGGAAACACAGTAGAGTGCAAGAGTGCCTGTTTCTCAAAAGCAGAGTGTTTTTCTTGTAAGGCCGACTGTTTTTTTGAGTGCAAGAATGCCCGTTTCTCAAAAGCAGAGTGTTTTTCTTGCATGGCACACTAGGGTTCAATTAAACTTCCTAAACGGAGGTGAATCACGTTCAGTTTCAAGATCTAGCAGCAAGGGTTCATTGAGGCTAAGAACAGCACTCTTGTGCTATTCTGGCCATACACAGTGCAAAAAGCATTCGAGTCTTTTCCCAGCAAGTACAGTGTATTGGACTGAAGAGAAGCTCTTGTTTTACTTAGTTTCCAATACTGAGTTGAACTATATATTCCCCGTTTGTGTAGGAAGCACAGTTCTCTTGTTCTGAGCTACCTCACTGTACTGGCCCTATAGGAAACACAGTAGAGTGCAAGAGTGCCTGTTTCTCAAAAGCAGAGTGGTTTTCTTGTAAGGACGACTGGGGTTCAATACAACTTCCTAAACGGAGTTGATTCACATTCAGTTTCAAGTTCTAGCATTAAGTGTTAATTCAGGGTAAGAACACCACTATTGTGCTATTCTGGCCATAAACAGTGCAAATAGCACTCGCGTCTGTTCCCAGCAAATACAGTGTATTGGACTCAATAGAAGCTCCTGTTTTACTTAGTTTCCAATACTGAGTTGAACTAGATATGCCCCGTTTGTGTAGGAAGCACAGTTCTCTTGTTCTGAGCTAGCTCACTGTACTGGCCCTATAGGAAACACAGTAGAGTGCAAGAGTGCCTGTTTCTCAAAAGCAGAGTGTTTTTCTTGTAAGGCCGACTGGGGTTCAATACAACTTCCTAAACGGAGTTGATTCACATTGAGTTTCAAGTTCTAGCATTAAGTGTTAATTCAGGGTAAGAACACCACTCTTGTGCTATTCTGGCCATAAACAGTGCAAATAGCACTCGTGTCTGTTCCCAGCAAATACAGTGTATTGGACTGAAGAGAAGCTCCTGTTTTACTTAGTTTCCAATACTGAGTTGAACTAGATATGCCCCGTTTGTGTAGGAAGCACAGTTCTCTTGTTCTGAGCTAGCTCACTGTACAGGCCCTATAGGAAACACAGTAGAGTGCAAGAGTGCCTGTTTCTCAAAAGCAGAGTGTTTTTCTTGTAAGGCCGACTGGGGTTCAATACAACTTCCTAAACGGAGTTGATGATTCACATTGAGTTTCAAGTTCAAGCATTAAGTGTTAATTCAGGGTAAGAACACCACTATTGTGCTATTCTGGCCATAAACAGTGCAAATAGCACTCGCGTCTGTTCCCAGCAAGTACAGTGCATTGGACTGAAGAGAAGCTACTGTTTTACTTAGTTTCCAATACTGAGTTGAACTAGATATGCCCCGTTTGTGTAGGAAGCACAGTTCTCTTGTTCTGAGCTAGCTCACTGTACTGGCCCTATAGGAAACACAGTAGAGTGCAAGAGTGCCTGTTTCTCAAAAGCAGAGTGTTTTTCTTGTAAGGCCGACTGGGGTTCAACACAACTTCCTAAACGGAGTTGATTCTCATTCAGTTTCAGGTTCTAGCATTAAGTGTTAATTCAGCGTAAGAACACCACTATTGTGCTATTCTGGCCATAAACAGTGCAAATAGCACTCGCGTCTGTTCCCAGCAAATACAGTGTATTGGACTGAAGAGAAGCTCCTGTTTTACTTAGTTTCCAATACTGAGTTGAACTAGATATGCCCCGTTTGTGTAGGAAGCACAGTTCTCTTGTGCTGAGCTAGCTCACTGTACTGGCCCTATAGGAAACACAGTAGAGTGCAAGAGTGCCTGTTTCTCAAAAGCAGAGTGTTTTTCTTGTAAGGCCGACTGGGGTTCAATACAACTTCCTAAACGGAGTTGATTCACATTCAGTTTCAAGTTCTAGCATTAAGTGTTAATTCAGGGTAAGAACACCACTATTGTGCTATTCTGGCCATAAACAGTGCAAATAGCACTCGCGTCTGTTCCCAGCAAATACAGTGTATTGGACTGAAGAGAAGCTCCTGTTTTACTTAGTTTCCAATACTGAGTTGAACTAGATATGCCCCGTTTGTGTAGGAAGCACAGTTCTCTTGTTCTGAGCTAGCTCACTGTACTGGCCCTATAGGAAACACAGTAGAGTGCAAGAGTGCCTGTTTCTCAAAAGCAGAGTGTTTTTCTTGTAAGGCCGACTGGGGTTCAATACAACTTCCTAAACGGAGTTGATTCACATTGAGTTTCAAGTTCTAGCATTAAGTGTTAATTCAGGGTAAGAACACCACTATTATGCTATTCTGGCTAAAAACAGTGCAAATAGCACTCGCGTCTGTTCCCAGCAAATACAGTGTATTGGACTGAAGAGAAGCTCCTGTTTTACTTAGTTTCCAATACTGAGTTGAACTAGATATGCCCCGTTTGTGTAGGAAGCACAGTTCTCTTGTTCTGAGCTAGCTCACTGTACTGGCCCTATAGGAAACACAGTAGAGTGCAAGAGTGCCTGTTTCTCAAAAGCAGAGTGTTTTTCTTGTAAGGCCGACTGGGGTTCAATACAACTTCCTAAACGGAGTTGATTCACATTGAGTTTCAAGTTCTAGCATTAAGTGATTATTCAGGGTAAGAACACCACTATTGTGCTATTCTGGCCATAAACAGTGCAAATAGCACTCGCGTCTGTTCCCAGCAAATACAGTGTATTGGACTGAAGAGAAGCTCCTGTTTTACTTAGTTTCCAATACTGAGTTGAACTAGATATGCCCCGTTTGTGTAGGAAGCACAGTTCTCTTGTTCTGAGCTAGCTCACTGTACTGGCCCTATAGGAAACACAGTAGAGTGCAAGAGTGCCTGTTTCTCAAAAGCAGAGTGTTTTTCTTGTAAGGCCGACTGGGGTTCAACACAACTTCCTAAACGGAGTTGATTCTCATTCAGTTTCAGGTTCTAGCATTAAGTGTTAATTCAGCGTAAGAACACCACTATTGTGCTATTCTGGCCATAAACAGTGCAAATTAGCACTCGCGTCTGTTCCCAGCAAATACAGTGTATTGGACTGAAGAGAAGCTCCTGTTTTACATAGTTTCCAATCCTGAGTTGAACTAGATATGCCCCGTTTGTGTAGGAAGCACAGTTCTCTTGTTCTGAGCTAGCTCACTGTACTGGCCCTATAGGAAACACAGTAGAGTGCAAGAGTGCCTGTTTCTCAAAAGCAGAGTGTTTTTCTTGTAAGGCCGACTGGGGTTCAATACAACTTCCTAAACGGAGTTGATTCACATTGAGTTTCAAGTTCTAGCATTAAGTGTTAATTCAGGGTAAGAACACCACTATTGTGCTATTCTGGCCATAAACAGTGCAAATAGCACTCGCGTCTGTTCCCAGCAAATACAGTGTATTGGACTGAAGAGAAGCTCCTGTTTTACTTAGTTTCCAATACTGAGTTGAACTAGATATGCCCCGTTTGTGTAGGAAGCACAGTTCTCTTGTTCTGAGCTAGCTCACTGTACTGGCCCTATAGGAAACACAGTAGAGTGCAAGAGTGCCTGTTTCTCAAAAGCAGAGTGTTTTTCTTGTAATGCCGACTGGGGTTCAATACAACTTCCTAAACGGAGTTGATTCACATTGAGTTTCAAGTTCTAGCATTAAGTGTTAATTCAGGGTAAGAACACCACTATTGTGCTATTCTGGCCAAAAACAGTGCAAATAGCACTCGCGTCTGTTCCCAGCATATACAGTGTATTGGACTGAAGAGAAGCTCCTGTTTTACTTAGTTTCCAATACTGAGTTGAACTAGATATGCCCCGTTTGTGTAGGAAGCACAGTTCTCTTGTTCTGAGCTAGCTCACTGTACTGGCCCTATAGGAAACACAGTAGAGTGCAAGAGTGCCTGTTTCTCAAAAGCAGAGTGTTTTTCTTGTAAGGCCGACTGGGGTTCAATACAACTTCCTAAACGGAGTTGATTCACATTGAGTTTCAAGTTCTAGCATTAAGTGATTATTCAGGGTAAGAACACCACTATTGTGCTATTCTGGCCATAAACAGTGCAAATAGCACTCGCGTCTGTTCCCAGCAAATACAGTGTATTGGACTGAATAGAAGCTCCTGTTTTACTTAGTTTCCAATACTGAGTTGAACTAGATATGCCCCGTTTGTGTAGGAAGCACAGTTCTCTTGTTCTGAGCTAGTTCACTGTACTGGCCCTATAGGAAACACAGTAGAGTACAAGAGTGCTTGTTTCTCAAAAGCAGAGTGTTTTTCTTGTAAGGCCGACTGGGGTTCAATACAACTTCCTAAACGGAGTTGATTCACATTCAGTTTCAAGTTCTAGCATTAAGTGTTATTTCAGGGTAAGAACACCACTATTGTGCTATTCTGGCCATAAACAGTGCACATAGCACTCGCGTCTGTTCCCAGCAAATACAGTGTATTGGACTGAAGAGAAGCTCCTGTTTTACTTAGTTTCCAATACTGAGTTGAACTAGATATGCCCCGTTTGTGTAGGAAGCACAGTTCTCTTGTTCTGAGCTGGCTCACTGTACTGGCCCTATAGGAAACACAGTAGAGTGCAAGAGTGCCTGTTTCTCAAAAGCAGAGTGTTTTTCTTGTAAGGCCGACTGGGGTTCAATACAACTTCCTAAACGGAGTTGATTCACATTGAGTTTCAAGTTCTAGCATTAAGTGTTAATTCAGGGTAAGAACACCACTATTGTGCTATTCTGGCCAAAAACAGTGCAAATAGCACTCGCGTCTGTTCCCAGCAAATACAGTGTATTGGACTGAAGAGAAGCTCCTGTTTTACTTAGTTTCCAATACTGAGTTGAACTAGATATGCCCCGTTTGTGTAGGAAGCACAGTTCTCTTGTTCTGAGCTAGCTCACTGTACTGGCCCTATAGGAAACACAGTAGAGTGCAAGAGTGCCTGTTTCTCAAAAGCAGAGTGTTTTTCTTGTAAGGCCGACTGGGGTTCAATACAACTTCCTAAACGGAGTTGATTCACATTCAGTTTCAAGTTCTAGCATTAAGTGTTAATTCAGGGTAAGAACACCACTATTGTGATATTCTGGCCATAAACAGTGCAAATAGCACTCGCGTCTGTTCCCAGCAAATACAGTGTATTGGACTGAAGAGAAGCTCCTGTTTTACTTAGTTTCCAATACTGAGTTGAACTAGATATGCCCCGTTTGTGTAGGAAGCACAGTTCTCTTGTTCTGAGCTAGCTCACTGTACTGGCCCTATAGGAAACACAGTAGAGTGCAAGTGTGCCTGTTTCTCAAAAGCAGAGTGTTTTTCTTGTAAGGCCGACTGGGGTTCAATACAACTTCCTAAACGGAGTTGATTCACATTGAGTTTCAAGTTCTAGCATTAAGTGTTAATTCAGGGTAAGAACACCACTATTGTGCTATTCTGGCCATAAACAGTGCAAATAGCACTCGCGTCTGTTCCCAGCAAATACAGTGTATTGGACTGAAGAGAAGCTCCTGTTTTACTTAGTTTCCAATACTGAGTTGAACTAGATATGCCCCGTTTGTGTAGGAAGCACAGTTCTCTTGTTCTGAGCTATCTCACTGTACTGGCCCTATAGGAAACACAGTAGAGTGCAAGAGTGCCTGTTTCTCAAAAGCAGAGTGTTTTTCTTGTAAGGCCGACTGGGGTTCAATACAACTTCCTAAACGGAGTTGATTCACATTGAGTTTCAAGTTCTAGCATTAAGTGTTAATTCAGGGTAAGAACACCACTATTGTGCTATTCTGGCCATAAACAGTGCAAATAGCACTCGCGTCTGTTCCCAGCAAATACAGTGTATTGGACTGAAGAGAAGCTCCTGTTTTACTTAGTTTCCAATACTGAGTTGAACTAGATATGCCCCATTTGTGTAGGAAGCACAGTTCTCTTGTTCTGAGCTAGCTCACTGTACTGGCCCTATAGGAAACACAGTAGAGTGCAAGAGTGCCTGTTTCTCAAAAGCAGAGTGTTTTTCTTGTAAGGCCGACTGGGGTTCAATACAACTTCCTAAACGGAGTTGATTCACATTCAGTTTCAAGTTCTAGCATTAAGTGTTAATTCAGGGTAAGAACACCACTATTGTGCTATTCTGGCCATAAACAGTGCAAATTAGCACTCGCGTCCGTTCCCAGCAAATACAGTGTATTGGACTGAAGAGAAGCTCCTGTTTTACTTACTTTCCAAAACTGAGTTGAACTAGATATGCCCCGTTTGTGTAGGAAGCACAGTTCTCTTGTTCTGAGCTAGCTCACTGTACTGGCCCTATAGGAAACACAGTAGAGTGCAAGAGTGCCTGTTTCTCAAAAGCAGAGTGTTTTTCTTGTAAGGCCGACTGGGGTTCAATACAACTTCCTAAACGGAGTTGATTCACATTGAGTTTCAAGTTCTAGCATTAAGTGATTATTCAGGGTAAGAACACCACTATTGTGCTATTCTGGCCATAAACAGTGCAAATAGCACTCGCGTCTGTTCCCAGCAAATACAGTGTATTGGACTCAATAGAAGCTCCTGTTTTACTTAGTTTCCAATACTGAGTTGAACTAGATATGCCCCGTTTGTGTAGGAAGCACAGTTCTCTTGTTCTGAGCTAGCTCACTGTACTGTCCCTATAGGAAACACAGTAGAGTGCAAGAGTGCCTGTTTCTCAAAAGCAGAGTGTTTTTCTTGTAAGGCCGACTGGGGTTCAATACAACTTCCTAAATGGAGTTGATTCACATTCAGTTTCAAGTTCTAGCATTAAGTGTTAATTCAGGGTAAGAACACCACTATTGTGCTATTCTGGCCATAAACAGTGCAAATAGCACTCGCGTCTCTTCCCAGCAAATACAGTGTATTGGACTGAAGAGAAGCTCCTGTTTTACTTAGTTTCCAATACTGAGTTGAACTAGATATGCCCCGTTTGTGTAGGAAGCACAGTTCTCTTGTTCTGAGCTGGCTCACTGTACTGGCCCTATAAGAAACACAGTAGAGTGCAAGAGTGCCTGTTTCTCAAAAGCAGAGTGTTTTTCTTGTAAGGCCGACTGGGGTTCAATACAACTTCCTAAACGGAGTTGATTCACATTGAGTTTCAAGTTCTAGCATTAAGTGTTAATTCAGGGTAAGAACACCACTATTGTGCTATTCTGGCCATAAACAGTGCAATAGCACTCGCGTCTGTTCCCAGCAAATACAGTGTATTGGACTGAAGAGAGGCTCCTATTTTACTTAGTTTCCAATACTGAGTTGAACTAGATATGCCCCGTTTGTGTAGGAAGCACAGTTCTCTTGTTCTGAGCTAGCTCACTGTACTGGCCCTATAGGAAACACAGCAGAGTGCAAGAGTGCCTGTTTCTCAAAAGCAGAGTGTTTTTCTTGTAAGGCCGATGTTTTTTTTGAGTGCAAGAATGCCCGTTTCTCAAAAGCAGAGTGTTTTTCTTGCATGGCACACTAGGGTTCAATTAAACTTCCTAAACGGAGGTGTATCACGTTCAGTTTCAAGTTCTAGCAGCAAGGGTTCATTGAGGCTAAGAACAGCACTCTTGTGCTATTCTGGCCATACACAGTGCAACCAGCATTCGAGTCTTTTCCCAGCAAGTACAGTGTATTGGACTGAAGAGAAGCTCCTGTTTTACTTAGTTTCCAATACTGAGTTGAACTAGATATGCCCCGTTTGTGTAGGAAACACAGTTCTCTTGTTCTGAGCTAGCTCACTGTACTGGCCCTATAGGAAACACCGTAGAGTGCAAGAGTGCCTGTTTCTCAAAAGCAGAGTGTTTTTCTTGTAAGGCCGACTGGGGTTCAATACAACTTCCTAAACGGAGTTGATTCACATTCAGTTTCAAGTTCTAGCATTAAGTGTTAATTCAGGGTAAGAACACCACTATTGTGCTATTCTGGCCATAAACAGTGCAAATAGCACTCACGTCTGTTCCCAGCAAATACAGTGTATTGGACTGAAGAGAAGCTCCTGTTTTACTTAGTTTCCAATACTGAGTTGAACTAGATATGCCCCGTTTGTGTAGGAAGCACAGTTCTCTTGTTCTGAGCTGGCTCACTGTACTGGCCCTATAGGAAACACAGTAGAGTGCAAGAGTGCCTGTTTCTCAAAAGCAGAGTGTTTTTCTTGTAAGGCCGACTGGGGTTCAATACAACTTCCTAAACGGAGTTGATTCACATTCAGTTTCAAGTTCTAGCATTAAGTGTTAATTCAGGGTAAGAACACCACTATTGTGCTATTCTGGCCATAAACAGTTCAAAGAGCACTCGCGTATGTTCCCAGCAAATACAGTGTATTGGACTGAAGAGAAGCTCCTGTTTTACTTAGTTTCCAATACTGAGTTGAACTAGATATGCCCCGTTTGTGTAGGAAGCACAGTTCTCTTGTTCTGAGCTAGCTCACTGTACTGGCCCTATAGGAAACACAGTAGAGTGCAAGAGTGCCTGTTTCTCAAAAGCAGAGTGTTTTTCTTGTAAGGCCGACTGGGGTTCAATACAACTTCCTAAACGGAGTTGATTCACATTCAGTTTCAAGTTCTAGCATTAAGTGTTAATTCAGGGTAAGAACACCACTATTGTGCTATTCTGGCCATAAACAGTGCAAATAGCACTCGCGTCGGTTCCCAGCAAATACAGTGTATTGGACTGAAGAGAAGCTCCTGTTTTACTTAGTTTCCAATACTGAGTTGAACTAGATATGCCCCTTTGGGTAGGAAGCACAGTTCTCTTGTTCTGAGCTAGCTCACTGTACTGGCCCTATAGGAAACACAGTAGAGTGCAAGAGTGCCTGTTTCTCAAAAGCAGAGTGTTTTTCTTGTAAGGCCGACTGGGGTTCAATACAACTTCCTAAACGCAGTTGATTCACATTCAGTTTCAAGTTCTAGCATTAAGTGTTAATTCAGGGTAAGAACACCACTATTGTGCTATTCTGGCCATAAACAGTGCAAATTAGCACTCGCGTCCGTTCCCAGCAAATACAGTGTATTGGACTGAAGAGAAGCTCCTGTTTTACTTACTTTCCAATACTGAGTTGAACTAGATATGCCCCGTTTGTGTAGGAAGCACAGTTCTCTTGTTCTGAGCTAGCTCACTGTACTGGCCCTATAGGAAACACAGTAGAGTGCAAGAGTGCCTGTTTCTCAAAAGCAGAGTGTTTTTCTTGTAAGGCCGACTGGGGTTCAATACAACTTCCTAAACGGAGTTGATTCACATTGAGTTTCAAGTTCTAGCATTAAGTGATTATTCAGGGTAAGAACACCACTATTGTGCTATTCTGGCCATAAACAGTGCAAATAGCACTCGCGTCTGTTCCCAGCAAATACAGTGTATTGGACTCAATAGAAGCTCCTGTTTTACTTAGTTTCCAATACTGAGTTGAACTAGATATGCCCCGTTTGTGTAGGAAGCACAGTTCTCTTGTTCTGAGCTAGCTCACTGTACTGTCCCTATAGGAAACACAGTAGAGTGCAAGAGTGCCTGTTTCTCAAAAGCAGAGTGTTTTTCTTGTAAGGCCGACTGGGGTTCAATACAACTTCCTAAATGGAGTTGATTCACATTCAGTTTCAAGTTCTAGCATTAAGTGTTAATTCAGGGTAAGAACACCACTATTGTGCTATTCTGGCCATAAACAGTGCAAATAGCACTCGCGTCTCTTCCCAGCAAATACAGTGTATTGGACTGAAGAGAAGCTCCTGTTTTACTTAGTTTCCAATACTGAGTTGAACTAGATATGCCCCGTTTGTGTAGGAAGCACAGTTCTCTTGTTCTGAGCTGGCTCACTGTACTGGCCCTATAAGAAACACAGTAGAGTGCAAGAGTGCCTGTTTCTCAAAAGCAGAGTGTTTTTCTTGTAAGGCCGACTGGGGTTCAATACAACTTCCTAAACGGAGTTGATTCACATTGAGTTTCAAGTTCTAGCATTAAGTGTTAATTCAGGGTAAGAACACCACTATTGTGCTATTCTGGCCATAAACAGTGCAATAGCACTCGCGTCTGTTCCCAGCAAATACAGTGTATTGGACTGAAGAGAGGCTCCTATTTTACTTAGTTTCCAATACTGAGTTGAACTAGATATGCCCCGTTTGTGTAGGAAGCACAGTTCTCTTGTTCTGAGCTAGCTCACTGTACTGGCCCTATAGGAAACACAGCAGAGTGCAAGAGTGCCTGTTTCTCAAAAGCAGAGTGTTTTTCTTGTAAGGCCGATGTTTTTTTTGAGTGCAAGAATGCCCGTTTCTCAAAAGCAGAGTGTTTTTCTTGCATGGCACACTAGGGTTCAATTAAACTTCCTAAACGGAGGTGTATCACGTTCAGTTTCAAGTTCTAGCAGCAAGGGTTCATTGAGGCTAAGAACAGCACTCTTGTGCTATTCTGGCCATACACAGTGCAACCAGCATTCGAGTCTTTTCCCAGCAAGTACAGTGTATTGGACTGAAGAGAAGCTCCTGTTTTACTTAGTTTCCAATACTGAGTTGAACTAGATATGCCCCGTTTGTGTAGGAAACACAGTTCTCTTGTTCTGAGCTAGCTCACTGTACTGGCCCTATAGGAAACACCGTAGAGTGCAAGAGTGCCTGTTTCTCAAAAGCAGAGTGTTTTTCTTGTAAGGCCGACTGGGGTTCAATACAACTTCCTAAACGGAGTTGATTCACATTCAGTTTCAAGTTCTAGCATTAAGTGTTAATTCAGGGTAAGAACACCACTATTGTGCTATTCTGGCCATAAACAGTGCAAATAGCACTCACGTCTGTTCCCAGCAAATACAGTGTATTGGACTGAAGAGAAGCTCCTGTTTTACTTAGTTTCCAATACTGAGTTGAACTAGATATGCCCCGTTTGTGTAGGAAGCACAGTTCTCTTGTTCTGAGCTGGCTCACTGTACTGGCCCTATAGGAAACACAGTAGAGTGCAAGAGTGCCTGTTTCTCAAAAGCAGAGTGTTTTTCTTGTAAGGCCGACTGGGGTTCAATACAACTTCCTAAACGGAGTTGATTCACATTCAGTTTCAAGTTCTAGCATTAAGTGTTAATTCAGGGTAAGAACACCACTATTGTGCTATTCTGGCCATAAACAGTTCAAAGAGCACTCGCGTATGTTCCCAGCAAATACAGTGTATTGGACTGAAGAGAAGCTCCTGTTTTACTTAGTTTCCAATACTGAGTTGAACTAGATATGCCCCGTTTGTGTAGGAAGCACAGTTCTCTTGTTCTGAGCTAGCTCACTGTACTGGCCCTATAGGAAACACAGTAGAGTGCAAGAGTGCCTGTTTCTCAAAAGCAGAGTGTTTTTCTTGTAAGGCCGACTGGGGTTCAATACAACTTCCTAAACGGAGTTGATTCACATTCAGTTTCAAGTTCTAGCATTAAGTGTTAATTCAGGGTAAGAACACCACTATTGTGCTATTCTGGCCATAAACAGTGCAAATAGCACTCGCGTCGGTTCCCAGCAAATACAGTGTATTGGACTGAAGAGAAGCTCCTGTTTTACTTAGTTTCCAATACTGAGTTGAACTAGATATGCCCCTTTGGGTAGGAAGCACAGTTCTCTTGTTCTGAGCTAGCTCACTGTACTGGCCCTATAGGAAACACAGTAGAGTGCAAGAGTGCCTGTTTCTCAAAAGCAGAGTGTTTTTCTTGTAAGGCCGACTGGGGTTCAATACAACTTCCTAAACGCAGTTGATTCACATTGAGTTTCAAGTTCTAGAATTAAGTGTTAATTCAGGGTAAGATCACCACTATTGTGCTATTCTGGCCATAAACAGTGCAAATAGCACTCGCGTCTGTTCCCAGCAAATACAGTGTATTGGACTGAAGAGAAGCTCCTGTTTTACTTAGTTTCCAATACTGAGTTGAACTAGATATGCCCCGTTTGTGTAGGAAGCACAGTTCTCTTGTTCTGAGCTAGCTCACTGTACTGGCCCTATAGGAAACACAGTAGAGTGCAAGAGTGCCTGTTTCTCAAAAGCAGAGTGTTTTTCTTGTAAGGCCGACTGGGGTTCAATACAACTTCCTAAACGGAGTTGATTCACATTCAGTTTCAAGTTCTAGCATTAAGTGTTAATTCAGGGTAAGAACACCACTATTGTGCTATTCTGGCCATAAACAGTGCAATAGCACTCGCGTCTGCTCCCAGCAAATACAGTGTATTGGACTGAAGAGAGGCTCCTGTTTTCCTTAGTTTCCAATACTGAGTTGAACTAGATATGCCCCGTTTGTGTAGGAAGCACAGTTCTCTTGTTCTGAGCTAGCTCACTGTACTGGCCCTATAGGAAACACAGTAGAGTGCAAGAGTGCCTGTTTCTCAAAAGCAGAGTGTTTTTCTTGTAAGGCCGACTGTTTTTTTGAGTGCAAGAATGCCCGTTTCTCAAAAGCAGAGTGTTTTTCTTGCATGGCACACTAGGGTTCAATTAAACTTCCTAAACGGAGGTGTATCACGTTCAGTTTCAAGTTCTAGCAGCAAGGGTTCATTGAGGCTAAGAACAGCACTCTTGTGCTATTCTGGCCATACACAGTGCAACCAGCATTCGAGTCTTTTCCCAGCAAGTACAGTGTATTGGACTGAAGAGAAGCTCCTGTTTTTTTTTTTTTTTTGTTTGTTTTTTTTTTGTTTTTTTTTTTTTTTTTTTTTTTTTTTTTTTCGAGACAGGGTTTCTCTGTGTAGCTTTGTGCCTTTCCTGGAACTCACTTGGTAGCCCAGGCTGGCCTCGAACTCACAGAGATCCGCCTGGCTCTGCCTCCCGAGTGCTGGGATTAAAGGCGTGCGCCACCACCGCCCGGCGAGAAGCTCCTGTTTTACTTAGTTTCCAATACTGAGTTGAACTAGATATGCCCCGTTTGTGTAGGAAACACAGTTCTCTTGTTCTGAGCTAGCTCACTGTACTGGCCCTATAGGAAACACCGTAGAGTGCAAGAGTGCCTGTTTCTCAAAAGCAGAGTGTTTTTCTTGTAAGGCCGACTGGGGTTCAATACAACTTCCTAAACGGAGTTGATTCACATTCAGTTTCAAGTTCTAGCATTAAGTGTTAATTCAGGGTAAGAACACCACTATTGTGCTATTCTGGCCATAAACAGTGCAAATTATCACTCGCGTCTGTTCCCAGCAAATACAGTGTATTGGACTGAAGAGAAGCTCCTGTTTTACTTAGTTTCCAATACTGAGTTGAACTAGATATGCCCCGTTTGTGTAGGAAGCACAGTTCTCTTGTTCTGAGCTAGCTCACTGTACTGGCCCTATAGGAAACACAGTAGAGTGCAAGAGTGCCTGTTTCTCAAAAGCAGAGTGTTTTTCTTGTAAGGCCGACTGGGGTTCAATACAACTTCCTAAACGGAGTTGATTCACATTGAGTTTCAAGTTCTAGCATTAAGTGTTAATTCAGGGTAAGAACACCACTATTGTGCTATTCTGGCCATAAACAGTGCAAATAGCACTCGCGTCTGTTCCCAGCAAATACAGTGTATTGGACTGAAGAAGGCTCCTGTTTTACTTAGTTTCCAATACTGAGTTGAACTAGATATGCCCCGTTTGTGTAGGAAGCACAGTTCTCTTGTTCTGAGCTAGCTCACTGTACTGGCCCTATAGGAAACACAGTAGAGTGCAAGAGTGCCTGTTTCTCAAAAGCAGAGTGTTTTTCTTGTAAGGCCGACTGGGGTTCAATACAACTTCCTAAACGGAGTTGATTCACATTGAGTTTCAAGTTCTAGCATTAAGTGTTAATTCAGGGTAAGAACACCACTATTGTGCTATTCTGGCCATAAACAGTGCAAATAGCACTCGCGTCTGTTCCCAGCAAATACAGTGTATTGGACTGAAGAGAAGCTCCTGTTTTACTTAGTTTCCAATACTGAGTTGAACTAGATATGCCCCGTTTGTGTAGGAAGCACAGTTCTCTTGTTCTGAGCTAGCTCACTGTACTGGCCCTATAGGAAACACAGTAGAGTGCAAGAGTGCCTGTTTCTCAAAAGCAGAGTGTTTTTCTTGTAAGGCCGACTGGGGTTCAATACAACTTCCTAAACGGAGTTGATTCACATTCAGTTTCAAGTTCTAGCATTAAGTGTTAATTCAGGGTAAGATCACCACTATTGTGCTATTCTGGCCATAAACAGTGCAATAGCACTCGCGTCTGTTCCCAGCAAATACAGTGTATTGGACTGAAGAGAGGCTCCTGTTTTACTTAGTTTCCAATACTGAGTTGAACTAGATATGCCCCGTTTGTGTAGGAAACACAGTTCTCTTGTTCTGAGCTAGCTCACTGTACTGGCCCTATAGGAAACACAGTAGAGTGCAAGAGTGCCTGTTTCTCAAAAGCAGAGTGTTTTTCTTGTAAGGCCGACTGTTTTTTTGAGTGCAAGAATGCCCGTTTCTCAAAAGCAGAGTGTTTTTCTTGCATGGCACACTAGGGTTCAATTAAACTTCCTAAACGGAGGTGAATCACGTTCAGTTTCAAGTTCTAGCAGCAAGGGTTCATTGAGGCTAAGAACAGCACTCTTGTGCTATTCTGGCCATACACAGTGCAACCAGCATTCGAGTCTTTTCCCAGCAAGTACAGTGTATTGGACTGAAGAGAAGCTCCTGTTTTACTTAGTTTCCAATACTGAGTTGAACTAGATATGCCCCGTTTATGTAGGAAACACAGTTCTCTTGTTCTGAGCTAGCTCACTGTACTGGCCCTATAGGAAACACCGTAGAGTGCAAGAGTGCCTGTTTCTCAAAAGCAGAGTGTTTTTCTTGTAAGGCCGACTGGGGTTCAATACAACTTCCTAAACGGAGTTGATTCACATTCAGTTTCAAGTTCTAGCATTAAGTGTTAATTCAGGGTAAGATCACCACTATTGTGCTATTCTGGCCATAAACAGTGCAATAGCACTCGCGTCTGTTCCCAGCAAATACAGTGTATTGGACTGAAGAGAGGCTCCTGTTTTACTTAGTTTCCTATACTGAGTTGAACTAGATATGCCCCGTTTGTGTAGGAAGCACAGTTCTCTTGTTCTGAGCTAGCTCACTGTACTGGCCCTATAGGAAACACAGTAGAGTGCAAGAGTGCCTGTTTCTCAAGAGCAGAGTGTTTTTCTTGTAAGGCCGACTGTTTTTTTGAGTGCAAGAATGCCCGTTTCTCAAAAGCAGAGTGTTTTTCTTGCATGGCACACTAGGGTTCAATTAAACTTCCTAAACGGAGGTGAATCACGTTCAGTTTCAAGTTCTAGCAGCAAGGGTTCATTGAGGCTAAGAACAGCACTCTTGTGCTATTCTGGCCATACACAGTGCAACCAGCATTCGAGTCTTTTCCCAGCAAGTACAGTGTATTGGACTGAAGAGAAGATCCTGTTTTACTTAGTTTCCAATACTGAGTTGAACTAGATATGCCCCGTTTGTGTAGGAAACACAGTTCTCTTGTTCTGAGCTAGCTCACTGTACTGGCCCTATAGGAAACACCGTAGAGTGCAAGAGTGCCTGTTTCTCAAAAGCAGAGTGTTTTTCTTGTAAGGCCGACTGGGGTTCAATACAACTTCCTAAACGGAGTTGATTCACATTCAGTTTCAAGTTCTAGCATTAAGTGTTAATTCAGGGTAAGAACACCACTATTGTGCTATTCTGGCCATAAACAGTGCAAATAGCACTCGCGTCTGTTCCCAGCAAATACAGTGTATTGGACTGAAGAGAGGCTCCTGTTTTACTTAGTTTCCAGTACTGAGTTGAACTAGATATGCCCCGTTTGTGTAGGAAGCACAGTTCTCTTGTTCTGAGCTAGCTCACTGTACTGGCCCTATAGGAAACACAGTAGAGTGCAAGAGTGCCTGTTTCTCAAAAGCAGAGTGTTTTTCTTGTAAGGCCGACTGTTTTTTTGAGTGCAAGAATGCCCGTTTCTCAAAAGCAGAGTGTTTTTCTTGCATGGCACACTAGGGTTCAATTAAACTTCCTAAACGGAGGTGAATCACGTTCAGTTTCAAGTTCTAGCAGCAAGGGTTCATTGAGGCTAAGAACAGCACTCTTGTGCTATTCTGGCCATACACAGTGCAACCAGCATTCGAGTCTTTTCCCAGCAAGTACAGTGTATTGGACTGAAGAGAAGCTCCTGTTTTACTTAGTTTCCAATACTGAGTTGAACTAGATATGCCCCGTTTGTGTAGGAAACACAGTTCTCTTGTTCTGAGCTAGCTCACTGTACTGGCCCTATAGGAAACACCGTAGAGTGCAAGAGTGCCTGTTTCTCAAAAGCAGAGTGTTTTTCTTGTAAGGCCGACTGGGGTTCAATACAACTTCCTAAACGGAGTTGATTCACATTCAGTTTCAAGTTCTAGCATTAAGTGTTAATTCAGGGTAAGAACACCACTATTGTGCTATTTTGGCCATAAACAGTGCAAATAGCACTCGCGTCTGTTCCCAGCAAATACAGTGTATTGGACTGAAGAGAAGCTCTTGTTTTACTTAGTTTCCAATACTGAGTTGAACTAGATATGCCCCGTTTGTGTAGGAAGCACAGTTCTCTTGTTCTGAGCTAGCTCACTGTACTGGCCCTATAGGAAACACAGTAGAGTGCAAGAGTGCCTGTTTCTCAAAAGCAGAGTGTTTTTCTGGTAAGGCCGACAGGGGTTCAATACAACTTCCTAAACGGAGTTGATTCACATTCAGTTTCAAGTTCTAGCATTAAGTGTTAATTCAGGGTAAGAACACCACTATTGTGCTATTCTGGCCATAAACAGTGCAAATTAGCACTCGCGTCTGTTCCCAGCAAATACAGTGTATTGGACTGAAGAGAAGCTCCTGTTTTACTTAGTTTCCAATACTGAGTTGAACTAGATATGCCCCGTTTGTGTAGGAAGCACAGTTCTCTTGTTCTGAGCTAGCTCACTGTACTGGCCCTATAGGAAACACAGTAGAGTGCAAGAGTGCCTGTTTCTCAAAAGCAGAGTGTTTTTCTTGTAAGGCCGACTGGGGTTCAATACAACTTCCTAAACGGAGTTGATTCACATTGAGTTTCAAGTTCTAGCATTAAGTGTTAATTCAGGGTAAGAACACCACTATTGTGCTATTCTGGCCATAAACAGTGCAATAGCACTCGCGTCTGTTCCCAGCAAATACAGTGTATTGGACTGAAGAGAGGCTCCTGTTTTACTTAGTTTCCAATACTGAGTTGAACTAGATATGCCCCGTTTGTGTAGGAAGCACAGTTCTCTTGTTCTGAGCTAGCTCACTGTACTGGCCCTATAGGAAACACAGTAGAGTGCAAGAGTGCCTGTTTCTCAAAAGCAGAGTGTTTTTCTTGTAAGGCCGACTGTTTTTTTGAGTGCAAGAATGCCCGTTTCTCAAAAGCAGAGTGTTTTTCTTGCATGGCACACTAGGGTTCAATTAAACTTCCTAAACGGAGTTGAATCACGTTCAGTTTCAAGTTCTAGCAGCAAGGGTTCATTGAGGCTAAGAACAGCACTCTTGTGCTATTCTGGCCATACACAGTGCAACCAGCATTCGAGTCTTTTCCCAGCAAGTACAGTGTATTGGACTGAAGAGAAGATCCTGTTTTACTTAGTTTCCAATACTGAGTTGAACTAGATATGCCCCGTTTGTGTAGGAAACACAGTTCTCTTGTTCTGAGCTAGCTCACTGTACTGGCCCTATAGGAAACACCGTAGAGTGCAAGAGTGCCTGTTTCTCAAAAGCAGAGTGTTTTTCTTGTAAGGCCGACTGGGGTTCAATACAACTTCCTAAACGGAGTTGATTCACATTCAGTTTCAAGTTCTAGCATTAAGTGTTAATTCAGGGTAAGAACACCACTATTGTGCTATTCTGGCCATAAACAGTGCAAATAGCACTTGCGTCTGTTCCCAGCAAATACAGTGTATTGGACTGAAGAGAAGCTCCTGTTTTACTTAGTTTCCAATACTGAGTTGAACTAGATATTCTCCGTTTGTGTAGGAAGCACAGTTCTCTTGTTCTGAGCTAGCTCACTGTACTGGCCCTATAGGAAACACAGTAGAGTGCAAGAGTGCCTGTTTCTCAAAAGCAGAGTGTTTTTCTTGTAAGGCCGACTGGGGTTCAATACAACTTCCTAAACGGAGTTGATTCACATTGAGTTTCAAGTTCTAGCATTAAGTGTTAATTCAGGGTAAGAACACCACTATTGTGCTATTCTGGCTATAAACAGTGCAATAGCACTCGCGTCTGTTCCCAGCAAATACAGTGTATTGGACTGAAGAGAGGCTCCTGTTTTACTTAGTTTCCAATACTGAGTTGAACTAGATATGCCCCGTTTGTGTAGGAAGCACAGTTCTCTTGTTCTGAGCTAGCTCACTGTACTGGCCCTATAGGAAACACAGTAGAGTGCAAGAGTGCCTGTTTCTCAAAAGCAGAGTGTTTTTCTTGTAAGGCCGACTGTTTTTTTGAGTGCAAGAATGCCCATTTCTCAAAAGCAGATTGTTTTTCTTGCATGGCACACTAGGGTTCAGTTAAACTTCCTAAACGGAGTTGAATCACGTTAAGTTTCAAGTTCTAGCAGCAAGGGTTCATTGAGGCTAAGAACTGCACTCTTGTGCTATTCTGGCCATACACAGTGCAACCAGCATTCGAGTCTTTTCCCAGCAGGTACAGTGTATTGGACTGAAGAGAAGCTCCTGTTTTACTTAGTTTCCAATACTGAGTTGAACTAGATATGCCCCGTTTGTGTAGGAAGCACAGTTCTCTTGTTCTGAGCTAGCTCACTGTACTGGCCCTATAGGAAACACAGTAGAGTGCAAGAGTGCCTGTTTCTCAAAAGCAGAGTGTTTTTCTTGTAAGGCCGACTGGGGTTCAATACAACTTCCTAAACGGAGTTGATTCACATTGAGTTTCAAGTTCTAGCATTAAGTGTTAATTCAGGGTAAGAGAACCACTATTGTGCTATTCTGGCCATAAACAGTGCAAATAGCACTCGCGTCTGTTCCCAGCAAATACAGTGTATTGGACTGAAGAGAAGCTCCTGTTTTACTTAGTTTCCAATACTGAGTTGAACTAGATATGCCCCGTTTGTGTAGGAAGCACAGTTCTCTTGTTCTGAGCTAGCTCACTGTACTGGCCCTATAGGAAACACAGTGGAGTGCAAGAGTGCCTGTTTCTCAAAAGCAGAGTGTTTTTCTTGTAAGGCCGACTGGGGTTCAATACAACTTCCTAAACGGAGTTGATTCACATTGAGTTTCAAGTTCTAGCATTAAGTGTTAATTCAGGGTAAGAACACAACTATTGTGCTATTCTGGCCATAAACAGTGCAATAGGACTCGCGTCTGTTCCCAGCAAATACAGTGTATTGGACTGAAGAGAGGCTCCTGTTTTACTTAGTTTCCAATACTGAGTTGAACTAGATATGCCCCGTTTGTGTAGGAAGCACAGTTCTCTTGTTCTGAGCTAGCTCACTGTACTGGCCCTATAGGAAACACAGTAGAGTGCAAGAGTGCCTGTTTCTCAAAAGCAGAGTGTTTTTCTTGTAAGGCCGACTGTTTTTTTGAGTGCAAGAATGCCCGTTTCTCAAAAGCAGAGTGTTTTTCTTGCATGGCACACTAGGGTTCAATTAAACTTCCTAAACGGAGGTGAATCACGTTCAGTTTCAAGTTCTAGCAGCAAGGGTTCATTGAGGCTAAGAACAGCACTCTTGTGCTATTCTGGCCATACACAGTGCAACCAGCATTCGAGTCTTTTCCCAGCAAGTACAGTGTATTGGACTGAAGAGAAGCTCCTGTTTTACTTAGTTTCCAATACTGAGTTGAACTAGATATGCCCCGTTTATGTAGGAAACACAGTTCTCTTGTTCTGAGCTAGCTCACTGTACTGGCCCTATAGGAAACACCGTAGAGTGCAAGAGTGCCTGTTTCTCAAAAGCAGAGTGTTTTTCTTGTAAGGCCGACTGGGGTTCAATACAACTTCCTAAACGGAGTTGATTCACATTCAGTTTCAAGTTCTAGCATTAAGTGTTAATTCAGGGTAAGATCACCACTATTGTGCTATTCTGGCCATAAACAGTGCAATAGCACTCGCGTCTGTTCCCAGCAAATACAGTGTATTGGACTGAAGAGAGGCTCCTGTTTTACTTAGTTTCCTATACTGAGTTGAACTAGATATGCCCCGTTTGTGTAGGAAGCACAGTTCTCTTGTTCTGAGCTAGCTCACTGTACTGGCCCTATAGGAAACACAGTAGAGTGCAAGAGTGCCTGTTTCTCAAGAGCAGAGTGTTTTTCTTGTAAGGCCGACTGTTTTTTTGAGTGCAAGAATGCCCGTTTCTAAAAAGCAGAGTGTTTTTCTTGCATGGCACACTAGGGTTCAATTAAACTTCCTAAACGGAGGTGAATCACGTTCAGTTTCAAGTTCTAGCAGCAAGGGTTCATTGAGGCTAAGAACAGCACTCTTGTGCTATTCTGGCCATACACAGTGCAACCAGCATTCGAGTCTTTTCCCAGCAAGTACAGTGTATTGGACTGAAGAGAAGATCCTGTTTTACTTAGTTTCCAATACTGAGTTGAACTAGATATGCCCCGTTTGTGTAGGAAACACAGTTCTCTTGTTCTGAGCTAGCTCACTGTACTGGCCCTATAGGAAACACCGTAGAGTGCAAGAGTGCCTGTTTCTCAAAAGCAGAGTGTTTTTCTTGTAAGGCCGACTGGGGTTCAATACAACTTCCTAAACGGAGTTGATTCACATTCAGTTTCAAGTTCTAGCATTAAGTGTTAATTCAGGGTAAGAACACCACTATTGTGCTATTCTGGCCATAAACAGTGCAAATAGCACTCGCGTCTGTTCCCAGCAAATACAGTGTATTGGACTGAAGAGAGGCTCCTGTTTTACTTAGTTTCCAGTACTGAGTTGAACTAGATATGCCCCGTTTGTGTAGGAAGCACAGTTCTCTTGTTCTGAGCTAGCTCACTGTACTGGCCCTATAGGAAACACAGTAGAGTGCAAGAGTGCCTGTTTCTCAAAAGCAGAGTGTTTTTCTTGTAAGGCCGACTGTTTTTTTGAGTGCAAGAATGCCCGTTTCTCAAAAGCAGAGTGTTTTTCTTGCATGGCACACTAGGGTTCAATTAAACTTCCTAAACGGAGGTGAATCACGTTCAGTTTCAAGTTCTAGCAGCAAGGGTTCATTGAGGCTAAGAACAGCACTCTTGTGCTATTCTGGCCATACACAGTGCAACCAGCATTCGAGTCTTTTCCCAGCAAGTACAGTGTATTGGACTGAAGAGAAGCTCCTGTTTTACTTAGTTTCCAATACTGAGTTGAACTAGATATGCCCCGTTTGTGTAGGAAACACAGTTCTCTTGTTCTGAGCTAGCTCACTGTACTGGCCCTATAGGAAACACCGTAGAGTGCAAGAGTGCCTGTTTCTCAAAAGCAGAGTGTTTTTCTTGTAAGGCCGACTGGGGTTCAATACAACTTCCTAAACGGAGTTGATTCACATTCAGTTTCAAGTTCTAGCATTAAGTGTTAATTCAGGGTAAGAACACCACTATTGTGCTATTTTGGCCATAAACAGTGCAAATAGCACTCGCGTCTGTTCCCAGCAAATACAGTGTATTGGACTGAAGAGAAGCTCTTGTTTTACTTAGTTTCCAATACTGAGTTGAACTAGATATGCCCCGTTTGTGTAGGAAGCACAGTTCTCTTGTTCTGAGCTAGCTCACTGTACTGGCCCTATAGGAAACACAGTAGAGTGCAAGAGTGCCTGTTTCTCAAAAGCAGAGTGTTTTTCTGGTAAGGCCGACAGGGGTTCAATACAACTTCCTAAACGGAGTTGATTCACATTCAGTTTCAAGTTCTAGCATTAAGTGTTAATTCAGGGTAAGAACACCACTATTGTGCTATTCTGGCCATAAACAGTGCAAATTAGCACTCGCGTCTGTTCCCAGCAAATACAGTGTATTGGACTGAAGAGAAGCTCCTGTTTTACTTAGTTTCCAATACTGAGTTGAACTAGATATGCCCCGTTTGTGTAGGAAGCACAGTTCTCTTGTTCTGAGCTAGCTCACTGTACTGGCCCTATAGGAAACACAGTAGAGTGCAAGAGTGCCTGTTTCTCAAAAGCAGAGTGTTTTTCTTGTAAGGCCGACTGGGGTTCAATACAACTTCCTAAACGGAGTTGATTCACATTGAGTTTCAAGTTCTAGCATTAAGTGTTAATTCAGGGTAAGAACACCACTATTGTGCTATTCTGGCCATAAACAGTGCAATAGCACTCGCGTCTGTTCCCAGCAAATACAGTGTATTGGACTGAAGAGAGGCTCCTGTTTTACTTAGTTTCCAATACTGAGTTGAACTAGATATGCCCCGTTTGTGTAGGAAGCACAGTTCTCTTGTTCTGAGCTAGCTCACTGTACTGGCCCTATAGGAAACACAGTAGAGTGCAAGAGTGCCTGTTTCTCAAAAGCAGAGTGTTTTTCTTGTAAGGCCGACTGTTTTTTTGAGTGCAAGAATGCCCGTTTCTCAAAAGCAGAGTGTTTTTCTTGCATGGCACACTAGGGTTCAATTAAACTTCCTAAACGGAGTTGAATCACGTTCAGTTTCAAGTTCTAGCAGCAAGGGTTCATTGAGGCTAAGAACAGCACTCTTGTGCTATTCTGGCCATACACAGTGCAACCAGCATTCGAGTCTTTTCCCAGCAAGTACAGTGTATTGGACTGAAGAGAAGATCCTGTTTTACTTAGTTTCCAATACTGAGTTGAACTAGATATGCCCCGTTTGTGTAGGAAACACAGTTCTCTTGTTCTGAGCTAGCTCACTGTACTGGCCCTATAGGAAACACCGTAGAGTGCAAGAGTGCCTGTTTCTCAAAAGCAGAGTGTTTTTCTTGTAAGGCCGACTGGGGTTCAATACAACTTCCTAAACGGAGTTGATTCACATTCAGTTTCAAGTTCTAGCATTAAGTGTTAATTCAGGGTAAGAACACCACTATTGTGCTATTCTGGCCATAAACAGTGCAAATAGCACTTGCGTCTGTTCCCAGCAAATACAGTGTATTGGACTGAAGAGAAGCTCCTGTTTTACTTAGTTTCCAATACTGAGTTGAACTAGATATTCTCCGTTTGTGTAGGAAGCACAGTTCTCTTGTTCTGAGCTAGCTCACTGTACTGGCCCTATAGGAAACACAGTAGAGTGCAAGAGTGCCTGTTTCTCAAAAGCAGAGTGTTTTTCTTGTAAGGCCGACTGGGGTTCAATACAACTTCCTAAACGGAGTTGATTCACATTCAGTTTCAAGTTCTAGCATTAAGTGTTAATTCAGGGTAAGAACACCACTATTGTGCTATTCTGGCTATAAACAGTGCAATAGCACTCGCGTCTGTTCCCAGCAAATACAGTGTATTGGACTGAAGAGAGGCTCCTGTTTTACTTAGTTTCCAATACTGAGTTGAACTAGATATGCCCCGTTTGTGTAGGAAGCACAGTTCTCTTGTTCTGAGCTAGCTCACTGTACTGGCCCTATAGGAAACACAGTAGAGTGCAAGAGTGCCTGTTTCTCAAAAGCAGAGTGTTTTTCTTGTAAGGCCGACTGTTTTTTTGAGTGCAAGAATGCCCATTTCTCAAAAGCAGATTGTTTTTCTTGCATGGCACACTAGGGTTCAGTTAAACTTCCTAAACGGAGTTGAATCACGTTAAGTTTCAAGTTCTAGCAGCAAGGGTTCATTGAGGCTAAGAACTGCACTCTTGTGCTATTCTGGCCATACACAGTGCAACCAGCATTCGAGTCTTTTCCCAGCAGGTACAGTGTATTGGACTGAAGAGAAGCTCCTGTTTTACTTAGTTTCCAATACTGAGTTGAACTAGATATGCCCCGTTTGTGTAGGAAGCACAGTTCTCTTGTTCTGAGCTAGCTCACTGTACTGGCCCTATAGGAAACACAGTAGAGTGCAAGAGTGCCTGTTTCTCAAAAGCAGAGTGTTTTTCTTGTAAGGCCGACTGGGGTTCAATACAACTTCCTAAACGGAGTTGATTCACATTGAGTTTCAAGTTCTAGCATTAAGTGTTAATTCAGGGTAAGAGAACCACTATTGTGCTATTCTGGCCATAAACAGTGCAAATAGCACTCGCGTCTGTTCCCAGCAAATACAGTGTATTGGACTGAAGAGAAGCTCCTGTTTTACTTAGTTTCCAATACTGAGTTGAACTAGATATGCCCCGTTTGTGTAGGAAGCACAGTTCTCTTGTTCTGAGCTAGCTCACTGTACTGGCCCTATAGGAAACACAGTGGAGTGCAAGAGTGCCTGTTTCTCAAAAGCAGAGTGTTTTTCTTGTAAGGCCGACTGGGGTTCAATACAACTTCCTAAACGGAGTTGATTCACATTGAGTTTCAAGTTCTAGCATTAAGTGTTAATTCAGGGTAAGAACACAACTATTGTGCTATTCTGGCCATAAACAGTGCAATAGGACTCGCGTCTGTTCCCAGCAAATACAGTGTATTGGACTGAAGAGAGGCTCCTGTTTTACTTAGTTTCCAATACTGAGTTGAACTAGATATGCCCCGTTTGTGTAGGAAGCACAGTTCTCTTGTTCTGAGCTAGCTCACTGTACTGGCCCTATAGGAAACACAGTAGAGTGCAAGAGTGCCTGTTTCTCAAAAGCAGAGTGTTTTTCTTGTAAGGCCGACTGTTTTTTTGAGTGCAAGAATGCCCGTTTCTCAAAAGCAGAGTGTTTTTCTTGCATGGCACACTAGGGTTCAGTTAAACTTCCTAAACGGAGTTGAATCACGTTCAGTTTCAAGTTCTAGCAGCAATTGTTCATTCAGGCTAAGAACATCACTCTTGTGCTATTCTGGCCATACAGTGCAAATAGTATTCGCGTGTGTTCCCAGCAAGTACAGTGTATTGGACTGAAGAGAAGCTCCTGTTTTACTTAGTTTCCAATCCTGAGTTGAAGTAAATATGCCCCGTTTTTGAAGGAAGCACAGTTCTTTTGTTCTGAGCTAGCTCACTGTACTGGCCCTTTTGGAAACACAGTAGAGTGCAAGAATGCCCGTTTCTCAAAAGCAGAGTGTTTTTCTTGCATGGCACACTAGGGTTCAGTTAAACTTCCTAAACGGAGTTGAATCACGTTCAATTTCAAGTTCTAGCAGCAGGGGTTCATTCAGGCTAAGAACAGCACTCTTGTGGTATTCTGGCCATACACAGTGCAAATAGCATTCGCGTCTGTTCAGAGAAAGTACAGTGTATTGGACTGAAGAGAAGCTCCTGTTTTACTTAGTTTCCATTCCTGAGTTGAGCTAGATATGCCCCGTTTGTGTAGGAAGCACAGTTCTCTTGTTCTGAGCTAGCTCACTGTACTGGCCCTATAGGAAACACAGTAGAGTGCAAGAGTGCCTGTTTCTCAAAAGCAGAGTGTTTTTCTTGTAAGGCCGACTGGGGTTCAATACAACTTCCTAAACGGAGTTGATTCACATTGAGTTTCAAGTTCTAGCATTAAGTGTTAATTCAGGGTAAGAGAACCACTATTGTGCTATTCTGGCCATAAACAGTGCAAATAGCACTCGCGTCTGTTCCCAGCAAATACAGTGTATTGGACTGAAGAGAAGCTCCTGTTTTACTTAGTTTCCAATACTGAGTTGAACTAGATATGCCCCGTTTGTGTAGGAAGCACAGTTCTCTTGTTCTGAGCTAGCTCACTGTACTGGCCCTATAGGAAACACAGTGGAGTGCAAGAGTGCCTGTTTCTCAAAAGCAGAGTGTTTTTCTTGTAAGGCCGACTGGGGTTCAATACAACTTCCTAAACGGAGTTGATTCACATTGAGTTTCAAGTTCTAGCATTAAGTGTTAATTCAGGGTAAGAACACAACTATTGTGCTATTCTGGCCATAAACAGTGCAATAGGACTCGCGTCTGTTCCCAGCAAATACAGTGTATTGGACTGAAGAGAGGCTCCTGTTTTACTTAGTTTCCAATACTGAGTTGAACTAGATATGCCCCGTTTGTGTAGGAAGCACAGTTCTCTTGTTCTGAGCTAGCTCACTGTACTGGCCCTATAGGAAACACAGTAGAGTGCAAGAGTGCCTGTTTCTCAAAAGCAGAGTGTTTTTCTTGTAAGGCCGACTGTTTTTTTGAGTGCAAGAATGCCCGTTTCTCAAAAGCAGAGTGTTTTTCTTGCATGGCACACTAGGGTTCAGTTAAACTTCCTAAACGGAGTTGAATCACGTTCAGTTTCAAGTTCTAGCAGCAATTGTTCATTCAGGCTAAGAACATCACTCTTGTGCTATTCTGGCCATACAGTGCAAATAGTATTCGCGTGTGTTCCCAGCAAGTACAGTGTATTGGACTGAAGAGAAGCTCCTGTTTTACTTAGTTTCCAATCCTGAGTTGAAGTAAATATGCCCCGTTTTTGAAGGAAGCACAGTTCTTTTGTTCTGAGCTAGCTCACTGTACTGGCCCTTTTGGAAACACAGTAGAGTGCAAGAATGCCCGTTTCTCAAAAGCAGAGTGTTTTTCTTGCATGGCACACTAGGGTTCAGTTAAACTTCCTAAACGGAGTTGAATCACGTTCAATTTCAAGTTCTAGCAGCAGGGGTTCATTCAGGCTAAGAACAGCACTCTTGTGGTATTCTGGCCATACACAGTGCAAATAGCATTCGCGTCTGTTCAGAGAAAGTACAGTGTATTGGACTGAAGAGAAGCTCCTGTTTTACTTAGTTTCCATTCCTGAGTTGAGCTAGATATGCCCCGTTTGTGTAGGCAGCACGGTTCTTTTGTACTGAGCTAGCTCACTGTACTGGCTCGATAGGAAACACAGTAGAGTGCAAGAATGCCCGTTTCTCAAAAGCAGAGTGTTTTTCTTGCATGGCACACTAGGGTTCAGTTAAACTTCCTAAACGGAGTTGAATCACGTTCAGTTTCAAGTTCTAGCAGCAGGGGTTCATTCAGGCTAAGAACAGCACTCTTGTGCTATTCTGGCCATACACAGTGCAACCAGCATTCGAGTCTTTTCCCAGCAAGTACAGTGTATTGGACTGAAGAGAAGCTCCTGTTTTACTTAGTTTCCAATACTGAGTTGAACTAGATATTCCCCGTTTGTGTAGGAAACACAGTTCTCTTGTTCTGAGCTAGCTCACTGTACTGGCCCTATAGGAAACACCGTAGAGTGCAAGAGTGCCTGTTTCTCAAAAGCAGAGTGTTTTTCTTGTAAGGCCGACTGGGGTTCAATACAACTTCCTAAACGGAGTTGATTCACATTCAGTTTCAAGTTCTAGCATTAAGTGTTAATTCAGGGTAAGAACACCACTATTGTGCTATTCTGGCCATAAACAGTGCAAATAGCACTCGCGTCTGTTCCCAGCAAATACAGTGTATTGGACTGAAGAGAAGCTCCTGTTTTACTTAGTTTCCAATACTGAGTTGAACTAGATATGCCCCGTTTGTGTAGGAAGCACAGTTCTCTTGTTCTGAGCTAGCTCACTGTACTGGCCCTATAGGAAACACAGTAGAGTGCAAGAGTGCCTGTTTCTCAAAAGCAGAGTGTTTTTCTTGTAAGGCCGACTGGGGTTCAATACAACTTCCTAAACGGAGTTGATTCACATTGAGTTTCAAGTTCTAGCATTAAGTGTTAATTCAGGGTAAGAACACCACTATTGTGCTATTCTGGCCATAAACAGTGCAAATAGCACTCGTGTCTGTTCCCAGCAAATACAGTGTATTGGACTGAAGAGAAGCTCCTGTTTTACTTAGTTTCCAATACTGAGTTGAACTAGATATGCCCCGTTTGTGTAGGAAGCACAGTTCTCTTGTTCTGAGCTAGCTCACTGTACAGGCCCTATAGGAAACACAGTAGAGTGCAAGAGTGCCTGTTTCTCAAAAGCAGAGTGTTTTTCTTGTAAGGCCGACTGGGGTTCAATACAACTTCCTAAACGGAGTTGATTCACATTGAGTTTCAAGTTCTAGCATTAAGTGTTAATTCAGGGTAAGAACACCACTATTGTGCTATTCCGGCCATAAACAGTGCAAATTAGCTCTCGCGTCTGTTCCCAGCAAATACAGTGTATTGGACTGAAGAGAAGCCCCTGTTTTACTTAGTTTCCAATACTGAGTTGAACTAGATATGCCCCGTTTGTGTAGGAAGCACAGTTCTCTTGTTCTGAGCTAGCTCACTGTACTGGCCCTATAGGAAACACAGTACAGTGCAAGAGTGCCTGTTTCTCAAAAGCAGAGTGTTTTTCTTGTAAGGCCGACTGGGGTTCAATACAACTTCCTAAACGGAGTTGATTCACATTGAGATTCAAGTTCTAGCATTAAGTGTTAATTCAGGGTAAGAACACCACTATTGTGCTATTCTAGCCATAAACAGTGCAATTGCACTCGCGTCTGTTCCCAGCAAATACAGTGTATTGGACTGAAGAGAAGCTCCTGTTTTACTTAGTTTCCAATACTGAGTTGAAATAGATATGCCCCGTTTGTGTAGGAAGCACAGTTCTCTTGTTCTGAGCTAGCTCACTGTACTGGCCCTATAGGAAACACAGTAGAGTGCAAGAGTGCCTGTTTCTCAAAAGCAGAGTGTTTTTCTGGTAAGGCCGACTGGGGTTCAATACAACTTCCTAAACGGAGTTGATTCACATTGAGTTTCAAGTTCTAGCATTAAGTGTTAATTCAGGGTAAGAACACCACTTTTGTGCTATTCTGGCCATAAACAGTGCAAATAGCACTCGCGTCTGTTCCCAGCAAATACAGTGTATTGGACTGAAGAGAAGCTCCTGTTTTACTTAGTTTCCAATACTGAGTTGAACTAGATATGCCCCGTTTGTGTAGGAAGCACAGTTCTCTTGTTCTGAGCTAGCTCACTGTACTGGCCCTATAGGAAACACAGTAGAGTGCAAGAGTGCCTGTTTCTCAAAAGCAGAGTGTTTTTCTTGTAAGGCCGACTGTTTTTTCGAGTGCAAGAATGCCCGTTTCTCAAAAGCAGAGTGTTTTTTTTGCATGGCACACTAGGGTTCAGTTAAACTTCCTAAACGGAGTTGAATCACGTTCAGTTTCAAGTTCTAGCAGCAAGGGTTCATTGAGGCTAAGAACAGCACTCTTGTGCTATTCTGGCCATACACAGTGCAACCAGCATTCGAGTCTTTTCCCAGCAAGTACAGTGTATTGGACTGAAGAGAAGCTCCTGTTTTACTTAGTTTCCAATACTGAGTTGAACTAGATATGCCCCGTTTGTGTAGGAAACACAGTTCTCTTGTTCTGAGCTAGCTCACTGTACTGGCCCTATAGGAAACACAGTAGAGTGCAAGAGTGCCTGTTTCTCAAAAGCAGAGTGTTTTTCTTGTAAGGCCGACTGGGGTTCAATACAACTTCCTAAACGGAGTTGATTCACATTGAGTTTCAAGTTCTAGCATTAAGTGTTAATTCAGGGTAAGAACACCACTATTGTGCTATTCTGGCTATAAACAGTGCAATAGCACTCGCGTCTGTTCCCAGCAAATACAGTGTATTGGACTGAAGAGAGGCTCCTGTTTTACTTAGTTTCCAATACTGAGTTGAACTAGATATGCCCCGTTTGTGTAGGAAGCACAGTTCTCTTGTTCTGAGCTAGCTCACTGTACTGGCCCTATAGGAAACACAGTAGAGTGCAAGAGTGCCTGTTTCTCAAAAGCAGAGTGTTTTTCTTGTAAGGCCGACTGTTTTTTTGAGTGCAAGAATGCCCATTTCTCAAAAGCAGATTGTTTTTCTTGCATGGCACACTAGGGTTCAGTTAAACTTCCTAAACGGAGTTGAATCACGTTAAGTTTCAAGTTCTAGCAGCAAGGGTTCATTGAGGCTAAGAACTGCACTCTTGTGCTATTCTGGCCATACACAGTGCAACCAGCATTCGAGTCTTTTCCCAGCAGGTACAGTGTATTGGACTGAAGAGAAGCTCCTGTTTTACTTAGTTTCCAATACTGAGTTGAACTAGATATGCCCCGTTTGTGTAGGAAGCACAGTTCTCTTGTTCTGAGCTAGCTCACTGTACTGGCCCTATAGGAAACACAGTAGAGTGCAAGAGTGCCTGTTTCTCAAAAGCAGAGTGTTTTTCTTGTAAGGCCGACTGGGGTTCAATACAACTTCCTAAACGGAGTTGATTCACATTGAGTTTCAAGTTCTAGCATTAAGTGTTAATTCAGGGTAAGAGAACCACTATTGTGCTATTCTGGCCATAAACAGTGCAAATAGCACTCGCGTCTGTTCCCAGCAAATACAGTGTATTGGACTGAAGAGAAGCTCCTGTTTTACTTAGTTTCCAATACTGAGTTGAACTAGATATGCCCCGTTTGTGTAGGAAGCACAGTTCTCTTGTTCTGAGCTAGCTCACTGTACTGGCCCTATAGGAAACACAGTAGAGTGCAAGAGTGCCTGTTTCTCAAAAGCAGAGTGTTTTTCTTGTAAGGCCGACTGTTTTTTTGAGTGCAAGAATGCCCGTTTCTCAAAAGCAGAGTGTTTTTCTTGCATGGCACACTAGGGTTCAGTTAAACTTCCTAAACGGAGTTGAATCACGTTCAGTTTCAAGTTCTAGCAGCAATTGTTCATTCAGGCTAAGAACATCACTCTTGTGCTATTCTGGCCATACAGTGCAAATAGTATTCGCGTGTGTTCCCAGCAAGTACAGTGTATTGGACTGAAGAGAAGCTCCTGTTTTACTTAGTTTCCAATCCTGAGTTGAAGTAAATATGCCCCGTTTTTGAAGGAAGCACAGTTCTTTTGTTCTGAGCTAGCTCACTGTACTGGCCCTTTTGGAAACACAGTAGAGTGCAAGAATGCCCGTTTCTCAAAAGCAGAGTGTTTTTCTTGCATGGCACACTAGGGTTCAGTTAAACTTCCTAAACGGAGTTGAATCACGTTCAATTTCAAGTTCTAGCAGCAGGGGTTCATTCAGGCTAAGAACAGCACTCTTGTGGTATTCTGGCCATACACAGTGCAAATAGCATTCGCGTCTGTTCAGAGAAAGTACAGTGTATTGGACTGAAGAGAAGCTCCTGTTTTACTTAGTTTCCATTCCTGAGTTGAGCTAGATATGCCCCGTTTGTGTAGGCAGCACGGTTCTTTTGTACTGAGCTAGCTCACTGTACTGGCTCGATAGGAAACACAGTAGAGTGCAAGAATGCCCGTTTCTCAAAAGCAGAGTGTTTTTCTTGCATGGCACACTAGGGTTCAGTTAAACTTCCTAAACGGAGTTGAATCACGTTCAGTTTCAAGTTCTAGCAGCAGGGGTTCATTCAGGCTAAGAACAGCACTCTTGTGCTATTCTGGCCATACACAGTGCAACCAGCATTCGAGTATTTTCCCAGCAAGTACAGTGTATTGGACTGAAGAGAAGCTCCTGTTTTACTTAGTTTCCAATACTGAGTTGAACTAGATATTCCCCGTTTGTGTAGGAAACACAGTTCTCTTGTTCTGAGCTAGCTCACTGTACTGGCCCTATAGGAAACACCGTAGAGTGCAAGAGTGCCTGTTTCTCAAAAGCAGAGTGTTTTTCTTGTAAGGCCGACTGGGGTTCAATACAACTTCCTAAACGGAGTTGATTCACATTCAGTTTCAAATTCTAGCATTAAGTGTTAATTCAGGGTAAGAACACCACTATTGTGCTATTCTGGCCATAAACAGTGCAAATAGCACTCGCGTCTGTTCCCAGCAAATACAGTGTATTGGACTGAAGAGAAGCTCCTGTTTTACTTAGTTTCCAATACTGAGTTGAACTAGATATGCCCCGTTTGTGTAGGAAGCACAGTTCTCTTGTTCTGAGCTAGCTCACTGTACTGGCCCTATAGGAAACACAGTAGAGTGCAAGAGTGCCTGTTTCTCAAAAGCAGAGTGTTTTTCTTGTAAGGCCGACTGGGGTTCAATACAACTTCCTAAACGGAGTTGATTCACATTGAGTTTCAAGTTCTAGCATTAAGTGTTAATTCAGGGTAAGAGAACCACTATTGTGCTATTCTGGCCATAAACAGTGCAAATAGCACTCGCGTCTGTTCCCAGCAAATACAGTGTATTGGACTGAAGAGAAGCTCCTGTTTTACTTAGTTTCCAATACTGAGTTGAACTAGATATGCCCCGTTTGTGTAGGAAGCACAGTTCTCTTGTTCTGAGCTAGCTCACTGTACTGGCCCTATAGGAAACACAGTAGAGTGCAAGAGTGCCTGTTTCTCAAAAGCAGAGTGTTTTTCTTGTAAGGCCGACTGGGGTTCAATACAACTTCCTAAACGGAGTTGATTCACATTGAGTTTCAAGTTCTAGCATTAAGTGTTAATTCAGGGTAAGAACACAACTATTGTGCTATTCTGGCCATAAACAGTGCAATAGGACTCGCGTCTGTTCCCAGCAAATACAGTGTATTGGACTGAAGAGAGGCTCCTGTTTTACTTAGTTTCCAATACTGAGTTGAACTAGATATGCCCCGTTTGTGTAGGAAGCACAGTTCTCTTGTTCTGAGCTAGCTCACTGTACTGGCCCTATAGGAAACACAGTAGAGTGCAAGAGTGCCTGTTTCTCAAAAGCAGAGTGTTTTTCTTGTAAGGCCGACTGTTTTTTTGAGTGCAAGAATGCCCGTTTCTCAAAAGCAGAGTGTTTTTCTTGCATGGCACACTAGGGTTCAGTTAAACTTCCTAAACGGAGTTGAATCACGTTCAGTTTCAAGTTCTAGCAGCAATTGTTCATTCAGGCTAAGAACATCACTCTTGTGCTATTCTGGCCATACAGTGCAAATAGTATTCGCGTGTGTTCCCAGCAAGTACAGTGTATTGGACTGAAGAGAAGCTCCTGTTTTACTTAGTTTCCAATCCTGAGTTGAAGTAAATATGCCCCGTTTTTGAAGGAAGCACAGTTCTTTTGTTCTGAGCTAGCTCACTGTACTGGCCCTTTTGGAAACACAGTAGAGTGCAAGAATGCCCGTTTCTCAAAAGCAGAGTGTTTTTCTTGCATGGCACACTAGGGTTCAGTTAAACTTCCTAAACGGAGTTGAATCACGTTCAATTTCAAGTTCTAGCAGCAGGGGTTCATTCAGGCTAAGAACAGCACTCTTGTGGTATTCTGGCCATACACAGTGCAAATAGCATTCGCGTCTGTTCAGAGAAAGTACAGTGTATTGGACTGAAGAGAAGCTCCTGTTTTACTTAGTTTCCATTCCTGAGTTGAGCTAGATATGCCCCGTTTGTGTAGGCAGCACGGTTCTTTTGTACTGAGCTAGCTCACTGTACTGGCTCGATAGGAAACACAGTAGAGTGCAAGAATGCCCGTTTCTCAAAAGCAGAGTGTTTTTCTTGCATGGCACACTAGGGTTCAGTTAAACTTCCTAAACGGAGTTGAATCACGTTCAGTTTCAAGTTCTAGCAGCAGGGGTTCATTCAGGCTAAGAACAGCACTCTTGTGCTATTCTGGCCATACACAGTGCAACCAGCATTCGAGTCTTTTCCCAGCAAGTACAGTGTATTGGACTGAAGAGAAGCTCCTGTTTTACTTAGTTTCCAATACTGAGTTGAACTAGATATTCCCCGTTTGAGTAGGAAACACAGTTCTCTTGTTCTGAGCTAGCTCACTGTACTGGCCCTATAGGAAACACCGTAGAGTGCAAGAGTGCCTGTTTCTCAAAAGCAGAGTGTTTTTCTTGTAAGGCCGACTGGGGTTCAATACAACTTCCTAAACGGAGTTGATTCACATTCAGTTTCAAGTTCTAGCATTAAGTGTTAATTCAAGGTAAGAACACCACTATTGTGCTATTCTGGCCATAAACAGTGCAAATAGCACTCGCGTCTGTTCCCAGCAAATACAGTGTATTGGACTGAAGAGAAGCTCCTGTTTTACTTAGTTTCCAATACTGAGTTGAACTAGATATGCCCCGTTTGTGTAGGAAGCACAGTTCTCTTGTTCTGAGCTAGCTCACTGTACTGGCCCTATAGGAAACACAGTAGAGTGCAAGAGTGCCTGTTTCTCAAAAGCAGAGTGTTTTTCTTGTAAGGCCGACTGGGGTTCAATACAACTTCCTAAACGGAGTTGATTCACATTGAGTTTCAAGTTCTAGCATTAAGTGTTAATTCAGGGTAAGAACACCACTATTGTGCTATTCTGGCCATAAACAGTGCAAATAGCACTCGTGTCTGTTCCCAGCAAATACAGTGTATTGGACTGAAGAGAAGCTCCTGTTTTACTTAGTTTCCAATACTGAGTTGAACTAGATATGCCCCGTTTGTGTAGGAAGCACAGTTCTCTTGTTCTGAGCTAGCTCACTGTACAGGCCCTATAGGAAACACAGTAGAGTGCAAGAGTGCCTGTTTCTCAAAAGCAGAGTGTTTTTCTTGTAAGGCCGACTGGGGTTCAATACAACTTCCTAAACGGAGTTGATTCACATTGAGTTTCAAGTTCTAGCATTAAGTGTTAATTCAGGGTAAGAACACCACTATTGTGCTATTCTGGCCATAAACAGTGCAAATTAGCTCTCGCGTCTGTTCCCAGCAAATACAGTGTATTGGACTGAAGAGAAGCCCCTGTTTTACTTAGTTTCCAATACTGAGTTGAACTAGATATGCCCCGTTTGTGTAGGAAGCACAGTTCTCTTGTTCTGAGCTAGCTCACTGTACTGGCCCTATAGGAAACACAGTACAGTGCAAGAGTGCCTGTTTCTCAAAAGCAGAGTGTTTTTCTTGTAAGGCCGACTGGGGTTCAATACAACTTCCTAAACGGAGTTGATTCACATTGAGATTCAAGTTCTAGCATTAAGTGTTAATTCAGGGTAAGAACACCACTATTGTGCTATTCTAGCCATAAACAGTGCAATTGCACTCGCGTCTGTTCCCAGCAAATACAGTGTATTGGACTGAAGAGAAGCTCCTGTTTTACTTAGTTTCCAATACTGAGTTGAAATAGATATGCCCCGTTTGTGTAGGAAGCACAGTTCTCTTGTTCTGAGCTAGCTCACTGTACTGGCCCTATAGGAAACACAGTAGAGTGCAAGAGTGCCTGTTTCTCAAAAGCAGAGTGTTTTTCTGGTAAGGCCGACTGGGGTTCAATACAACTTCCTAAACGGAGTTGATTCACATTGAGTTTCAAGTTCTAGCATTAAGTGTTAATTCAGGGTAAGAACACCACTTTTGTGCTATTCTGGCCATAAACAGTGCAAATAGCACTCGCGTCTGTTCCCAGCAAATACAGTGTATTGGACTGAAGAGAAGCTCCTGTTTTACTTAGTTTCCAATACTGAGTTGAACTAGATATGCCCCGTTTGTGTAGGAAGCACAGTTCTCTTGTTCTGAGCTAGCTCACTGTACTGGCCCTATAGGAAACACAGTAGAGTGCAAGAGTGCCTGTTTCTCAAAAGCAGAGTGTTTTTCTTGTAAGGCCGACTGTTTTTTCGAGTGCAAGAATGCCCGTTTCTCAAAAGCAGAGTGTTTTTTTTGCATGGCACACTAGGGTTCAGTTAAACTTCCTAAACGGAGTTGAATCACGTTCAGTTTCAAGTTCTAGCAGCAAGGGTTCATTGAGGCTAAGAACAGCACTCTTGTGCTATTCTGGCCATACACAGTGCAACCAGCATTCGAGTCTTTTCCCAGCAAGTACAGTGTATTGGACTGAAGAGAAGCTCCTGTTTTACTTAGTTTCCAATACTGAGTTGAACTAGATATGCCCCGTTTGTGTAGGAAACACAGTTCTCTTGTTCTGAGCTAGCTCACTGTACTGGCCCTATAGGAAACACAGTAGAGTGCAAGAGTGCCTGTTTCTCAAAAGCAGAGTGTTTTTCTTGTAAGGCCGACTGTTGTTCAATACAACTTCTTAAACGGAGTTGATTCACATTGAGTTTCAAGTTCTAGCATTAAGTGTTAATTCAGGGTAAGAACACCACTATTGTGCTATTCTGGCCATAAACAGTGCAAATAGCACTCGCGTCTGTTCCCAGCAAATACAGTGTATTGGACTGAAGAGAAGCTCCTGTTTTACTTAGTTTCCAATACTGAGTTGAACTAGATATGCCCCGTTTGTGTAGGAAGCACAGTTCTCTTGTTCTGAGCTAACTCACTGTACTGGCCCTATAGGAAACATAGTAGAGTGCAAGAGTGCCTGTTTCTCAAAAGCAGAGTGTTTTTCTTGTAAGGCCGACTGGGGTTCAATACAACTTCCTAAACGGAGTTGATTCACATTGAGTTTCAAGTTCTAGCATTAAGTGTTAATTCAGGGTAAGAACACCACTATTGTGCTATTCTGGCCATAAACAGTGCAAATAGCACTCGCCTCTGTTCCCAGCAAATACAGTGTATTGGACTGAAGAGAAGCTCCTGTTTTACTTAGTTTCCAATACTGAGTTGAACTAGATATGCCCCGTTTGTGTAGGAAACACAGTTCTCTTGTTCTGAGCTAGTTCACTGTACTGGCCATATAGGAAACACAGTAGAGTGCAAGAATGCCTGTTTCTCAAAAGCAGAGTGTTTTTCTTGTAAGGCCGACTGTTTTTTTGAGTGCAAGAATGCCCGTTTCTCAAAAGCAGAGTGTTTTTCTTGCATGGCACACTAGGGTTCAGTTAAACTTCCTAAACGGAGTTGAATCACGTTCAGTTTCAAGTTCTAGCAGCAAGGGTTCATTCAGGCTAAGAACATCACTCTTGTGCTATTCTGGCCATTAAGTACAAATAGTATTCGCGTGTGTTCCCAGCATGTACAGTGTATTGGACTGAAGAGAAGCTCCTGTTTTACTTAGTTTCCAATCCTGAGTTGAAGTAAATATGCCCCGTTTTTGAAGGAAGCACAGTTCTTTTGTTCTGAGCTAGCTCACTGTACTGGCCCTTTTGGAAACACAGTAGAGTGCAAGAATGCCCGTTTCTCAAAAGCAGAGTGTTTTTCTTGCATGGCACACTAGGGTTCAGTTAAACTTCCTAAACGGAGTTGAATCACGTTCAGTTTCAAGTTCTAGCAGTAGGGGTTCATTCAGGCTAAGAACAGCACTCTTGTGCTATTCTGGCCGTACACAGTGCAAATAGCATTCGCGTCTGTTCCCAGCAAGTATAGTGTATTGGACTGAAGAGAAGCTCCTGTTTTACTTAGTTTCCAATCCTGAGTTGAACTAGATATGCCCCGTTTGTGTTGGAAGCACGATTCTTTTGTTCTGAGCTAGCTCACTGTACTGGCCCTATAGGAAACACAGTAGAGTGCAAGAATGCCCATTTCTCAAAAGCAGAGTGTTTTTCTTGCATGGCACCCTAGGTTTCTGTTAAACTTCCTAAACGGAACTGAATCACGTTCAGTTTCAAGTTCTAGCAGCAAGGGTTCATTCAGGCTAAGAACAGCACTCTTGTGCTCTTCTGGCCATACACAGTGCAAATAGCATTCGCGTCTGTTCCCGGCAAGTACAGTGTATTGGACTGAAGAGAAGCTCCTGTTTTACTTAGTTTCCAATCCTGAGTTGAACTAAATATGCCCCGTTTGTGTAGGCAGCACGGTTCTTTTGTTCTGAGCTAGCTCACTGTACTGGCCCTATAGGAAACACAGTAGAGTGGAAGAATGCCCGTTTATCATAAGCAGAGTTTTTTTCTTGCAGGGCACACTAGGGTTCAGTTAAACTTCCTAAACAGAACTGAATCACGTTCAGTTTCAAGTTCTAGCAGCAAGGTTTCATTCAGGCTAAGAACAGCACTCTTGTGCTATTCTGGCCATACACAGTGCAAATAGCATTCGTGTCTGTTCCCACCAAATACAGTGTATTGGACTGAAGAGATGCTCCTGTTTTACTTAGTTTCCAATCCTGAGTTGAACTAGATATGCCCCGTTTGTGTAGGAAGCACGGTTCTTTTGTTCTGAGCTAGGTCACTGGACTGGCCCTCTAGGAAACACAGTAGAGTGCAAGAATGCCCGTTTCTCAAAAGCAGAGTGTTTTTCTTGCATGGCACGCTAGGGTTCAGTTAAACTTCCTAATCGGAGTTGAATCACGTTCAGTTTCAAGTTCTAGCAGCAGGGGTTCATTCAGGCTAAGAACAGCACTCTTGTGCTATTCTGGCCATACACAGTGCAAATAGCATTCGCGTCTGTTCCCAGCAAGTACAGTGTATTGGACTGAAGAGAAGCTCCTGTTTTACTTAGTTTCCAATACTGAGTTGAACTAGATATGCCCCGTTTGTGTAGGAAGCACAGTTCGTTTGTTTTGAGCTAGCTCACTGTACTGCCCCTATAGGAAACACACTAGATGCAAGAATGCCCGTTTCTCAAAAGCAGAGTGTTTTTCTTGCATGGCACACTAGGGTTCAGTTAAACTTCCTAAACGGAGATGAATCACGTTCAGTTTCAAGTTCTAGCAGCAAGGGTTCATTCAGGCTAAGAACAGCACTCTTGTGCTATTCTGGCCATACACAGTGCAAATAGCATTCGCGTCTTCCCAGCAAGTACAGTGTATTGGACTGAAGAGAAGCTCCTGTTTTACTTAGGTTCCAATCCTGACTTGAACTAGATATGCCCCGTTTGTGTAGGAAGCACAGTTCTTTTGTTCTGAGCTAGCTCACTGTACTGGCGCTTTAGGAAACACAGTAGAGTGCAAGAATGCCCGTTTCTCAAAAGCAGAGTGTTTTTCTTGCATGGCACACTAGGGTTCAGTTAAACTTCTTAAACGGAATTGAATCACTTTCAGTTTCAAGTTCTAGCAGCAAGGGTTCATTCAGACTAAGAACAGCACTCTTGTGCTATTCTGGCCATACACAGTGCAAAAGCATTCTCGTCTGTTCCCAGCAAATACAGTGTATTGGGCTGAAGAGAAGCTCCTGTTTTACTTAGTTTCCAATGCAGAGTTGAACTAGATATGCCCCGTTTGTGTAGGAAGCACAGTTCATTTGTTCTGAGCTAGCTCACTGTACTGGCCCTATAGGAAACACAGTAGAGTGCAAGAATGTCCGTTTCTCAAAAGCAGAGTGTTTTTCTTGCATGGCACACTTGGGATCAGTTAAACTTCCTAAACGGAGTTGAATCACATTCAGTTTCAAGTTCTAGGAGCAAGGGTTCATTCAGGCTAAGAACAGCACTCTTGTGCTATTCTGGCCATACACAGTGCAAATAGCATTCGCGTCTGTTCCCAGCAAGTATAGTGTATTGGACTGAAGAGAAGCTCCTGTTTTACTTAGTTTCCAATCCTGAGTTGAACTAGATATGCCCCATTTGTGTAGGAAGCACAGTTTTTTTTTTCTGAGCTAGCTCACTGTACTGGCCCTATAGGAAACACAGAAGAGTGCAAGAATGCCTGTTTCTCAAAAGCAGAGTGTTTTTCTTGCATGGCACACTAGGGTTAAGATAAACTTCCTAAACGGAGCTGAATCACATTCAGTTTCAAGTTCTAGCAGCAAGGGTTCACTCAGGCTAAGAACAGCACTCTTGTGCTATTCTGGCCATACACAGTGCAAATAGCATTCGCGTCTGTTCCCAGCAAGTACAGTGTATTGGGCTGAAGAGAAGCTCCTGTTTTACTTAGTTTCCAATCCTGAGTTGAACTAGATATGCCCCGTTTGTGTAGGAAGCACAGTTCTTTTGTTCTGAGGTAGCTCACAGTACTGGCCCTATAGGAAACACAGTAGAGTGCAAGAATGCCCGTTTCTCAAAAGCAGTGTGTTTTTCTTGCATGGCACACTAGGGTTCAGTTATACTTCCTAAACGGAGTTGAATCACGTTCAGTTTCAAGTTCTAGCAGCAAGGGTTCATTCAGGCTAAGAACAACACTCTTGTGCTATTCTGGTCATACACAGTGCAAATAGCATTCGCCTCTTCCCAGCAAGTACAGTGTATTGGACTGAAGAGAAGCTCCTGTTTTACTTAGGTTCCAATCCTGAGTTGAACTAGATATGCCCCGTTTGTGTAGGAAGCACAGTTCTTTTGTTCTGAGCTAGCTCACAGTACTGGCCCTATAGGAAACACAGTAGAGTGCAAGAATGCCCGTTTCTCAAAAGCAGTGTGTTTTTCTTGCATGGCACACTAGGGTTCAGTTATACTTCCTAAACGGAGTTGAATCACGTTCAGTTTCAAGTTCTAGCAGCAAGGGTTCATTCAGGCTAAGAACAGCACTCTTGTGCTATTCTGGTCATACACAGTGCAAATAGCATTCGCCTCTTCCCAGCAAGTACAGTGTATTGGACTGAAGAGAAGCTCCTGTTTTACTTAGGTTCCAATCCTGAGTTGAACTAGATATGCCCCGTTTGTGTAGGAAGCACGGTTCTTTTGTTCTGAGCTAGCTCACTGTACTGGCCCTATAGGAAACACAGTAGAGTGCAAGAATGCCCATTTCTCAAAAGCAGAGTGTTTTTCTTGCATGGCACCCTAGGGTTCTGTTAAACTTCCTAAACGGAACTGAATCACGTTCAGTTTCAAGTTCTAGCAGCAAGGGTTCATTCAGGCTAAGAACAGCACTCTTGTGCTCTTCTGGCCATACACAGTGCAAATAGCATTCGCGTCTGTTCCCAGCAAGTACAGTGTATTGGACTGAAGAGAAGCTCCTGTTTTACTTAGTTTCCAATCCTGAGTTGAACTAAATATGCCCCGTTTGTGTAGGCAGCACTGTTCTTTTGTTCTGAGCTAGCTCACTGTACTGGCCATATAGGAAACACAGTAGAGTGGAAGAATGCCCGTTTCTCATAAGCAGAGTTTTTTTCTTGCAGGGCACACTAGGGTTCAGTTAAACTTCCTAAACAGAACATAATCACGTTCAGTTTCAAGTTCTATTAGCAAGGGTTCATTCAGGCTAAGAACAGACATCTTGTGCTATTCTGGCCATACACAGTGCAAATAGCATTCGTGTCTGTTCCCACCAAATACAGTGTATTGGACTGAAGAGATGCTCCTGTTTTACTTAGTTTCCAATCCTGAGTTGAACTAGATATGCCCCGTTTTTGTAGGAAGCACAGTTCGTTTGTTTTGAGCTAGCTCACTGTACTGCCTCTATAGGAAACACACTAGATGCAAGAATTCCCGTTTCTCAAAGCAGAGTGTTTTTCTTGCATGGCACACTAGGGTTCAGTTAAACTTCCTAAACGGAGTTGAATCACGTTCAGTTTACAGTTCTAGCAGCAAGGGTTCATTCAGGCTAAGAACAGCACTCTTGTGCTATTCTGGCCATACACAGTGCAAATAGCATTCGCGTCTTCCCAGCAAGTACAGTGTATTGGACTGAAGAGAAGCTCCTGTTTTACTTAGGTTCCAATCCTGAGTTGAACTAGATATGCCCCGTTTGTGTAGGAAGCACGGTTCTTTTGTTCTGAGCTAGCTCACTGTACTGGCGCTATAGGAAACACAGTAGAGTGCAAGTATGCCCGTTCCTCAAAAGCAGAGTGTTTTTCTTGCATGGCACACTAGTGTTCAGTTAAACTTCTTAAACGGAATTGAATCACTTTCAGTTTCAAGTTCTAGCAGCAAGGGTTCATTCAGACTTAGAACAGCACTCTTGTGCTATTCTGGCCATACACAGTGCAAATAGCATTCTCGTCCGTTCCCAGCAAATACAGTGTATTGGGCTGAAGAGAAGCTCCTGTTTTACTTAGTTTCCAATCCAGAGTTGAACTAGATATGCCCCGTTTGTGTAGGAAGCACAGTTCATTTGTTCTGAGCTAGCTCACTGTACTGGCCCTATAGGAAACACAGTAGAGTGCAAGAATGCCCGTTTCTCAAAAGCAGAGTGTTTTTCTTGCATGGCACACTATGGTTCAGTTAAACTTCCTAAACGGAATTGAATCACTTTCAGTTTAAAGTTCTAGCAGCAAGGGTTCATTCAGGCTAAGAACAGCACTCTTGTGCTATTCTGGCCATACACAGTGCAAATTGCATTGGCGTCTGTTCTCAGCAAATACAGTGCATTGGGCTGAAGAGATGCTCCTGTTTTACTTAGTTTCCAATACTGAGTTGAACTAGATATGCCCCGTTTGTGTAGGAAGCACAGTTCGTTTGTTTTGAGCTAGCTCACTGTACTGCCCCTATAGGAAACACACTAGATGCAAGAATGCCCGTTTCTCAAAAGCAGAGTGTTTTTCTTGCATGGCACACTAGGGTTCAGTTAAACTTCCTAAACGGAGTTGAATCACGTTCAGTTTCAAGTTCTAGACGCAAGGGTTCATTCAGGCTAAGAACAGCACTCTTGTGCTATTCTGGCCATACACAGTGCAAATAGCATTCGCGTCTGTTCCCAGCAAATATAGTGTATTGGGCTGAAGAGAAGCTCCTGTTTTACTTAGTTTCCAATCCAGAGTTTAACTAGATATGCCCCGTTTGTGTAGGAAGCACAGTTCATTTGTTCTGAGCTAGCTCACTTTACTGGCCCTATAGGAAACACAGTAGAGTGCAAGAATGCCCGTTTCTCAAAAGCAGAGTGTTTTTCTTGCATGGCACACTAGGGTTCAGTTAAACTTCCTAAACGGAGTTGAATCACATTCAGTTTCAAGTTCTAGGAGCAAGGGTTCATTCAGGCTATGAACAGCACTCTTGTGCTATTCTGGTCATACACAGTGCAAATAGCATTCGCGTCTGTTCCCAGCAAGTATAGTGTATTGGACTGAAGAGAAGCTCCTGTTTTACTTAGTTTCCAATCCTGAGTTGAACTAGATATGCCCCGTTTGTGTTGGAAGCACGGTTCTTTTGTTCTGATCTAGCTCACTGTACTGGCCCTATAGGAAACACAGTAGAGTGCAAGAATGCCCATTTCTCAAAAGCAGAGTGTTTTTCTTGCATGGCACCCTAGGTTTCTGTTAAACTTCCTAAATGGAACTGAATCACGTTCAGTTTCAAGATCTAGCAGCAAGGGTTCATTCAGGCTAAGAACAGCACTCTTGTGCTTTTCTGGCCATACACAGTGCAAATAGCATTCGTGTCTGTTCCCGGCAAGTACAGTGTATTGGACTGAAGAGAAGCTCCTGTTTTACTTAGTTTCCAATCCTGAGTTGAACTAAATATGCCCCGTTTGTGTAGGCAGCACGGTTCTTTTGTTCTGAGCTAGCTCACTGTACTGGCCCTATAGGAAACACAGTAGAGTGGAAGAATGCCCGTTTCTCATAAGCAGAGTTTTTTTCTTCCAGGGCACACTAGGGTTCAGTTAAACTTCCTAAACAGAACTGAATCACGTTCAGTTTCAAGTTCTAGCAGCAAGGTTTCATTCAGGCTAAGAACAGCACTCTTGTGCTATTCTGGCCATACACAGTGCAAATAGCATTCGTGTCTGTTCCCACCAAATACAGTGTATTGGACTGAAGAGATGCTCCTGTTTTACTTAGTTTCCAATCCTGAGTTGAACTAGATATGCCCCGTTTGTGTAGGAAGCACGGTTCTTTTGTACTGAGCTAGCTCACTGGACTGGCCCTATAGGAAACACAGTAGAGTGCAAGAATGCCCGTTTCTCAAAAGCAGAGTGTTTTTCTTGCATGGCACGCTAGGGTTCAGTTAAACTTCCTAATCGGAGTTGAATCACGTTCAGTTTCAAGTTCTAGCAGCAGGGGTTCATTCAGGCTAAGAACAGCACTCTTGTGCTATTCTGGCCATACACAGTGCAAATAGCATTCGCGTCTGTTCCCAGCAAGTACAGTGTATTGGACTGAAGAGAAGCTCCTGTTTTACTTAGTTTCCAATACTGAGTTGAACTAGATATGCCCCGTTTGTGTAGGAAGCACAGTTCGTTTGTTTTGAGCTAGCTCACTGTACTGCCCCTATAGGAAACACACTAGATGCAAGAATGCCCGTTTCTCAAAAGCAGAGTGTTTTTCTTGCATGGCACACTAGGGTTCAGTTAAACTTCCTAAACGGAGTTGAATCACGTTCAGTTTCAAGTTCTAGCAGCAAGGGTTCCTTCAGGCTAAGAACAGCACTCTTGTGCTATTCTGGCCATACACAGTGCAAATAGCATTCGCGTCTGTTCCCAGCAAGTATAGTGTATTGGACTGAAGAGAAGCTCCTGTTTTACTTAGTTTCCAATCCTCAGTTGAACTAGATATGCCCCGTTTGTGTTGGAAGCACGGTTCTTTTGTTCTGAGCTAGCTCACTGTACTGGCCCTATAGGAAACACAATAGAGTGCAAGAACGCTAGTTTCTCAAAAGCAGAGTGTTTTTCTTGCATGGCACCCTAGGGTTCTGTTAAACTTCCTAAACGGAACTGAATCACGTTCAGTTTCAAGTTCTAGCAGCAAGGGTTCATTCAGGCTAAGAACAGCACTCTTGTGCTCTTCTGGCCATACACAGTGCAAATAGCATTCGCGTCTGTTCCCAGCAAGTACAGTGTATTGGACTGAAGAGAAGCTCCTGTTTTACTAAGTTTCCAATCCTGAGTTGAAATAAATATGCCCCGTTTGTGTAGGCAGCACGGTTCTTTTGTTCTGAGCTAGCTCACTGTACTGGCCCTATAGGAAACACAGTAGAGTAGAAGAATGCCCGTTTCTCATAAGCAGGGTTTTTTTCTTGCAGGGCACACTAGGGTTCAGTTAAACTTCCTAAACAGAACTGAATCACGTTCAGTTTCAAGTTCTAGCAGCAAGGGTTCATTCAGGCTAAGAACAGCACTCTTGTGCTATTCTGGCCATACACAGTGCAAATAGCATTCGTGTCTGTTCCCACCAAATACAGTGTATTGGACTGAAGAGATGCTCCTGTTTTACTTAGTTTCCAATCCTGAGTTGAACTAGATATGCCCCGTTTGTGTAGGAAGCACGGTTCTTTTGTTCTGAGCTAGCTCACTGGACTGGCCCTATAGCAAACACAGTAGAGTGCAAGAATGCCCGTTTCTCAAAAGCAGAGTGTTTTTCTTGCATGGCACGTTAGGGTTCAGTTAAACTTCCTAATCGGAGTTGAATCACGTTCAGTTTCAAGTTCTAGCAGCAGGGGTTCATTCAGGCTAAGAACAGCACTCTTGTGCTATTCTGGCCATACACAGTGCAAATAGCATTCGCGTCTGTTCCCAGCAAGTACAGTGTATTGGACTGAAGAGAAGCTCCTGTTTTACTTAGTTTCCAATACTGAGTTGAACTAGATATGCCCCGTTTGTGTAGGAAGCACAGTTCGTTTGTTTTGAGCTAGCTCACTGTACTGCCCCTATAGGAAACACACTAGATGCAAGAATGCCCGTTTCTCAAAAGCAGAGTGTTTTTCTTGCATGGCACACTAGGGTTCAGTTAAACTTCCTAAACGGAGTTGAATCACGTTCAGTTTCAAGTTCTAGCAGCAAGGGTTCATTCAGGCTAAGAACAGCACTCTTGTGCTATTCTGGCCATACACAGTGCAAATAGCATTCGCGTCTTCCCAGCAAGTACAGTGTATTGGATTGAAGAGAAGCTCCTGTTTTACTTAGTTTCCAATCCTGAGTTGAACTAGATATGCCCCGTTTGTGTTGGAAGCACGGTTCTTTTGTTCTGAGCTAGCTCACTGTACTGGCACTATAGGAAACACAGTAGAGTGCAAGAATGCCCATTTCTCAAAAGCAGAGTGTTTTTCTTGCATGGCACCCTAAGTTTCTGTTAAACTTCCTAAACGGAACTGAATCACGTTCAGTTTCAAGTTCTACCAGCAAGGGTTCATTCAGGCTAAGAACAGCACTCTTGTGCTCTTCTGGCCATACACAGTGCAAATAGCATTCGCGTCTGTTCCCGGCAAGTACAGTGTATTGGACTGAAGAGAAGCTCCTGTTTTACTTAGTTTCCAATCCTGAGTTGAACTAAATATGCCCCGTTTGTGTAGGCAGCACGGTTCTTTTGTTCTGAGCTAGCTCACTGTACTGGCCCTATAGGAAACACAGTAGAGTGGAAGAATGCCCGTTTCTCATAAGCAGAGTTTTTTTCTTCCAGGGCACACTAGGGTTCAGTTAAACTTCCTAAACAGAACTGAATCACGTTCAGTTTCAAGTTCTAGCAGCAAGGTTTCATTCAGGCTAAGAACAGCACTCTTGTGCTATTCTGGCCATACACAGTGCAAATAGCATTCGTGTCTGTTCCCACCAAATACAGTGTATTGGACTGAAGAGATGCTCCTGTTTTACTTAGTTTCCAATCCTGAGTTGAACTAGATATGCCCCGTTTGTGTAGGAAGCACGGTTCTTTTGTTCTGAGCTAGCTCACTGGACTGGCCCTATAGGAAACACAGTAGAGTGCAAGAATGCCCGTTTCTCAAAAGCAGAGTGTTTTTCTTGCATGGCACGCTAGGGTTCAGTTAAACTTCCTAATCGGAGTTGAATCACGTTCAGTTTCAAGTTCTAGCAGCAGGGGTTCATTCAGGCTAAGAACAGCACTCTTGTGCTATTCTGGCCATACACAGTGCAAATAGCATTCGCGTCTGTTCCCAGCAAGTACAGTGTATTGGACTGAAGAGAAGCTCCTGTTTTACTTAGTTTCCAATACTGAGTTGAACTAGATATGCCCCGTTTGTGTAGGAAGCACAGTTCGTTTGTTTTGAGCTAGCTCACTGTACTGCCCCTATAGGAAACACACTAGATGCAAGAATGCCCGTTTCTCAAAAGCAGAGTGTTTTTCTTGCATGGCACACTAGGGTTCAGTTAAACTTCCTAAACGGAGTTGAATCACGTTCAGTTTCAAGTTCTAGCAGCAAGGGTTCCTTCAGGCTAAGAACAGCACTCTTGTGCTATTCTGGCCATACACAGTGCAAATAGCATTCGCGTCTTCCCAGCAAGTACAGTGTATTGGACTGAAGAGAAGCTCCTGTTTTACTTAGTTTCCAATCCTGAGTTGAACTAGATATGCCCCGTTTGTGTAGGAAGCACGGTTCTTTTGTTCTGAGCTAGCTCACTGTACTGGCGCTATATGAAACACAGTAGAGTGCAAGAATGCCCGTTTCTCAAAAGCAGAGTGTTTTTCTTGCATGGCACACTAGGGTTCAGTTAAACTTCTTAAACGGAATTGAATCACTTTCAGTTTCAAGTTCTAGCAGCAAGGGTTCATTCAGACTAAGAACAGCACTCTTGTGCTATTCTGGCCATACACAGTGCAAATAGCATTCTCGTCTGTTCCCAGCAAATACAGTGTATTGGGCTGAAGAGAAGCTCCTGTTTTACTTAGTTTCCAATCCAGAGTTGAACTAGATATGCCCCGTTTGTGTAGGAAGCACAGTTCATTTGTTCTGAGCTAGCTCACTGTACTGGCCCTATAGGAAACACAGTAGAGTGCAAGAATGCCCGTTTGTCAAAAGCAGAGTGTTTTTCTTGCATGGCACACTAGGGTTCAGTTAAACTTCCTAAACGGAGTTGAATCACATTCAGTTTCAAGTTCTAGGAGCAAGGGTTCATTCAGGCTAAGAACAGCACTCTTGTGCTATTCTGGCCATACACAGTGCAAATAGCATTCTCGTCTGTTCCCAGCAAGTATAGTGTATTGGACTGAAGAGAAGCTCCTGTTTTACTTAGTTTCCAATCCTGAGTTGAACTAGATATGCCCAGTTTGTGTTGGAAGCACGGTTCTTTTGTTCTGAGCTAGCTCACTGTACTGGCCCTGTAGGAAACACAGTAGAGTGCAAGAATGCCCATTTCTCAAAAGCAGAGTGTTTTTCTTGCATGGCACCCTAGGGTTCTGTTAAACTTCCTAAACGGAACTGAATCACGTTCAGTTTCAAGTTCTAGCAGCACGGGTTCATTCAGGCTAAGAACAGCACTCTTGTGCTCTTCTGGCCATACACAGTGCAAATAGCATTCGCGTCTGTTCCCAGCAAGTACAGTGTATTGGACTGAAGAGAAGCTCCTGTTTTACTAAGTTTCCAATCCTGAGTTGAAAAAAAAATATGCCCCGTTTGTGTAGGCAGCACGGTTCTTTTGTTCTGAGCTAGCTCACTGTACTGGCCCTATAGGAAACACAGTAGAGTGGAAGAATGCCCGTTTCTCATAAGCAGAGTTTTTTTCTTGCAGGGCACACTAGGGTTCAGTTAAACTTCCTAAACAGAACTGAATCACGTTCAGTTTCAAGTTCTACCAGCAAGGGTTCATTCAGGCTAAGAACAGCACTCTTGTGCTATTCTGGCCATACACAGTGCAAATAGCATTCGTGTCTGTTCCCACCAAATACAGTGTATTGGACTGAAGAGATGCTCCTGTTTTACTTAGTTTCCAATCCTGAGTTGAACTAGATATGCCCCGTTTGTGTAGGAAGCACGGTTCTTTTGTTCTGAGCTAGCTCACTGGACTGGCCCTATAGGAAACACAGTAGAGTGCAAGAATGCCCGTTTCTCAAAAGCAGAGTGTTTCTCTTGCATGGCACGTTAGGGTTCAGTTAAACTTCCTAATCGGAGTTGAATCACGTTCAGTTTCAAGTTCTAGCAGCAGAGGTTCATTCAGGCTAAGAACAGCACTCTTGTGCTATTCTGGCCATACACAGTGCAAATAGCATTCGCGTCTGTTCCCAGCAAGTACAGTGTATTGGACTGAAGAGAAGCTCCTGTTTTACTTAGTTTCCAATACTGAGTTGAACTAGATATGCCCCGTTTGTGTAGGAAGCACAGTTCGTTTGTTTTGAGCTAGCTCACTGTACTGCCCCTATAGGAAACACACTAGATGCAAGAATGCCCGTTTCTCAAAAGCAGAGTGTTTTTCTTGCATGGCACACTAGGGTTCAGTTAAACTTCCTAAACGGAGTTGAATCACGTTCAGTTTCAAGTTCTAGCAGCAAGGGTTCATTCAGGCTAAGAACAGCACTCTTGTGCTATTCTGGCCATACACAGTGCAAATAGCATTCGCGTCTTCCCAGCAAGTACAGTGTATTGGACTGATGAGAAGCTCCTGTTTTACTTAGGTTCCAATCCTGAGTTGAACTAGATATGCCCCGTTTGTGTAGGAAGCACGGTTCTTTTGTTCTGAGCTAGCTCACTGTACTGGCGCTATAGGAAACACAGTAGAGTGCAAGAATGCCCGTTTCTCAAAAGCAGAGTGTTTTTCTTGCATGGCACACTAGGGTTCAGTTAAACTTCTTAAACGGAATTGAATCACTTTCAGTTTAAAGTTCTAGCAGCAAGGGTTCATTCAGGCTAAGAACAGCACTCTTGTGCTATTCTGGCCATACACAGTGCAAATAGCATTCGCGTCTGTTCCCAGCAAATACAGTGTATTGGGCTGAAGAGAAGCTCCTGTTTTACTTAGTTTCCAATCCAGAGTTGAACTAGATATGCCCCGTTTGTGTAGGAAGCACAGTTCATTTGTTCTGAGCTAGCTCACTGTACTGGCCCTATAGGAAACACAGTAGAGTGCAAGAATGCCCGTTTCTCAAAAGCAGAGTGTTTTTCTTGCATGGCACACTAGGGTTCAGTTAAACTTCCTAAACGGAGTTGAATCACATTCAGTTTCAAGTTCTAGGAGCAAGGGTTCATTCAGGCTAAGAACAGCACTCTTGTGCTATTCTGGCCATACACAGTGCAAATAGCATTCGCGTCTGTTCCCAGCAAGTATAGTGTATTGGACTGAAGAGAAGCTCCTGTTTTACTTAGTTTCCAATCCTGAGTTGAACTAGATATGCCCCATTTGTGTAGGAAGCACAGTTTTTTTGTTCTGAACTAGCTCACTGTACTGGCCCTATAGGAAACACAGTAGAGTACAAGAATGCCTGTTTCTCAAAAGCAGAGTGTTTTTCTTGCATGGCACACTAGGGTTAAGATAAACTTCCTAAACGGAGCGGAATCACGTTCAGTTTCAAGTTCTAGCAGCAAGGGTTCACTCAGGCTAAGAACAGCACTCTTGTGCTATTCTGGCCATACACAGTGCAAATAGCATTCGCGTCTGTTCCCAGCAAGTACAGTGTATTGGGCTGAAGAGAAGCTCCTGTTTTACTTAGTTTCCAATCCTGAGTTGAACTAGATATGCCCCGTTTGTGTAGGAAGCACAGTTCTTTTGTTCTGAGCTAGCTCACAGTACTGGCCCTATAGGAAACACAGTAGAGTGCAAGAATGCCCGTTTCTCAAAAGCAGTGTGTTTTTCTTGCATGGCACACTAGGGTTCAGTTATACTTCCTAAACGGAGTTGAATCACGTTCAGTTTCAAGTTCTAGCAGCAAGGGTTCATTCAGGCTAAGAACAGCACTCTTGTGCTATTCTGGTCATACACAGTGCAAATAGCATTCGCCTCTTCCCAGCAAGTACAGTGTATTGGACTGAAGAGAAGCTCCTGTTTTACTTAGGTTCCAATCCTGAGTTGAACTAGATATGCCCCGTTTGTGTAGGAAGCACGGTTCTTTTGTTCTGAGCTAGCTCACTGTACTGGCGCTATAGGAAACACAGTAGAGTGCAAGAATGCCCGTTTCTCAAAAGCAGAGTTTTTTTCTTGCATGGCACCCTAGGGTTCAGTTAAACTTCCAAAACGGAGTTGAATCACATTCAGTTTCAAGTTCTAGGAGCAAGGGTTCATTCAGGCTAAGAACAGCACTCTTGTACTATTCTGGCCATACACAGTGCAAATAGCATTCGTGTCTGTTCCCAGCAAGTATAGTGTATTGGACTGAAGAGAAGCTCCTGTTTTACTTAGTTTCCAATCCTGAGTTGAACTAGATATGCCCCGTTTGTGTTGGAAGCACGGTTCTTTTGTTCTGAGCTAGCTCACTGTACTGGCCCTATAGGAAACACAGTAGAGTGCAAGAATGCCCATTTCTCAAAAGCAGAGTGTTTTTCTTGCATGGCACCCTAGGTTTCTGTTAAACTTCCTAAACGGAACTGAATCACGTTCAGTTTCAAGTTCTAGCAGCAAGGGTTCATTCAGGCTAAGAACAGCACTCTTGTGCTCTTCTGGCCATACACAGTGCAAATAGCATTCGCGTCTGTTCCCGGCAAGTACAGTGTATTGGACTGAAGAGAAGCTCCTGTTTTACTTAGTTTCCAATCCTGAGTTGAACTAAATATGCCCCGTTTGTGTAGGCAGCACGGTTCTTTTGTTCTGAGCTAGCTCACTGTACTGGCCCTATAGGAAACACAGTAGAGTGGAAGAATGCCCGTTTCTCATAAGCAGAGTTTTTTTCTTCCAGGGCACACTAGGGTTCAGTTAAACTTCCTAAACAGAACTGAATCACGTTCAGTTTCAAGTTCTAGCAGCAAGGTTTCATTCAGGCTAAGAACAGCACTCTTGTGCTATTCTGGCCATACACAGTGCAAATAGCATTCTCGTCTGTTCCCAGCAAATACAGTGTATTGGGCTGAAGAGAAGCTCCTGTTTTACTTAGTTTCCAATCCAGAGTTGAACTAGATATGCCCCGTTTGTGTAGGAAGCACAGTTCATTTGTTCTGAGCTAGCTCACTGTACTGGCCCTATAGGAAACACAGTAGAGAGCAAGAATGCCCGTTTCTCAAAAGCAAGTGTTTTTCTTGCATGGCACACTATGGTTTAGTTAAACTTCCTAAACGGAATTGAATCACTTTCAGTTTAAAGTTCTAGCAGCAAGGGTTCATTCAGGCTAAGAACAGCACTCTTGTGCTATTCTGGCCATACACAGTGCAAATTGCATTGGCGTCTGTTCTCAGCAAATACAGTGCATTGGGCTGAAGAGAAGCTCCTGTTTACTTAGTTTCCAATCCTGAGTTGAACTAGATATTCCCCGTTTGTGTAGTAAGCACGGTTCTTTTGTTCTGAGCTAGCTCACTGTACTGGCCCTACAGGAAACACAGTAGAGTGCAAGAATGCCCGTTTCTCAAAAGCAGGGTGTTTTTCTTACATGGCACACTAGGGTTCAGTTATACTTCCTAAACGGAATTGAATCACGTTCATTTTCAAGTTCTAGCAGCAAGGGTTCATTCAGGCTAAGAACAGCACTCTTGTGCTATTCTGGCCATACACAGTACAAATTGCATTTGTGTCTGTTCCCAGCAAGTACAGTGTATTGGACTAAAGAGAAGCTCCTGTTTTACTTAGTTTCCAATCCTGAGTTGAACTAGATATGACCCGTTTGTGTTGGAAGCACGGTTCTTTTGTTCTGAGCTAGCTCACTGTACTGGCCCTATAGGAAACACAGTAGAGTGCAAGAATGCCCATTTCTCAAATGCAGAGTGTTTTTCTTGCATGGCACCATAGGGTTCTGTTAAACTTCCTAAACGGAACTGAATCACGTTCAGTTTCAAGTTCTAGCAGCAAGGGTTCATTCAGGCTTAGAACAGCACTCTTGTGCTATTCTGGCCATACACTGTGCAAAGAGCATTCGCGTCTGTTCCCAGCAAGTACAGTGTATTGGACTGAAGAGAAGCTCCTGTTTTACTTAGTTTCCAATCCTGAGTTGAACTAAATATGCCCCGTTTGTGTAGGCAGCACGGTTCTTTTGTTCTGAGCTAGCTCACTGTACTGGCCCTATAAGAAACACAGTAGTGTAGAAGAATGCCCGTTTCTCATAAGCAGAGTTTTTTTCTTACAGGGCACACTAGAGTTCAGTTAAACTTCCTAAACAGAACTGAATCACGTTCAGTTTCAAGTTCTAGCAGCAAGGGTTCATTCAGGCTAAGAACAGCACTCTTGTCCTATTTTGGCCATACACAGTGCAAATAGCTTTCGCGTCTGTTCCCACCAAATACAGTGTATTGGACTGAAGAGATGCTCCTGTTTTACTTAGTTTCCAATCCTGAGTTGAGCTAGATATGCCCAGTTTGTGTAGGAAGCACAGTTCTTTTGTTCTGAGCTAGCTCACTGTACTGGCCCTATTGGAAACACAGTAGAGTGCAAGAATGCCCGTTTCTCAAAAGCAGGGTGTTTTTCTTGCATGGCACACTAGGGTTCAGTTATACTTCCTAAACGGAGTTGAATCACGTTCAGTTTCAAGTTCTAGCAGCAAGGGTTCATTCAGGCTAAGAACAGCACTCTTGTGCTATTCTGGCCATACACAGTGCAAATAGCATTCGCGTCTTCCCAGCAAGTACAGTGTATTGGACTGAAGAGAAGCTCCTGTTTTACTTAGGTTCCAATCCTGAGTTGAACTAGATATGCCCCGTTTGTGTAGGAAGCACGGTTCTTTTGTTCTGAGCTAGCTCACTGTACTGGCGCTATAGGAAACACAGTAGAGTGCAAGAATGCCCGTTTCTCAAAAGCAGAGTGTTTTTCTTGCATGGCACACTAGGGTTCAGTTAAACTTCTTAAACGGAATTGAATCACTTTCAGTTTAAAGTTCTAGCAGCAAGGGTTCATTCAGGCTAAGAACAGCACTCTTGTGCTATTCTGGCCATACACAGTGCAAATAGCATTCGCGTCTGTTCCCAGCAAATACAGTGTATTGGGCTGAAGAGAAGCTCCTGTTTTACTTAGTTTCCAATCCAGAGTTGAACTAGATATGCCCCGTTTGTGTAGGAAGCACAGTTCATTTGTTCTGAGCTAGCTCACTGTACTGGCCCTATAGGAAACACAGTAGAGTGCAAGAATGCCCGTTTCTCAAAAGCAGAGTGTTTTTCTTGCATGGCACACTAGGGTTCAGTTAAACTTCCTAAACGGAGTTGAATCACATTCAGTTTCAAGTTCTAGGAGCAAGGGTTCATTCAGGCTTAGAACAGCACTCTTGTGCTATTCTGGCCATACACAGTGCAAATAGCATTCGCGTCTGTTCCCAGCAAGTATAGTGTATTGGACTGAAGAGAAGCTCCTGTTTTACTTAGTTTCCAATCCTGAGTTGAACTAGATATGCCCCATTTGTGTAGGAAGCACAGTTTTTTTGTTCTGAACTAGCTCACTGTACTGGCCCTATAGGAAACACAGTAGAGTACAAGAATGCCTGTTTCTCAAAAGCAGAGTGTTTTTCTTGCATGGCACACTAGGGTTAAGATAAACTTCCTAAACGGAGCGGAATCACGTTCAGTTTCAAGTTCTAGCAGCAAGGGTTCACTCAGGCTAAGAACAGCACTCTTGTGCTATTCTGGCCATACACAGTGCAAATAGCATTCGCGTCTGTTCCCAGCAAGTACAGTGTATTGGGCTGAAGAGAAGCTCCTGTTTTACTTAGTTTCCAATCCAGAGTTGAACTAGATATGCCCCGTTTGTGTAGGAAGCACAGTTCATTTGTTCTGAGCTAGCTCACTGTACTGGCCCTATAGGAAACACAGTAGAGAGCAAGAATGCCCGTTTCTCAAAAGCAAGTGTTTTTCTTGCATGGCACACTATGGTTTAGTTAAACTTCCTAAACGGAATTGAATCACTTTCAGTTTAAAGTTCTAGCAGCAAGGGTTCATTCAGGCTAAGAACAGCACTCTTGTGCTATTCTGGCCATACACAGTGCAAATTGCATTGGCGTCTGTTCTCAGCAAATACAGTGCATTGGGCTGAAGAGAAGCTCCTGTTTACTTAGTTTCCAAACCTGAGTTGAACTAGATATTCCCCGTTTGTGTAGTAAGCACGGTTCTTTTGTTCTGAGCTAGCTCACTGTACTGGCCCTACAGGAAACACAGTAGAGTGCAAGAATGCCCGTTTCTCAAAAGCAGGGTGTTTTTCTTACATGGCACACTAGGGTTCAGTTATACTTCCTAAACGGAATTGAATCACGTTCATTTTCAAGTTCTAGCAGCAAGGGTTCATTCAGGCTAAGAACAGCACTCTTGTGCTATTCTGGCCATACACAGTACAAATTGCATTTGTGTCTGTTCCCAGCAAGTACAGTGTATTGGACTGAAGAGAAGCTCCTGTTTTACTTATTTTCCAATCCTGAGTTGAACTGGATATGCCACGTATGTGTAGGAAGCACGGTTCTTTTGTTCTGAGCTACCTCACTGTACTAGCACTTCAGGAAACACAGTAGAGTGCAAGAATGCCCGTTTCCCAAAAGTAGAGTGTTTTTCTTGCATGGCACACTAGGGTACAGTTAAACTTCCTTAACGGAGTTGAGTCACGTTCAGTTTCACGTTTTAGCAGCAAGGGTTCATTCAGGATAAGAACAGCACACTTGTGCTATTCTGGCCATACACAGTGCAAATAGCATTCGCGTCTGTTCCCAGCAAGTACAGTGTATTGGACTAAAGAGAAGCTCCTGTTTTACTTAGTTTCCAATCCTGAGTTGAACTAGATATGACCCGTTTGTGTTGGAAGCACGGTTCTTTTGTTCTGAGCTAGCTCACTGTACTGGCCCTATAGGAAACACAGTAGAGTGCAAGAATGCCCGTTTCTCAAAAGCAGAGTGTTTTTCTTGCATGGCACGCTAGGGTTCAGTTAAACTTCCTAAACGGAGTTGAATCACGTTCAGTTTTAAGTTCTAGCAGCAGGGGTTCATTCAGGCTAAGAATAGCACTCTTGTGTTATTCTGGCCATACACAGTGCAAATAGCATTCGCGTCTGTTCCCAGCAAGTACAGTGTATTGGACTGAAGAAAAGCTCCTCTTTTACTCAGTTTCCAATAATGAGTTGAACTCGATATGCCCAGTTTGTGTAGAAAGCACAGTTCTTTTGTTCTGAGCTAGCTCACTGTACTGGACCTATTGGAAACACAGTAGAGTGCAAGAATGCCCGTTTCTCAAAAGCAGAGTGTTTTCCTTGCATGGCACATTAGGGTTCAGTTAAACTTCCTAAACGGAGTTTAATCACGTCAGTTTCAAGTTCTAGCAGCAAAGGTTCATTCAGGCAAAGAACAGCACTCTTGTGCTATTCTGGCCATACACAGTGCAAATAGCATTCTCGTCTGTTCCCAGCAAGTACAGTGTATTGGACTGAAGAGAAGCTCCTGTTTTACTTAGTTTCCAATCCTGAGTTGAGCTAGATATGCCCCGTTTGTGTAGGAAACATGGTTCTTTTGTTCTGAGCTAGCTCACTGTACTGGCCCTATAGGAACACAGAAGAGTGCAAGAATGCCCGTTTCTCAAAAGCAGAGTGTTTTTCTTGTATGGCACATTAGGGTTCAATTAAACTTCCAAAACGGAGTTGAATCAGGTTCAGTTTCAAGTTCTAGCAGCTAGGGTTCATTCAGGCTAAGAACAGCACTCTTGTGCTATTCTGGCCATACACAGTGCAAATAGCATTCGCGTCTGTTCCCAGCAAGTACAGTGTATAGGACTGAAGAGAATCTCCTGTTTTACTTAGTTTCCAATCCTGAGTTGAACTAGATATGCCCAGTTTCTGTAGGAAGCACAGTTCTTTTGTTCTGAGCTAGATCACTGTACTGGCCCTATAGGAAACACAGAAGAGTGCAAGAATGCCCGTTTCTCAAAAGCAGACTGTTTTTCTTGCATGGCACACTAGGGTTCAGTTAAACTACCTAATCGGAGTTGAATAACGTTCAGTCACAAGTTCTAGCAGCAGGCGTTCATTCAGGCTAAGAACAGCACTCTTGTGCTATTCTGGTCATACACAGTGCAAATAGCATTCGAGTCTGTTCCCAGCAAGTACAGTGTATTGGACTGAAGAGAAGCTCCTGTTTTACTTAGTTTCCAATCCTGAATTGAACTAGATATGCCCAGTTTGTGTAGGAAGCACAGTTCTTTTGTTCTGAGCTAGCTCACTGTACTGGCCCTATTGGAAACACAGTAGAGTGCAAGAATGCCCGTTTCTCAAAAGCAGAGTGTTTTTCTTGCATGGCATACTAGGGTTCAGTTAAACTTCCTAAAGGGAGTTGAATCACGTTCAGTTTCAAGTTCTAGCGGCAAGGGTTCATTCAGGCTAAGAACAGCACTCTTGTGCTATTCTGGCCATACACAGTGCAAATAGCTTTCGCGTCTGTTCCCAGCAGGTACAGTGTATTGGACTGAAGAGAAGCTCCTGTTTTACTTAGTTTCCAATCCCGAGTTGAACTAGATATGCCCTGTATGTGTAGGAAGCACAGTTCTTTTGTTGTGAGCTAGCTCACTGTACAGGCCCTATAGGAAACACAGTAGATTGCAAGATTGCCCGTTTCTCAAAAGCAGAGTGTTTTTCTTGCATGGCACACTAGGGTTCAGTTAAACTTCCTAAATGGAGTTGAATCACGTTCAGTTTCAAGTTCTAGCAGCAAGGGTTCATTCAGGCTAAGAACAGCACTCTTGTGCTATTGTGGCCATACACAGTGCAAATAGCATTCCTGTCTGTTCCCAGCAAGTACAGTGTATTGGACTGAAGTGAAGCTCCTGTTTTACTTAGTTTCTAATCCTGAATTGAACTAGATATGCCCCGTTTGTGTAGGAAGCACTGTTCTTTTGTTCTGAGCTAGCTCACTGTACTGTTCCTATAGGAAACACAGAAGAGTGCAAGAATGCCCGTTTCTCAAAAGCAGAGTGTTTTTCTTGCATGGCACACTAGGGTTTAGTTAAACTTCCTAAACGGTGTTGAATCACGTTCAGTTTCAAGTTCTAGCAGCAGGGGTTCATTCAGCCTAAGAACAGCACTCTTGTGCTATTCTGGCCATACACAGTGCAAATAGCATTCCCGTCTGTTCCCAGCAAGTACAGTGTATAGGACTGAAGAGAAGCTCCTGTTTTACTTAGTTTCCAATCCTGAGTTGAACTAGATATGCCCCGTTTGTGTAGGAAACATGGTTCTTTTGTTCTGAGCTAGCTCACTGTACTGGTCCTATAGGAAACACAGAAGAGAGCAAGAATGCCCGTTTCTCAAAAGCAGAGTGTTTTTCTTGCATGGCACACTAGGGTTTAGTTAAACTTCCTAAACGGTGTTGAATCACGTTCAGTTTCAAGTTCTAGCAGCAAGGGTTCATTCAGGCTAAGAACAGCACTCTTGTTCTATTCTGGCCACACACAGTGCAAATAGCATTCTCGTCTGTTCCCAGAGAATACAGTTTATTGGACTGAAGAGAAGCTCCTGTTTTACTTAGTTTCCAATCCTGAGTTGAACTAGATATGCCCCGTTTGTGTAGGATGCACAGTTCTTTTGTTCTGAGCTAGCACACTGTACTGGCCCTATGGGAAACACAGTAGAGTGCAAGAATGCCCGTTTCTCAAAATCAGAGTGTTTTTCTTGCATGGCACACTAGGGTTCAGTGAAACTTCCTAAACGGAGTTGAATCACGTTCAGTTTCAAGTTCTAGCAGCAAGGGTTCATTCAGCCTAAGAACAGCACTCTTGTGCTATTCTGGCCATACACAGTGCAAATAGCATTCGCGTCTGTTCCCAGCAAGTACAGTGTATAGGACTGAAGAGAAGCTCCTGTTTTACTTAGTTTCCAATCCTGAGTTGAACTAGATATGCCCCGTTTGTGTAGGAAACATGGTTCTTTTGTTCTGAGCTAGCCCAGTGTACTGGCCCTATAGGAACACAGAAGAGTGCAAGAATGCCCGTTTCTCAAAAGCAGAGTGTTTTTCTTGTATGGCACATTAGGGTTCAATTAAACTTCCAAAACGGAGTTGAATCACGTTCAGTTTCAAGTTCTAGCAGCTAGGGTTCATTCAGGCTAAGAACAGCACTCTTGTGCTATTCTGGCCATACACAGTGCAAATAGCATTCGCGTCTGTTCCCAGCAAGTACAGTGTATAGGACTGAAGAGAAGCTCCTGTTTTACTTAGTTTCCAATCCTGAGTTGAACTAGATATGCCCAGTTTGTGTAGGAAGCACAGTTCTTTTGTTCTGAGCTAGATCACTGTACTGGCCCTATAGGAAACACAGAAGAGTGCAAGAATGCCCGTTTCTCAAAAGCAGACTGTTTTTCTTGCATGGCACACTAGGGTTCAGTTAAACTACCTAATCGGAGTTGAATCACGTTCAGTCACAAGTTCTAGCAGCAGGGGTTCATTCAGGCTAAGAACAGCACTCTTGTGCTATTCTGGCCATACACAGTGCAATTAGCATTCGAGTCTGTTCCCAGCAAGTACAGTGTATTGGACTGAAGAGAAGCTCCTGTTTTACTTAGTTTCCAATCCTGAATTGAACTAGATATGCCCAGTTTGTGTAGGAAGCACAGTTCTTTTGTTCTGAGCTAGCTCACTGTACTGGCCCTATTGGAAACACAGTAGAGTGCAAGAATGCCTGTTTCTCAAAAGCAGAGTGTTTTTCTTGCATGGCATACTAGGGTTCAGTTAAACTTCCTAAAGGGAGTTGAATCACGTTCAGTTTCAAGTTCTAGCGGCAAGGGTTCATTCAGGCTAAGAACAGCACTCTTGTGCTATTCTGGCCATACACAGTGCAAATAGCTTTCGCGTCTGTTCCCAGCAGGTACAGTGTATTGGACTGAAGAGAAGCTCCTGTTTTACTTAGTTTCCAATCCCGAGTTGAACTAGATATGCCCTGTATGTGTAGGAAGCACAGTTCTTTTGTTGTGAGCTAGCTCACTGTACTGGCCCTATAGGAAACACAGTAGAGTGCAAGAATGCCCGTTTCTCAAAAGCAGAGTGTTAATCTTGCATGGCACACTAGGGTTCAGTTAAACTTCCTAAATGTAGTTGAATCACGTTCAGTTTCAAGCTCTAGCAGCAACGGTTCATTCAGGCTAATAACAGCACTCTTGTGCTATTGTGGCCATTCACAGAGCAAATAGCATTCGTGTCTGTTCCCAGCAAGTACAGTGTATTGGACTGAAGTGAAGCTCCTGTTTTACTTAGTTTCTAATCCTGAGTTGAACTAGATATGCCCCGTTTGTGTAGGAAGCACAGTTCTTTTGTTCTGAGCTAGCTCACTGTACTGGTCCTATAGGAAACACAGAAGAGAGCAAGAATGCCCGTTTCTCAAAAGCAGAGTGTTTTTCTTGCATGGCACACTAGGTTTTAGTTAAACTTCCTAAACGGTGTTGAATCACGTTCAGTTTCAAGTTCTAGCAGCAAGGGTTCATTCAGGCTAAGAACAGCACTCTTGTTCTATTCTGGCCACACACAGTGCAAATAGCATTCTCGTCTGTTCCCAGAGAATACAGTTTATTGGACTGAAGAGAAGCTCCTGTTTTACTTAGTTTCCAATCCTGAGTTGAACTAGATATGCCCCGTTTGTGTAGGATGCACAGTTCTTTTGTTCTGAGCTAGCACACTGTACTGGCCCTATGGGAAACACAGTAGAGTGCAAGAATGCCCGTTTCTCAAAATCAGAGTGTTTTTCTTGCATGGCACACTAGGGTTCAGTGAAACTTCCTAAACGGAGTTGAATCACATTCAGTTTCAAGTTCTAGCAGCAAGGGTTCATTCAGCCTAAGAACAGCACTCTTGTGCTATTCTGGCCATACACAGTGCAAATAGCATTCGCGTCTGTTCCCAGCAAGTACAGTGTATAGGACTGAAGAGAAGCTCCTGTTTTACTTAGTTTCCAATCCTGAGTTGAACTAGATATGCCCCGTTTGTGTAGGAAACATGGTTCTTTTGTTCTGAGCTAGCTCACTGTACTGGCCCTATAGGAACACAGAAGAGTGCAAGAATGCCCGTTTCTCAAAAGCAGAGTGTTTTTCTTGTATGGCACATTAGGGTTCAATTAAACTTCCAAAACGGAGTTGAATCACGTTCAGTTTCAAGTTCTAGCAGCTAGGGTTCATTCAGGCTAAGAACAGCACTCTTGTGCTATTCTGGCCATACACAGTGCAAATAGCATTCGCGTCTGTTCCCAGCAAGTACAGTGTATAGGACTGAAGAGAAGCTCCTGTTTTACTTAGAATCTAATCCTGAGTTGAACTAGATATGCCCAGTTTCTGTAGGAAGCACAGTTCTTTTGTTCTGAGCTAGATCACTGTACTGGCCCTATAGGAAACACAGAAGAGTGCAAGAATGCCCGTTTCTCAAAAGCAGACTGTTTTTCTTGCATGGCACACTAGGGTTCAGTTAAACTACCTAATCGGAGTTGAATCACGTTCAGTCACAAGTTCTAGCAGCAGGGGTTCATTCAGGCTAAGAACAGCACTCTTGTGCTATTCTGGCCATACACAGTGCAATTAGCATTCGAGTTTGTTCCCAGCAAGTACAGTGTATTGGACTGAAGAGAAGCTCCTGTTTTACTTAGTTTCCAATCCTGAATTGAACTAGATATGCCCAGTTTGTGTAGGAAGCACAGTTCTTTTGTTCTGAGCTAGCTCACTGTACTGGCCCTATTGGAAACACAATAGAGTGCAAGAATGCCCGTTTCTCAAAAGCAGAGTGTTTTTCTTGCATGGCATACTAGGGTTCAGTTAAACTTTCTAAAAGGAGTTGAATCACGTTCAGTTTCAAGTTCTAGCGGCAAGGGTTCATTCAGGCTAAGAACAGCACTCTTGTGCTATTCTGGCCATACACAGTGCAAATAGCTTTCGCGTCTGTTCCCAGCAGGTACAGTGTATTGGACTGAAGAGAAGCTCCTGTTTTACTTAGTTTCCAATCCCGAGTTGAACTAGATATGCCCTGTATGTGTAGGAAGCAGAGTTCTTTTGTTGTGAGCTAGCTCACTGTACTGGCCCTATAGGAAACACAGTAGAGTGCAAGAATGCCCGTTTCTCAAAAGCAGAGTGTTTTTCTTGCATGGCACACTAGGGTTCAGTTAAACTTCCTAAATGGAGTTGAATCACGTTCAGTTTCAAGTTCTAGCAGCAAGGGTTCATTCAGGCTAAGAACAGCACTCTTGTGCTATTGTGGCCATACACAGTGCAAATAGCATTCGCCTCTGTTCCCAGCAAGTACAGTGTATTGGACTGAAGTGAAGCTCCTGTTTTACTTAGTTTCTAATCCTGAGTTGAACTAGATATGCCCCGTTTGTGTAGGAAGCACAGTTCTTTTGTTCTGAGCTAGCTCACTGTACTGATCCTATAGGAAACACAGAAGAGTGCAAGAATGCCCGTTTCTCAAAAGCAGAGTGTTTTTCTTGCATGGCACACTAGGGTTTAGTTAAACTTCCTAAACGGTGTTGAATCACGTTCAGTTTCAAGTTCTAGCAGCAGGGGTTCATTCAGCCTAAGAACAGCACTCTTGTGATATTCTGGCCATACACAGTGCAACTAGCATTCGAGTCTGTTCCCAGCAAGTACAGTGTATTGGACTGAAGAGAAGCTCCTGTTTTACTTAGTTTCCAATCCTGAGTTGAAATAGATATGCCCAGTTTGTGTAGGAAGCACAGTTCTTTTGTTCTGAGCTAGCTCACTCTACTGGCCCTATTGGAAACACAGTAGAGTGCAAGAATGCCCGTTTCTCAAAAGCAGAGTGTTTTTATTGCGTGGCACACTAGGGTTAAGTTAAACTTCCTAAACGGAGTTGAATCACGTTCAGTTTCAAGTTCTAGCAGCAAGGGTTCATTCAGGCTAAGAACAGCACTCTTGTGCTATTCTGGCCATACAGAGTGCAGATAGCATTCGCGTCTGTTCCCAGCAAGTACAGTGTATTGGACTGAAGAGAAGCTCCTGTTTTACTTATTTTCCAATCCTGAGTTGAACTAGATATGCCCCGTTTGTGTAGGAAGCATGGTTATTTTGTTCTGAGCTAGCTCACTGTACTGGCCCTATAGGAAACACAGTAGAGTGGAAGAATGCCCATTTCTCATAAGGAGAGTGTTTATTTGCATTGCATACTAGGGCTCAGTGAAACTTCCTAAACGGAGTTGAATCACGTTCAGTTTCAAGTTCTAGCCGCAAGGGTTCATTCAGGCTAAGAACAGCACTCTTGTGCTATTCTGGCCATACACAGTGCAAATAGCATTCGCGTCTGTTCCCAGCAAGTACAGTGTATTGGACTGAAGAGAAGCTCCTGTTTTACTTAGTTTCCAATCCTGAGTTGAACTAGATATGCCCAGTTTGTGTAGGAAGCACAGTTCTTTTGTTCTGAGCTAGCTCACTGTACTGGCCCTATTGGAAACACAGTAGAGTGCAAGAATGCCTGTTTCTCAAAAGCAGAGTGTTTTTCTTGCATGGCACACTAGGGTTCAGTTAAACTTCCTAAACGGAGTTGAATCACGTTCAGTTTCAAGTTCTAGCAGCAAGGGTTCATTCAGGCTAAGAACAGCACTCTTGTGCTATTCTGACCATACACAGTGCCATAGCATTCTCGTTTGTTCCTAGCAAGTACAGTTTATTGGACTGAAGAGAAGCTCCTGTTTTACTTAGTTTCCAATCCTGAGTTGAGCTAGATATGCCCCGTTTGTGTAGGCAGAACGGTTCTTTTGTTATGAGCTAGCTCACTGTCCTGGCCCTATAGGAAACACTGTAGAGTGCAAGAATGCCCGATTCTCAGAAGCAGAGTGTTTTTCGTGCATGGCACACTAGGGTTCAGTTAAACTTCGTAAACGGAGTTGAATCACATTAAGTTTCAAGTTCTAGCAGCAGGGGTTCATTCAGCCTAAGAACAGCACTCTTGTGCTATTCTGGCCATACACAGTGCAACTAGCATTCGAGTCTGTTCCCAGCAAGTACAGTGTATTGGACTGAAGAGAAGCTCCTGTTTTACTTAGTTTCCAATTTTGAGTTAAACTAGATATGCCCCGTTTGTGTAGGAAGCACAGTTCTTTTGTTCTGAGCTAGCTCACTGTACTGGCCCTATAGGAAACTCAGTAGAGTGCATGAATGCCCGTTTCTCAAAAGCAGAGTCTTTTTCTTGCATGGCACACTAGGGTTCACTTAAACTTCCTTAAGGGAGTTGAATCACGTTCAGTTTCATGTTCTAGCAGCAGGGGTTCATTCAGGCTAAGAACAGCACTCTTGTGCTATTCTGGCCATACACAATTCCATAGCATTCGCGTCTGTTCCCAGCAAGTACAGTGTATTGGACTGAAGAGAAGCTCCTGTTTTACTTAGTTTCCAATCCTGAGTTGAGCTAGATATGCCCCGTTTGTGTAGGCAGCACGGTTCTTTTGTTCTGAGCTAGCTCACTGTCCTGGCCCTATAGGAAACACTGTAGAGTGCAAGAATGCCCGATTCTCAGAAGCAGAGTGTTTTTCGTGCATGGCACACTAGGGTTCAGTTAAACTTCCTAAACGGAGTTGAATCACATTAAGTTTCAAGTTCTAGCAGCAATGGTTCATTCAGGCTAAGAACAGCACTCTTGTGCTATTCTGGCCATACACAGTGCAGATAGCATTCGCGTCTGTGCCCAGCAAGTACAGTGTATTGGACTGAAGAGAAGCTCCTTTTTTACTTGTTTTCCAATCCTGAGTTGAACTAGATATGCCTTGTATGTGTAGGAAGCACAGTTCTTTTGTTCTGAGCTAGCTCACTGTACTGGCCCTATTGGAAACACAGTAGAGTGCAAGAATGCCCGTTTCTCCAAAGCAGAGTGTTTTTCTTGCATGGCACACTAGGGTTCAGTTAAACTTCCTAAATGGAGTTGAATCACGTTAAGTTTCAAGTTCTAGCAGCAAGGGTTCATTCAGGCTAATAACAGCACTCTTGTGCTATTCTGGCCATACACAGTGCAAATAGCTTTCGCGTCTGTTCCCAGCAATTACAGTGTATTGGACTGAAGTGAAGCTCCTGTTTTACTTAGAATCTAATCCTGAGTTGAACTAGATATGCCCCGTTTGTGTAGGAAGCACAGTTCTTTTGTTCTGAGCTAGCTCACTGTACTGGCCCTATAGGAAACTCAGTAGAGTGCATGAATGCCCGTTTCTCAAAAGCAGAGTCTTTTTCTTGCATGGCACACTAGGGTTCACTTAAACTTCCTTAAGGGAGTTGAATCACGTTCAGTTTCATGTTCTAGCAGCAGGGGTTCATTCAGGCTAAGAACAGCACTCTTGTGCTATTCTGGCCATACACAATTCCATAGCATTCGCGTCTGTTCCCAGCAAGTACAGTGTATTGGACTGAAGAGAAGCTCCTGTTTTACTTAGTTTCCAATCCTGAGTTGAGCTAGATATGCCCCGTTTGTGTAGGCAGCACGGTTCTTTTGTTCTGAGCAAGCTCACTGTCCTGGCCCTATAGGAAACACTGTAGAGTGCAAGAATGCCCGATTCTCAGAAGCAGAGTGTTTTTCGTGCATGGCACACTAGGGTTCAGTTAAACTTCCTAAACGGAGTTGAATCACATTAAGTTTCAAGTTCTAGCAGCAATGGTTCATTCAGGCTAAGAACAGCACTCTTGTGCTATTCTGGCCATACACAGTGCAGATAGCATTCGCGTCTGTGCCCAGCAAGTACAGTGTATTGGACTGAAGAGAAGCTCCTGTTTTACTTGTTTTCCAATCCTGAGTTGAACTAGATATGCCTTGTATGTGTAGGAAGCACAGTTCTTTTGTTCTGAGCTAGCTCACTGTACTGGCCCTATTGGAAACACAGTAGAGTGCAAGAATGCCCGTTTCTCCAAAGCAGAGTGTTTTTCTTGCATGGCACACTAGGGTTCAGTTAAACTTCCTAAATGGAGTTGAATCACGTTAAGTTTCAAGTTCTAGCAGCAAGGGTTCATTCAGGCTAAGAACAGCACTCTTGTGCTATTCTGGCCATACACAGTGCAAATAGCTTTCGCGTCTGTTCCCAGCAATTACAGTGTATTGGACTGAAGTGAAGCTCCTGTTTTACTTAGAATCTAATCCTGAGTTGAACTAGATATGCCCCGTTTGTGTAGGAAGCACAGTTCTTTTGTTCTGAGCTAGCTCACTGTACTGGCCCTATAGGAAACACAGTAGAGTGCAAGAATGCCCGTTTCTCAAAAGCAGAGTGTTTTTCTTGCATGGCACACTAGGGTTCAGTTAAACTTCCTAAACGGAGTTGAATCACGTTCAGTTTCAAGTTCTAGCAGCAGGGGTTCATTCAGGCTAAGAACAGCACTCTTGTGCTATTCTGGCCATACACAGTGCAACTAGCATTCGAGTCTGTTCCCAGCAAGTACAGTGTAATGGACTGAAGAGAAGCTCCTGTTTTACTTAGTTTCCAATCCTGAGTTAAACTAGATATGCCACGTTTGTGTAGGAAGCACAGTTCTTTTGTTCTGAGCTAGCTCACTGTACTGGCCCTATAGGAAACACAGTAGAGTGCAAGAATGCCCGTTTCTCAAAAGCAGAGTGTTTTTCTTGCATGGCACACTAGGTTTCAGTTAAACTTCCTAAATGGAGTTGAATCAATTCAGTTTCAAGTTCTAGCAGCAAGGGTTCATTCAGGCTAAGAACAGCACTCTTGTGCTATTCTGGCCATACACAGTGCAAATAGCATTCGCGTCTGTTCCTAGCAAGTACAGTGTATTGGACTGAAGTGAAGCTCCTGTTTTATTTAGTTTCTAATCCTGAGTTGAACTAGATATGCCCCGTTTGTGTAGGAAGCACAGTTCTTTTGTTCTGAGCTAACTCACTGTACTGGCCCTATTGGAAACACAGTAGAGTGCAAGAATGCCCGTTTCTCAAAAGCAGAGTGTTTTTCTTGCATGGCACGCTAGGGTTCAGTTAAACTTCCTAAACGGAGTTGAATCACATTCAGTTTCAAGGTTTAGCAGCAGGGGTTCATTCAGGCTAAGAACAGCACTCTTGTGCTATTCTGGCCATACACAGGGCAACTAGCATTCGAGTCTGTTCCCAGTAAGCACAGTGTATTGGACTGAAGAGAAGCTCCTGTTTTACTTAGTTTCCAATCCTGAATTGAACTAGATATGCCCAGTTTGTGTAGGAAGCACAGTTCTTTTGTTCTGAGCTAGCTCACTGTACTGGCCCTATTTGAAACACAGTAGAGTGCAAAAATGCCCGTTTCTCAAAAGCAGAGTGTTTTTCTTGCATGGCACACTAGGGTTCAGTTAAACTTCCTAAACGGAGTTGAATCACGTTAAGTTTCAAGTTCTAGCAGCAAGGGTTCATTCAGGCAAAGAACAGCACTCTTGTGCTATTCTGGCCATACACGGTGCAAATAGCATCGCGTCTGTTCCAAGCCAATACAGTGTATTGGAATGAAGAGAAGCTCCTGTTTTACTCAGTTTCCAATCCTGAGTAGAACTAGATATGCCCCGTTTGTGTAGGAAGCACGGTTCTTTTGTTCTGAGCTAGCTCACTGTACTGGCCCTATAGGAAACACAGAAGAGTATTAGAATGCCCGTTTCTCAAAAGCAGAGTGTTTTTCTTGCATGGCACACTAGGGTTCAGTTAAACTTCCTAAAGGGAGTTGAATCACATTCCGTTTCATGTTCTAGCAGCAAGTGTTCATTCAGGCAAAGACAGCACTCTTGTGCTATTCTGGCCATACACAGTGCAAATAGCATTCGCGTCTGTTCCTAGCAAGTACAGTGTATTGGACTGAAGAGAAGCTCCTGTTTTACTTAGTTTCCAATTTTGAGTTAAACTAGATATGCCCCGTTTGTGTAGGAAGCACAGTTCTTTTGTTCTGAGCTAGCTCACTGTACTGGCCCTATAGGAAACACAGTAGAGTGCAAGAATGCCCGTTTCTCAAAAGCAGAGTGTTTTTCTTGCATGGCACGCTAGGGTTCAGTTAAACTTCCTAAACGGAGTTGAATCACGTTCAGTTTCAAGTTCTAGCAGCAGGGGTTCATTCAGGCTAAGAAGAGCACTCTTGTGCTATTCTGGCTATACACAGTGCAAATAGCATTCGAGTCTGTTCCCAGCAAGTACAGTGTATTGGACTGAAGAGAAGCTCGTGTTTTACTTAGTTTTCAATCCTGAGTTGAACTAGATATGCCCAGTTTGTGTAGGAAGCACAGTTCTTTTGTTCTGAGCTAGCTCACTGTACTGGCCCTATTGGAAACACAGTAGAGTGCAAGAATGCCCGTTTCTCAAAAGCAGAGTGTTTTTCTTGCATGGCACACTAGGGTTCAGTTAAACTTCCTAAACGGAGATGAATCACGTTCAGTTTAAAGTTCTAGCAGCAAGGGTTCATTCAGGCTAAGAACAGCACTCTTGTGCTATTCTGGCCATACACAGTGCAAATAGCATTCGCGTCTGTTCCCAGCAAGTACAGTGTATTGGACTGAAGAGAAGCTCCTGTTTTACTTTGTTTCCAATCCTGAGTTGAGCTAGATATGCCCCGTTTGTGTAGGCAGCACGGTTCTTTTGTTCTGAGCTAGCTCACTGTACTGGCCCTATAGGAAACACAGTAGAGTGCTAGAATGCCCGATTCTCAGAAGCAGAGTGTTTTTCGTGCATGGCACACTAGGGTTCAGTTAAACTTCCTAAACGGAGTTGAATCACGTTCAGTTTCAAGTTCTAGCAGCAAGGGTTCATTCAGGCTAAGAATAGCACTCTTGTGCTATTCTGGCCATACACAGTGCAAATAGCATTCGCGTCTGTTCCCAGCAAGTACAGTGTATTGGACTGGAGAAGCTCCTGTTTTACTTAGTTTCCAATCCTGAGTTGAACTAGATATGCCCCGTTTGTGTAGGCAACACGGTTCTTTTGTTCTGAGCTAGCTTACTGTACTGGCCCTATAGGAAACTCAGTAGAGTGCAAGAATGCCCGTTTCTCAAAAGCAGAGTGTTTTTCTTGCATGGCACACTAGGGTTCAATTAAACTTCCTAAACGGAGTTGAATCACGTTCATTTTCAAGTTCTAGCAGCAAGGTTTCATTGAGTCTAAGAATAGCACTCTTGTGCTATTCTGGCCATTCACAGGGCAAATAGTATTCGCGTCTGTTCCCAGCAAGTACAGTGTATTGGACTGAAGAGAAGCTCCTGTTTTACTTAGTTTCCAATCCTGAGTTGAACTAGATATGCCCCGTTTGTGCAGGCTGCACGGTTCTTTTGTTCTGAGCTAGCTCACTGTACTGGCCCTATAGGAAACTCAGTAGAGTGCATGAATGCCCGTTTCTCAAAAGCAGAGTGTTTTTCTTGCATGGCACACTAGGGTTCAGTTAAACTTCCTAAACGGAGTTGAATCATATTCAGTTTCAAGTTCTAGCAGCAAGGGTTCATTCAGGCTAAGAACAGCACTCTTGTGCTATTCTGGCCATACACAGTGCAAATAGCATTCGTGTTTGTTCCCAGCAAGTACAGTGTATTGGACTGAAGAGAAGCTCCTGTTTTACTTAGTTTCCAATCCGGAGTTGAACTAGATATGCCCCGTATGTGTAGGAAGCACAGTTCTTTTGTTCTGAGCTAGCTCACTGTACTGGCCCTATAGGAAACACAGTAGAGGGCAAGAATGCCAGTTTCTCAAAAGCAGTGTGTTTTTCTTCCATGGCACACTAGGGTTCAGTTAAACTTCCTAAACGGAGTTGAATCACGTTCAGTTTCAAGTTTTAGCAGCAAGGGTTCATTCAGGCTAAGAACAGCACTCTTGTGCTATTCTGGCTATACACAGTGCAGATAGCATTCGCGTCTGTTCCCAGCAAGTACAGTGTATTGGACTGAAGAGAAGCTCCTGTTTAACTTATTTTCCAATCCTGAGTTGAACTAGATATACTCAGTTTGTGTAGGAAGTACAGTTCTTTTGTTCTGAGCTAGCTCACTGTACTGGCCCTATTGGAAACACAGTAGAGTGCAAGAATGCCCATTTCTCAAAAGCAGAGTGTTTTTCTTGCATGGCACACTAGGGTTCAGTTAAACTTCCTAAACGGTGTTGAATCACGTTCAGTTTCAAGTTCTAGCAGCAAGGGTTCATTCAGGCTAAGAACAGCACTCTTGTGCTATTCGGGCCATACACAGTGCAACCAGCATTCTCGTCTATTCCCAGCAAGTACAGTGTATTGGACTGAAGAGAAGCTCCTGTTTTACTTAGTTTCCAATCCTGAGTTGAACTAGATATGCCCCGTATGTGTAGGAAGCACAGTTCTTTTGTTCTTAGCTAGCTCACTGTACTGGCCCTATAGGAAACACAGTAGAGTGCAAGAATGCCCGTTTCTCAAAAGCAGAGTGTTTTTCTTGCATGGCACACTAGGGTTCAGTTAAACTTCCTAAACGGAGTTGAATCAAGTTCAGTTACAAGTTTTAGCAGCAGGGATTCATTCAGGCTAAGAACAGCACTCTTGTGCTATTCTGGCCATACACAGTGCAAATAGCATTCACGTCTCTTCCCAGCAAGTACAGTGTATTGGACTGAATAGAAGCTCCTGTTTTACTTAGTTTCCCATTCTGAGTTGTACTAGATATGCACAGTTTGTGTAGGAAGCACAGTTCTTTTGTTCTGAGCTAGCTCACTGTACTGGCCCTATTGGAAACACAGTAGAGTGCAAGAATGCCCGTTTCTCAAAAGCAGAGTGTTTTTCTTGCATGGCACACTAGGGTTCAGTTAAACTTCCTAAACGGAGTTGAATCACGTTCAGTTTAAAGTTCTAGCATCAACGGTTCATTCAGCCTAAGAACAGTACTCTTGTGGTATTCTGGGCATACACAGTGCAAATAGCATTCGCGTCTGTTCCCAGCAAGTACAGTGTATTGGACTGAAGAGAAGCTCCTGTTTTACTTAGTTTCCAATCCTGAGTTGAGTTAGATATGCCCCGATTGTGCAGGCAGCACGGCTCATTTGTTCTGAGCTAGCTCACTGTACTGGCCCTATAGGAAACACAGTAGAGTGCAAGAATGCCCGATTCTCAGAAGCAGAGTGTTTTTCGTGCATGGCACACTAGGGTTCAGTTAAACTTCCTAAACGGAGTTGAATCACGTTCATTTTCAAGTTCTAGCAGCAAGGTTTCATTCAGTCTAAGAATAGCACTCTTGTGCTATTCTGGCCATTCACAGGGCAAATAGCATTCGCGTCTGTTCCCAGCAAGTACAGTGTATTGGACTGAAGAGAAGCTCCTGTTTTACTTAGTTTCCAATCCTGAGTTGAACTAGATATGCCCCGTTTGTGCAGGCTGCACGGTTCTTTTGTTCTGAGCTAGCTGACTCTACTGGCCCTATAGGAAACTCAGTAGAGTGCATGAATGCCCGTTTCTCAAAAGCAGAGTGTTTTTCTTGCATGGCACACTAGGGTTCAGTTAAACTTCCTAAACAGAGTTGAATCACGCTCAGTTTCAAGTTCTAGCAGCAAGGGTTCATTCAGGCTAAGAACAGCACTCTTGTTCTATTCTGGCCATACACAGTGCAACCAGCATTCGAGTCTGTTCCCAGCAAGTACAGTGTATTGGACTGAAGAGAAGCTCCTGTTTTACTTAGTTTCCAATCCTGAGTTGAACTAGATATGCCCCGTTTGTGTAGGAAGCACAGTTCTTTTGTTCTGAACTAGTTCACTGTACTGGCCCTATAGGAAACACAGTAGAGTGCAAGAATGCCCGATTCTCAGAAGCAGAGTGTTTTTCTTGCATGGCACGCTAGGGTTCAGTTAAACTTCCTAAACGGAGTTGAATCACGTTCAGTTTCAAGTTCTAGCATCAGGGGTTCATTCAGGCTAAGTAGAGCACTCTTGTGCTATTCTGGCCATACACAGTGCAAATAGGATTCGAGTCTGTTCCCAGCAAGTACAGTGTATTGGACTGAAGAGAAGCTCCTGTTTTACTTAGTTTTCAATCCTGAGTTGAACTAGATATGCCCCGTTTGTGTAGGCAACACGGTTCTTTTGTTCTGAGCTAGCTCACTGTACTGGCCCTATAGGAAACTCAGTAGAGTGCAAGAATGCCCGTTTATCAAAAGCAGAGTGTTTTTCTTGCATGGCACACTAGGGTTCTGTTAAACTTCCTAAACGGAGTTGAATCACGTTCAGTTTAAAGTTCTAGCAGCAGGGGTTAATTCAGGCTAAGAACAGCACTCTTGTGCTATTCTGGCCATACACAGTGCAAATAGCATTCACGTCTCTTCCCAGCAAGTACAGTGTATTGGACTGAAGAGAAGCTCCTGTTTTACTTAGTTTCCCATTCTGAGTTGTACTAGATATGCCCAGTTTGTGTAGGAAGCACAGTTCTTTTGTTCTGAGCTAGCTCACTGTACTGGCCCTATAGGAAGCACAGTAGAGTGCAAGAATGCCCGTTTCTCAAAAGCAGAGTGTTTTTCTTGCATGGCACACTAGGGTTCAGTTAAACTTCCTAAACGGAGTTGAATCACGTTCAGTTTAAAGTTCTAGCAGCAAGGGTTCATTCAGGCTAAGAACAGCACTTTTGTGGTATTCTGGCCATACACAGTGCAAATAGCATTCGCGTCTGTTCCCAGCAAGTACACTGTATTGGACTGAAGAGAAGCTCCTGTTTTACTTAGTTTCCAATCCTGAGTTGAACTAGATATGCCCCGTATGTGTAGGAAGCACAGTTCTTTTGATCTGAGCTAGCTCACTGTACTGGCCCTATAGGAAACACAGTAGAGTGCAAGAATGCCCGTTTCTCAAAAACAGACTGTTTTTCTTGCATGGCACACTAGGGTTCAGTTAAATTTCCTAAACGGAGTTGAATCACGTTCAGTTTCAAGTTCTACCAGCAAGGGTTCATTCAGGCTAAGAACAGCACTCTTGTGCTATTGTGGCCATACACAGTGCAAATAGCATTCGCGTTTGTTCCCAGCAAATACAGTGTATTGGACTGAAGAGAAGCTCCTGTTTTACTTAGTTTCCAATCCTGAGTTGAACTAGATATGCCCAGTTTGTGTAGGAAGCACAGTTCTTTTGTTCTGAGCTAGCTCACTGTACTGGCCTTATAGGAAACACAGTGGAGGGCAAGAATGCCCGTTTCTCAAAAGCAGTGTGTTTTTCTTCCATGGCACACTAGGGTTCAGTTAAACTTCCAAAACGGAGTTGAATCACGTTCAGTTTCAAGTTCTAGCAGCAAGGGTTCATTCAGGCTAAGAACAGCACTCTTGTGCTATTCTGGCCATACACAGTGCAAATAGCATTCGCGTCTGTTCCCAGCAAATACAGTGTATTGGACTGAAGAGAAGCTCCTGTTTTACTTATTTTCCAATCCTGAGTTGAACTAGATATGCTCAGTTTGTGTAGGAAGCACAGTTCTTTTGTTCTGAGCTAGCTCACTGTACTGGCCATATTGGAAACACAGTAGAGTGCAAGAATGCCAGTTTCTCAAAAGCAGAGTGTTTTTCTTGCATGGCACACTAGGGTTCAGTTAAACTTCCTAAACGGAGTTGAATCATATTCAGTTTCAAGTTCTAGCAGCAAGGGTTCATTCAGGCTAAGAACAGCACTCTTGTGCTATTCTGGCCATACACAGTGCAAATAGCATTCGTGTTTGTTCCCAGCAAGTACAGTGTATTGGACTGAAGAGAAGCTCCTGTTTTACTTAGTTTCCAATCCGGAGTTGAACTAGATATGCCCCGTATGTGTAGGAAGCACAGTTCTTTTGTTCTGAGCTAGCTCACTGTACTGGCCCTATAGGAAACACAGTAGAGGGCAAGAATGCCCGTTTCTCAAAAGCAGTGTGTTTTTCTTCCATGGCACACTAGGGTTCAGTTAAACTTCCTAAACGGAGTTGAATCACGTTCAGTTTCAAGTTTTAGCAGCAAGGGTTCATTCAGGCTAAGAACAGCACTCTTGTGCTATTCGGGCCATACACAGTGCAACCAGCATTCTCGTCTATTCCCAGCAAGTACAGTGTATTGGACTGAAGAGAAGCTCCTGTTTTACTTAGTTTCCAATCCTGAGTTGAACTAGATATGCCCCGTATGTGTAGGAAGCACAGTTCTTTTGTTCTTAGCTAGCTCACTGTACTGACCCTATAGGAAACACAGTAGAGTGCAAGAATGCCCGTTTCTCAAAAGCAGAGTGTTTTTCTTGCATGGCACACTAGGGTTCAGTTAAACTTCCTAAACGGAGTTGAATCAAGTTCAGTTACAAGTTCTAGCAGCAGGGATTCATTCAGGCTAAGAACAGCACTCTTGTGCTATTCTGGCCATACACAGTGCAAATAGCATTCACGTCTCTTCCCAGCAAGTACAGTGTATTGGACTGAATAGAAGCTCCTGTTTTACTTAGTTTCCCATTCTGAGTTGTACTAGATATGCACAGTTTGTGTAGGAAGCACAGTTCTTTTGTTCTGAGCTAGCTCACTGTACTGGCCCTATTGGAAACACAGTAGAGTGCAAGAATGCCCGTTTCTCAAAAGCAGAGTGTTTTTCTTGCATGGCACACTAGGGTTCAGTTAAACTTCCTAAACGGAGTTGAATCACGTTCAGTTTAAAGTTCTAGCATCAACGGTTCATTCAGCCTAAGAACAGCACTCTTGTGGTATTCTGGGCATACACAGTGCAAATAGCATTCGCGTCTGTTCCCAGCAAGTACAGTGTATTGGACTGAAGAGAAGCTCCTGTTTTACTTAGTTTCCAATCCTGAGTTGAGTTAGATATGCCCCGATTGTGCAGGCAGCACGGCTCTTTTGTTCTGAGCTAGCTCACTGTACTGGCCCTATAGGAAACACAGTAGAGTACAAGAATGCCCGATTCTCAGAAGCAGAGTGTTTTTCGTGCATGGCACACTAGGGTTCAGTTAAACTTCCTAAACGGAGTTGAATCACGTTCATTTTCAAGTTCTAGCAGCAAGGTTTCATTCAGTCTAAGAATAGCACTCTTGTGCTATTCTGGCCATTCACAGGGCAAATAGCATTCGCGTCTGTTCCCAGCAAGTACAGTGTATTGGACTGAAGAGAAGCTCCTGTTTTACTTAGTTTCCAATCCTGAGTTGAACTAGATATGCCCCGTTTGTGCAGGCTGCACGGTTCTTTTGTTCTGAGCTAGCTGACTGTACTGGCCCTATAGGAAACTCAGTAGAGTGCATGAATGCCCGTTTCTCAAAAGCAGAGTGTTTTTCTTGCATGGCACACTAGGGTTCAGTTAAACTTCCTAAACAGAGTTGAATCACGCTCAGTTTCAAGTTCTAGCAGCAAGGGTTCATTCAGGCTAAGAACAGCACTCTTGTTCTATTCTGGCCATACACAGTGCAACCAGCATTCGAGTCTGTTCCCAGCAAGTACAGTGTATTGGACTGAAGAGAAGCTCCTGTTTTACTTAGTTTCCAATCCTGAGTTGAACTAGATATGCCCCGTATGTGTAGGAAGCACAGTTCTTTTGTTCTTAGCTAGCTCACTGTACTGACCCTATAGGAAACACAGTAGAGTGCAAGAATGCCCGTTTCTCAAAAGCAGAGTGTTTTTCTTGCATGGCACACTAGGGTTCAGTTAAACTTCCTAAACGGAGTTGAATCAAGTTCAGTTACAAGTTCTAGCAGCAGGGATTCATTCAGGCTAAGAACAGCACTCTTGTGCTATTCTGGCCATACACAGTGCAAATAGCATTCACGTCTCTTCCCAGCAAGTACAGTGTATTGGACTGAATAGAAGCTCCTGTTTTACTTAGTTTCCCATTCTGAGTTGTACTAGATATGCACAGTTTGTGTAGGAAGCACAGTTCTTTTGTTCTGAGCTAGCTCACTGTACTGGCCCTATTGGAAACACAGTAGAGTGCAAGAATGCCCGTTTCTCAAAAGCAGAGTGTTTTTCTTGCATGGCACACTAGGGTTCAGTTAAACTTCCTAAACGGAGTTGAATCACGTTCAGTTTAAAGTTCTAGCATCAACGGTTCATTCAGCCTAAGAACAGCACTCTTGTGGTATTCTGGGCATACACAGTGCAAATAGCATTCGCGTCTGTTCCCAGCAAGTACAGTGTATTGGACTGAAGAGAAGCTCCTGTTTTACTTAGTTTCCAATCCTGAGTTGAGTTAGATATGCCCCGATTGTGCAGGCAGCACGGCTCTTTTGTTCTGAGCTAGCTCACTGTACTGGCCCTATAGGAAACACAGTAGAGTACAAGAATGCCCGATTCTCAGAAGCAGAGTGTTTTTCGTGCATGGCACACTAGGGTTCAGTTAAACTTCCTAAACGGAGTTGAATCACGTTCATTTTCAAGTTCTAGCAGCAAGGTTTCATTCAGTCTAAGAATAGCACTCTTGTGCTATTCTGGCCATTCACAGGGCAAATAGCATTCGCGTCTGTTCCCAGCAAGTACAGTGTATTGGACTGAAGAGAAGCTCCTGTTTTACTTAGTTTCCAATCCTGAGTTGAACTAGATATGCCCCGTTTGTGCAGGCTGCACGGTTCTTTTGTTCTGAGCTAGCTGACTGTACTGGCCCTATAGGAAACTCAGTAGAGTGCATGAATGCCCGTTTCTCAAAAGCAGAGTGTTTTTCTTGCATGGCACACTAGGGTTCAGTTAAACTTCCTAAACAGAGTTGAATCACGCTCAGTTTCAAGTTCTAGCAGCAAGGGTTCATTCAGGCTAAGAACAGCACTCTTGTTCTATTCTGGCCATACACAGTGCAACCAGCATTCGAGTCTGTTCCCAGCAAGTACAGTGTATTGGACTGAAGAGAAGCTCCTGTTTTACTTAGTTTCCAATCCTGAGTTGAACTAGATATGCCCCGTTTGTGTAGGAAGCACAGTTCTTTTGTTCTGAACTAGTTCACTGTACTGGCCCTATAGGAAACACAGTAGAGTGCAAGAATGCCCGATTCTCAGAAGCAGAGTGTTTTTCTTGCATGGCACGCTAGGGTTCAGTTAAACTTCCTAAACGGAGTTGAATCACGTTCAGTTTCAAGTTCTAGCATCAGGGGTTCATTCAGGCTAAGTAGAGCACTCTTGTGCTATTCTGGCCATACACAGTGCAAATAGGATTCGAGTCTGTTCCCAGCAAGTACAGTGTATTGGACTGAAGAGAAGCTCCTGTTTTACTTAGTTTTCAATCCTGAGTTGAACTAGATATGCCCCGTTTGTGTAGGCAACACGGTTCTTTTGTTCTGAGCTAGCTCACTGTACTGGCCCTATAGGAAACTCAGTAGAGTGCAAGAATGCCCGTTTATCAAAAGCAGAGTGTTTTTCTTGCATGGCACACTAGGGTTCTGTTAAACTTCCTAAACGGAGTTGAATCACGTTCAGTTTAAAGTTCTAGCAGCAGGGGTTAATTCAGGCTAAGAACAGCACTCTTGTGCTATTCTGGCCATACACAGTGCAAATAGCATTCACGTCTCTTCCCAGCAAGTACAGTGTATTGGACTGAAGAGAAGCTCCTGTTTTACTTAGTTTCCCATTCTGAGTTGTACTAGATATGCCCAGTTTGTGTAGGAAGCACAGTTCTTTTGTTCTGAGCTAGCTCACTGTACTGGCCCTATAGGAAGCACAGTAGAGTGCAAGAATGCCCGTTTCTCAAAAGCAGAGTGTTTTTCTTGCATGGCACACTAGGGTTCAGTTAAACTTCCTAAACGGAGTTGAATCACGTTCAGTTTAAAGTTCTAGCAGCAAGGGTTCATTCAGGCTAAGAACAGCACTTTTGTGGTATTCTGGCCATACACAGTGCAAATAGCATTCGCGTCTGTTCCCAGCAAGTACACTGTATTGGACTGAAGAGAAGCTCCTGTTTTACTTAGTTTCCAATCCTGAGTTGAACTAGATATGCCCCGTATGTGTAGGAAGCACAGTTCTTTTGATCTGAGCTAGCTCACTGTACTGGCCCTATAGGAAACACAGTAGAGTGCAAGAATGCCCGTTTCTCAAAAACAGACTGTTTTTCTTGCATGGCACACTAGGGTTCAGTTAAATTTCCTAAACGGAGTTGAATCACGTTCAGTTTCAAGTTCTACCAGCAAGGGTTCATTCAGGCTAAGAACAGCACTCTTGTGCTATTGTGGCCATACACAGTGCAAATAGCATTCGCGTTTGTTCCCAGCAAATACAGTGTATTGGACTGAAGAGAAGCTCCTGTTTTACTTAGTTTCCAATCCTGAGTTGAACTAGATATGCCCAGTTTGTGTAGGAAGCACAGTTCTTTTGTTCTGAGCTAGCTCACTGTACTGGCCTTATAGGAAACACAGTAGAGGGCAAGAATGCCCGTTTCTCAAAAGCAGTGTGTTTTTCTTCCATGGCACACTAGGGTTCAGTTAAACTTCCAAAACGGAGTTGAATCACGTTCAGTTTCAAGTTCTAGCAGCAAGGGTTCATTCAGGCTAAGAACAGCACTCTTGTGCTATTCTGGCCATACACAGTGCAAATAGCATTCGCGTCTGTTCCCAGCAAATACAGTGTATTGGACTGAAGAGAATCTCCTGTTTTACTTATTTTCCAATCCTGAGTTGAACTAGATATGCTCAGTTTGTGTAGGAAGCACAGTTCTTTTGTTCTGAGCTAGCTCACTGTACTGGCCATATTGGAAACACAGTAGAGTGCAAGAATGCCAGTTTCTCAAAAGCAGAGTGTTTTTCTTGCATGGCACACTAGGGTTCAGTTAAACTTCCTAAACGGAGTTGAATCATATTCAGTTTCAAGTTCTAGCAGCAAGGGTTCATTCAGGCTAAGAACAGCACTCTTGTGCTATTCTGGCCATACACAGTGCAAATAGCATTCGTGTTTGTTCCCAGCAAGTACAGTGTATTGGACTGAAGAGAAGCTCCTGTTTTACTTAGTTTCCAATCCGGAGTTGAACTAGATATGCCCCGTATGTGTAGGAAGCACAGTTCTTTTGTTCTGAGCTAGCTCACTGTACTGGCCCTATAGGAAACACAGTAGAGGGCAAGAATGCCCGTTTCTCAAAAGCAGTGTGTTTTTCTTCCATGGCACACTAGGGTTCAGTTAAACTTCCTAAACGGAGTTGAATCACGTTCAGTTTCAAGTTTTAGCAGCAAGGGTTCATTCAGGCTAAGAACAGCACTCTTGTGCTATTCGGGCCATACACAGTGCAACCAGCATTCTCGTCTATTCCCAGCAAGTACAGTGTATTGGACTGAAGAGAAGCTCCTGTTTTACTTAGTTTCCAATCCTGAGTTGAACTAGATATGCCCCGTATGTGTAGGAAGCACAGTTCTTTTGTTCTTAGCTAGCTCACTGTACTGACCCTATAGGAAACACAGTAGAGTGCAAGAATGCCCGTTTCTCAAAAGCAGAGTGTTTTTCTTGCATGGCACACTAGGGTTCAGTTAAACTTCCTAAACGGAGTTGAATCAAGTTCAGTTACAAGTTCTAGCAGCAGGGATTCATTCAGGCTAAGAACAGCACTCTTGTGCTATTCTGGCCATACACAGTGCAAATAGCATTCACGTCTCTTCCCAGCAAGTACAGTGTATTGGACTGAATAGAAGCTCCTGTTTTACTTAGTTTCCCATTCTGAGTTGTACTAGATATGCACAGTTTGTGTAGGAAGCACAGTTCTTTTGTTCTGAGCTAGCTCACTGTACTGGCCCTATTGGAAACACAGTAGAGTGCAAGAATGCCCGTTTCTCAAAAGCAGAGTGTTTTTCTTGCATGGCACACTAGGGTTCAGTTAAACTTCCTAAACGGAGTTGAATCACGTTCAGTTTAAAGTTCTAGCATCAACGGTTCATTCAGCCTAAGAACAGCACTCTTGTGGTATTCTGGGCATACACAGTGCAAATAGCATTCGCGTCTGTTCCCAGCAAGTACAGTGTATTGGACTGAAGAGAAGCTCCTGTTTTACTTAGTTTCCAATCCTGAGTTGAGTTAGATATGCCCCGATTGTGCAGGCAGCACGGCTCTTTTGTTCTGAGCTAGCTCACTGTACTGGCCCTATAGGAAACACAGTAGAGTGCAAGAATGCCCGATTCTCAGAAGCAGAGTGTTTTTCGTGCATGGCACACTAGGGTTCAGTTAAACTTCCTAAACGGAGTTGAATCACGTTCATTTTCAAGTTCTAGCAGCAAGGTTTCATTCAGTCTAAGAATAGCACTCTTGTGCTATTCTGGCCATTCACAGGGCAAATAGCATTCGCGTCTGTTCCCAGCAAGTACAGTGTATTGGACTGAAGAGAAGCTCCTGTTTTACTTAGTTTCCAATCCTGAGTTGAACTAGATATGCCCCTTTTGTGCAGGCTGCACGGTTCTTTTGTTCTGAGCTAGCTGACTGTACTGGCCCTATAGGAAACTCAGTAGAGTGCATGAATGCCCGTTTCTCAAAAGCAGAGTGTTTTTCTTGCATGGCACACTAGGGTTCAGTTAAACTTCCTAAACAGAGTTGAATCACGCTCAGTTTCAAGTTCTAGCAGCAAGGGTTCATTCAGGCTAAGAACAGCACTCTTGTTCTATTCTGGCCATACACAGTGCAACCAGCATTCGAGTCTGTTCCCAGCAAGTACAGTGTATTGGACTGAAGAGAAGCTCCTGTTTTACTTAGTTTCCAATCCTGAGTTGAACTAGATATGCCCCGTTTGTGTAGGAAGCACAGTTCTTTTGTTCTGAACTAGTTCACTGTACTGGCCCTATAGGAAACACAGTAGAGTGAAAGAATGCCCGATTCTCAGAAGCAGAGTGTTTTTCTTGCATGGCACGCTAGGGTTCAGTTAAACTTCCTAAACGGAGTTGAATCACGTTCAGTTTCAAGTTCTAGCATCAGGGGTTCATTCAGGCTAAGTAGAGCACTCTTGTGCTATTCTGGCCATACACAGTGCAAATAGGATTCGAGTCTGTTCCCAGCAAGTACAGTGTATTGGACTGAAGAGAAGCTCCTGTTTTACTTAGTTTTCAATCCTGAGTTGAACTAGATATGCCCCGTTTGTGTAGGCAACACGGTTCTTTTGTTCTGAGCTAGCTCACTGTACTGGCCCTATAGGAAACTCAGTAGAGTGCAAGAATGCCCGTTTATCAAAAGCAGAGTGTTTTTCTTGCATGGCACACTAGGGTTCTGTTAAACTTCCTAAACGGAGTTGAATCACGTTCAGTTTAAAGTTCTAGCAGCAGGGGTTAATTCAGGCTAAGAACAGCACTCTTGTGCTATTCTGGCCATACACAGTGCAAATAGCATTCACGTCTCTTCCCAGCAAGTACAGTGTATTGGACTGAAGAGAAGCTCCTGTTTTATTTAGTTTCCCATTCTGAGTTGTACTAGATATGCCCAGTTTGTGTAGGAAGCACAGTTCTTTTGTTCTGAGCTAGCTCACTGTACTGGCCCTATAGGAAACACAGTAGAGTGCAAGAATGCCCGATTCTCAAAAGCAGAGTGTTTTTCTTGCATGGCACACTAGGGTTCAGTTAAACTTCCTAAACAGAGTTGAATCACGCTCAGTTTCAAGTTCTAGCAGCAAGGGTTCATTCAGGCTAAGAACAGCACTCTTGTTCTCTTCTGGCCATACACAGTGCAACCAGTATTCGAGTCTGTTCCCAGCAAGTACAGTGTATTGGACTGAAGAGAAGCTCCTGTTTTACTTAGTTTCCAATCCTGAGTTGAACTAGATATGCCCCGTTTGTGTAGGAAGCACAGTTCTTTTGTTCTGAACTAGTTCACTGTACTGGCCCTATAGGAAACACAGTAGAGTGCAAGAATGCCCGTTTCTCAAAAGCAGACTGTTTTTCTTGCATGGCACACTAGGGTTCAGTTAAACTTCCTAAACGGAGTTGAATCACGTTCAGTTTCAAGTTCTAGCAGCAAGGGTTCATTCAGGCTAAGAACAGCACTCTTGTGCTATTCTGGCCATTCACAGTGCAAATAGCATTCGCGTCTGTTCCCAGCAAGTACAGTGTATTGGACTGAAGAGAAGCTCCTGTTTTACTTAGGTTCCAATCCTGAGTTGAACTAGATATGCCCCGTTTGTGCAGGCTGCACGGTTCTTTTGTTCTGAGCTAGCTCACTGTACTGGCCCTATAGGAAACTCAGTAGAGTGCATGAATGCCCGTTTCTCAAAAGCAGAGTGTTTTTCTTGCATGGCACACTAGGGTTCAGTTAAACTTCCTAAACAGAGTTGAATCACGCTCAGTTTCAAGTTCTAGCAGCAAGGGTTCATTCAGGCTAAGAACAGCACTCTTGTTCTATTCTGGCCATACACAGTGCAACCAGCATTCTAGTCTGTTCCCAGCAAGTACAGTGTATTGGACTGAAGAGAAGCTCCTGTTTTACTTAGTTTCCAATCCTGAGTTGAACTAGATATGCCCCGTTTGTGTAGGAAGCACAGTTCTTTTGTTCTGAGCTAGTTCACTGTACTGGCCCTATAGGAAACACAGTAGAGTGCAAGAATGCCCGTTTCTCAAAAGCAGACTATTTTTCTTGCATGGCACACTAGGGTTCAGTTAAACTTCCTAAACGGAGTTGAATCACGTTCAGTTTAAAGTTCTAGCAGCAAGGGTTCATTCAGGCTAAGAACAGCACTTTTGTGGTATTCTGGCCATACACAGTGCAAATAGCATTCGCGTCTGTTCCCAGCAAGTACACTGTATTGGACTGAAGAGAAGCTCCTGTTTTACTTAGTTTCCAATCCTGAGTTGAGCTAGATATGCCCCGATTGTGCAGGCAGCACGGTTCTTTTGTTCTGAGCTAGCTCACTGTACTGGCCCTATAGGAAACACAGTAGAGTGTAAGAATGCCCGATTCTCAGAAGCAGAGTGTTTTTCGTGCATGGCACACTAGGGTTCAGTTAAACTTCCTAAACGGAGTTGAATCACGTTCAGTTTCAAGTTCTAGCAGCAAGGGTTCATTCAGGCTAAGAATAGCACTCTTGTGCTATTCTGGCCATTCACAGTGCAAATAGCATTCGCGTCTGTTCCCAGCAAGTACAGTGTATTGGACTGAAGAGAAGCTCCTGTTTTACTTAGTTTCCAATCCTGAGTTGAACTAGATATGCCCCGTTTGTGTAGGCTGCACGGTTCTTTTGTTCTGAGCTAGCTCACTGTACTGTCCCTGTAGGAAACTCAGTAGAGTGCATGAATGCCCGTTTCTCAAAAGCAGAGTGTTTTTCTTGCATGGCACACTAGGGTTCAGTTAAACTTCCTAAACAGAGTTGAATCACGCTCAGTTTCAAGTTCTAGCAGCAAGGGTTCATTCAGGCTAAGAACAGCACTCTTGTACTATTGTGGCCATAGACAGTGCAAAGAGCATTCGCGTTTGTTCCCAGCAAGTACAGTGTATTGGACTGAAGAGAAGCTCCTGTTTTACTTAGTTTCCAATCCTGAGTTGAACTAGATATGCCCAGTTTGTGTAGGAAGCACAGTTCTTTTGTTCTGAGCTAGCTCACTGTACTGGCCTTATAGGAAACACAGTAGAGGGCAAGAATGCCCGTTTCTCAAACGCAGTGTGTTTTTCTTCCATGGCACACTAGGGTTCAGTTAAACTTCGTAAACGGAGTTGAATCACGTTCCGTTTCATGTTCTAGCAGAAAGTGTTCATTCAAGCTAAGAACAGCACTCTTGTGCTATTCTCGCCATACAAAGTACAAATAGCATTCGCGTCTGTTCCTAGCAAGTACAGTGTATTGGACTGAAGAGAAGCTCCTGTTTTACTTAGTTTCCAATTGTGAGTTAAACTAGATATGCCCCGTTTGTGTAGGAAGCACAGTTCTTTTGTTCTGAGCTAGCTCACTGTACTGGCCCTATAGGAAACACAGTAGAGTGCAAGAATGCCCGTTTCTCAAAAGCAGAGTGTTTTTCTTGCATGGCACGCTAGGGTTCAGTTAAACTTCCTAAACGGAGTTGAATCACGTTCAGATTCAAGTTCTAGCATCAGGGGTTCATTCAGGCTAAGAAGAGCACTCTTGTTCTATTCTGGCCATACACAGTGCAAATAGGATTCGAGTCTGTTCCCAGCAAGTACAGTGTATTGGACTGAAGAGAAGCTCCTGTTTTACTTAGTTTTCAATCCTGAGTTGAACTAGATATGCCCCGTTTGTGTAGGCAACACGGTTCTTTTGTTCTGAGCTAGCTCACTGTACTGGCCCTATAGGAAACTCAGTAGAGTGCAAGAATGCCCGTTTCTCAAAAGCAGAGTGTTTTTCTTGCATGGCACACTAGGGTTCTGTTAAACTTCCTAAACGGAGTTGAATCACGTTCAGTTTAAAGTTCTAGCAGCAGGGGTTAATTCAGGCTAAGAACAGCACTCTTGTGCTATTCTGGCCATACACAGTGCAACCGGCATTCGAGTCTGTTCCCCGCAAGTACAGTGTATTGGACTGAAGAGAAGCTCCTGTTTTACTTAGTTTCCAATCCTGAGTTGAACTAGATATGCCCCGTATGTGTCGGAAGCACAGTTCTTTTGATCTGAGCTAGCTCACTGTACTGGCCCTATAGGAAACACAGTAGAGTGCAAGAATGCCCGTTTCTCAAAAGCAGAGTGTTTTTCTTGCATGGCACACTAGGGTTCAGTTAAATTTCCTAAACGGAGTTGAATCACGTTCAGTTTCAAGTTCTACCAGCAAGGGTTCATTCAGGCTAAGAACAGCACTCTTGTGCTATTGTGGCCATACACAGTGCAAATAGCATTCGCGTTTGTTCCCAGCAAGTACAGTGTATTGGACTGAAGAGAAGCTCCTGTTTTACTTAGTTTCCAATCCTGAGTTGAACTAGATATGCCCAGTTTGTGTAGGAAGCACAGTTCTTTTGTTCTGAGCTAGCTCACTGTACTGGCCTTATAGGAAACACAGTAGAGGGCAAGAATGCCCGTTTCTCAAAAGCAGTGTGTTTTTCTTCCATGGCACACTAGGGTTCAGTTAAACTTCCAAAACGGAGTTGAATCACGTTCAGTTTCAAGTTCTAGCAGCAAGGGTTCATTCAGGCTAAGAACAGCACTCTTGTGTTATTCTGGCCATACACAGTGCAAATAGCATTCGCGTCTGTTCCCAGCAAATACAGTGTATTGGACTGAAGAGAAGCTCCTGTTTTACTTATTTTCCAATCCTGAGTTGAACTAGATATGCTCAGTTTGTGTAGGAAGCACAGTTCTTTTGTTCTGAGCTAGCTCACTGTACTGGCCATATTGGAAACACAGTAGAGTGCAAGAATGCCAGTTTCTCAAAAGCAGAGTGTTTTTCTTGCATGGCACACTAGGGTTCAGTTAAACTTCCTAAATGGAGCTGAATCACGTTCAGTTTCAAGTTCTAGCAGCAGGGGTTCATTCAGGCTAAGAACAGCACTCTTGTGCTATTCTGGCCATACACAGTGCAAATAGCATTCATGTCTCTTCCCAGCAAGTACAGTGTATTGGACTGAATAGAAGCTCCTGTTTTACTTAGTTTCCCATTCTGAGTTGTACTAGATATGCCCCATTTGTGTAGGAAGCACAGTTCTTTTGTTCTGAGCTAGCTCACTGTACTGGCCCTATTGGAAACACAGTAGAGTGCAAGAATGCCCGTTTCTCAAAAGCAGAGTGTTTTTCTTGCATGGCACACTAGGGTTCAGTTAAACTTCCTAAACGGAGTTGAATCACGTTCAGTTTAAAGTTCTAGCAGCAACGGTTCATTCAGGCTAAGAACAGCACTCTTGTGGTATTCTGGGCATACACAGTGCAAATAGCATTCGCGTCTGTTCCCAGCAAGTACAGTGTATTGGACTGAAGAGAAGCTCCTGTTTTACTTAGTTTCCAATCCTGAGTTGAGTTAGATATGCCCCGATTGTGCAGGCAGCACGGCTCTTTTTTTTATGAGCTAGCTCACTGTACTGGCCCTATAGGAAACACAGTAGAGTGCAAGAATGCCCGATTCTCAGAAGCAGAGTGTTTTTCGTGCATGGCACACTAGGGTTCAGTTAAACTTCCTAAACGGAGTTGAATCACGTTCATTTTCAAGTTCTAGCAGCAATGTTTCATTCAGTCTAAGAATAGCACTCTTGTGCTATTCTGGCCATTCACAGTGCAAATAGCATTCGCGTCTGTTCCCAGCAAGTACAGTGTATTGGACTGAAGAGAAGCTCCTGTTTTACTTAGTTTGCAATCCTGAGTTGAACTAGATATGCCCCGTTTGTGCAGGCTGCACGGTTCTTTTGTTCTGAGCTAGCTCACTGTACTGGCCCTATAGGAAACTCAGTAGAGTGCATGAATGCCCGTTTCTCAAAAGCAGAGTGTTTTTCTTGCATGGCACACTAGGGTTCAGTTAAACTTCCTAAACAGAGTTGAATCACGCTCAGTTTCAAGTTCTAGCAGCAAGGGTTCATTCAGGCTAAGAACAGCACTCTTGTTCTATTCTGGCCATACACAGTGCAACCAGTATTCGAGTCTGTTCCCAGCAAGTACAGTGTATTGGACTGAAGAGAAGCTCCTGTTTTACTTAGTTTCCAATCCTGAGTTGAACTAGATATTCCCCGTTTGTGTAGGAAGCACAGTTCTTTTGTTCTGAACTAGTTCACTGTACTGGCCCTATAGGAAACACAGTAGAGTGCAAGAATGCCCGTTTCTCAAAAGCAGACTGTTTTTCTTGCATGGCACACTAGGGTTCAGTTAAACTTCCTAAACGGAGTTGAATCACGTTCAGTTTCAAGTTCTAGCAGCAAGGGTTCATTCATGCTAAGAACAGGACTCTTGTGCTATTCTGGCCATACACAGTGCAAATAGCATTCGCGTCTGTTCCCAGCAAGTACAGTGTATTGGACTGAAGAGAAGCTCCTGTTTTACTTATTTTCCAATCCTGAGTTGAACTAGATATGCCCCGTTTGTGTAGGAAGCACGGTTCTTTTGTTCTGATCTAGCTCACTGTACTGGCCCTATAGGAAACACAGTAGAGTGCAAGAATGCCCGTTTCTCAAAAGCAGAGTGTTTTTCTTGCATTGCACACTAGGGTTCAGTTAAACTTCCTAAACGGGGTTGAATCACGTTCAGTTTCAATTTCTAGCAGCAAGGATTCATACAGGCTAAGAACAGCACTCTTGTGCTATTCTGGCCATACACAGTGCAAATAGCATTCGCGTCTGTTCCCAGCAAGTACAGTGTATTGGACTGAAGAGAAGCTCCTTTTTAATTATTTTCCAATCCTGAGTTGAACTAGATATGCCCCATTTGTGTAGGAAGCACGGTTCTTTTGTTCTGAGCTAGCTCACTGTACTGGCCCTATATGAAACTCAGTAGAGTGCAAGAATGCCCGTTTCTCAAAAGCAGAGTGTTTTTCTTGCATGGCACACTAGGGTTCAGATAAACTTCCTAAGCGGAGTTGAATCACGTTCAGTTTCAAGTTCTAGCAGCAAGGGTTCATTGAGGCTAAGTACAGCACTCTTGTGCTATTCTGGCCATAAACAGTGCAACAAGCATTTGAGTCTGTTCCCAGCAAGTACAGTGTACTGGACTGAAGAGAAGCTCCTGTTTAACTTAGTTTCCAATCCTGAGTTGAACTAGATATGCCCCTTATGTGTAGGAAGCACGGTTCTTTTGTTCTGAGCTAGCTCACTGTACTGGCCCTATAGGGAACACATTAGAGTGCAAGAATGCCCGTTTCTCAAAAGCAGAGTGTTTTTCTTGCATGGCACACTGGGGTTCAGTTAAACTTCCTAAACGGAGTTGAATCACGTTCAGTTTCAAGTTCTAGCAGCAAGGGTTCATTCAGGCTAAGAACAGCACTCTTGTGCTATTCTGGCCATACACAGTGCAAATAGCATTCGCGTCTGTTCCCAGCAAGTACAGTGTATTGGACTGAAGAGAAGCTCCTGTTTTACTTAGTTTCCAAGCCTGAGTTGAACTAGATATGCCCCGTTTGAGAAGGAAGCACGGTTCTTTTGTTCTGAGCTAGCTCACTGTAGTGGCCCTATAGGAAACACAGTAGAGTGCAAGAATGTCCGTTTCTCAAAAGCAGAGTGTTTTTCTTGCATGGCACACTAGGGTTCTGTTAAACTTGCTAATCGGAGTTGAATCACGTTCAGTTTAAAGTTCTAGCAGCAAGGGTTCATTCAGGCTAAGAACAGCACTCTTGTGCTATTCTGGCCATACACAGTGCAAATAGCATTCGCGTCTGTTCCCAGCAAGTACAGTGTATTGGACTGAAGAGAAGCTCCTGTTTTACTTAGTTTCCAATCCTGAGTTGAACTAGATATGCCCCGTTTGTGTAGGAAGCACGGTTCATTTGTTCTGAGCTAGCTCACTGTACTGGCGCTATAGGAAACACAGTAGAGAGCAAGAATGCCCGTTTCTCAAAAGCAGAGTGTTTTTCTTGCATGGCACACTAGGGTTCAGATAAACTTCTTAAACGGAGTTGAATTACGTTCAGTTTCAAGTTCTAGCAGCAAGGGTTCATTCAGGCTAAGAACAGCACTCTTGCGCTATTCTGGACATACACAGTGCAAATAGCATTCGCGTCTGTTCCCAGCAAGTACAGTGTATTGGACTGAAGAGAAGCTCCTGTTTTACTTATTTTCCAATCCTGAGTTGAACTAGATATGCCCCGTTTGTGTAGGAAGCACGGTTCTTTTGTTCTGAGCTAGCTCACTGTACTGGCCCTATAGGAAACACAGTAGAGTGCAGGAATGCTCGTTTCTCAAAAGCAGAGTGATTTTCTTGCATGGCACATTAGGGTTCTGTTAAACTTCCGAAAGGGAGTTGAATCATGTTCAGTTTCAAGTTCTAGCAGCAAGGGTTTTCAGGCTAAGAACAGCACTCTTGTGCTATTCTGGCCATACACAGTACAAATAGCATTCTCGTCAGTTCCCAGCAAGTACAGTTTATTGAACTGAAGAGAAGCTATTGTTTTACTAGTTTCCAATCCTGAGTTGAACTAGATATGCCCCGTTTGTGTAGGAAGCACGGTTCTTTTGTTCTGAGCTAGCTCACTGTACTGGCCCTATAGGAAACACAGTAGAGTGCAAGAATGCCCGTTTCTCAAAAGCAGAGTGTTTTTCTTGCATGGCACACTAGGGTTCAGTTAAACTTCCTAAACGGAGTTGAATCACGTTCAGTTTCAAGTTCTAGCAGCAAGGGTTCATTCAGGCTAAGAACAGCACTCTTGTGCTATTCTGGCCATACACAGTGCAAATATTATTCGCGTCTGTTCCCAGCAAGAACAGTGTATTGGACTGAAGAGAAGCTCCTGTTTTACTTAGTTTCCAATCCTGACTTGAGCTAGATATACCCCGTTTGTGTAGGCAGCAGGTTCTTTTGTTCTGAGCTAGCTCACTGTACTGGCCCTATAGGAAACACAGTAGAGAGCAAGAATGCCCGTTTCTCAGTAGCAGAGTGTTTTTCGTGCATGGCACACTAGGGTTCAGTTAAATTTCCTAAACGGAATTGAATCACGTTCAGTTTCAAGTTCTAGCAGCAAGGGTTCATTCAGGCTAAGAACAGCACTATTGTTCTATTCTGGCCATTCACAGTGCAAATAGCATTCGCGTCTGTTCCCAGCAAGTACAGTGTATTGGACTGAAGAGAAGCTCCTGTTTTACTTAGTTTCCAATCCTGAGTTGAACTAGATATGCCCCGTTTGTGTAGGAAGCAAGGTTCTTTTGTTCTGAGCTAGCTCACTGTACTGGCCCTATAGGAAACACAGTAGAGTGCAAGAATGCCCGTTTCTCAAAAGCAGAGTGTTTTTCTTGCATGGCACACTAGGGTTCAGATAAACTTCCTAAGCGGAGTTGAATCACGTTCAGTTTCAAGTTCTAGCAGCAAGGGTTCATTGAGGCTAAGTACAGCACTCTTGTGCTATTCTGGCCATAAACAGTGCAACAAGCATTTGAGTCTGTTCCCAGCAAGTACAGTGTACTGGACTGAAGAGAAGCTCCTGTTTAACTTAGTTTCCAATCCTGAGTTGAACTAGATATGCCCCTTATGTGTAGGAAGCACGGTTCTTTTGTTCTGAGCTAGCTCACTGTACTGGCCCTATAGGGAACACATTAGAGTGCAAGAATGCCCGTTTCTCAAAAGCAGAGTGTTTTTCTTGCATGGCACACTGGGGTTCAGTTAAACTTCCTAAACGGAGTTGAATCACGTTCAGTTTCAAGTTCTAGCAGCAAGGGTTCATTCAGGCTAAGAACAGCACTCTTGTGCTATTCTGGCCATACACAGTGCAAATAGCATTCGCGTCTGTTCCCAGCAAGTACAGTGTATTGGACTGAAGAGAAGCTCCTGTTTTACTTAGTTTCCAAGCCTGAGTTGAACTAGATATGCCCCGTTTGAGAAGGAAGCACGGTTCTTTTGTTCTGAGCTAGCTCACTGTAGTGGCCCTATAGGAAACACAGTAGAGTGCAAGAATGTCCGTTTCTCAAAAGCAGAGTGTTTTTCTTGCATGGCACACTAGGGTTCTGTTAAACTTGCTAATCGGAGTTGAATCACGTTCAGTTTCAAGTTCTGGCAGCAAGGGTTCATTCAGGCTAAGAACAGCACTCTTGTGCTATTCTGGCCATACACAGTGCAAATAGCATTCGCGTCTGTTCCCAGCAAGTACAGTGTATTGGACTGAAGAGAAGCTCCTGTTTTACTTAGTTTCCAATCCTGAGTTGAACTAGATATGCCCCGTTTGTGTAGGAAGCACGGTTCATTTGTTCTGAGCTAGCTCACTGTACTGGCGCTATAGGAAACACAGTAGAGAGCAAGAATGCCCGTTTCTCAAAAGCAGAGTGTTTTTCTTGCATGGCACACTAGGGTTCAGATAAACTTCTTAAACGGAGTTGAATTACGTTCAGTTTCAAGTTCTAGCAGCAAGGGTTCATTCAGGCTAAGAACAGCACTCTTGCGCTATTCTGGACATACACAGTGCAAATAGCATTCGCGTCTGTTCCCAGCAAGTACAGTGTATTGGACTGAAGAGAAGCTCCTGTTTTACTTAGTTTCCAATCCTGAGTTGAACTAGATATGCCCCGTTTGTGAAGGAAGCACGGTTCTTTTGTTCTGAGCTAGCTCACTGTACTGGCCCTATAGGAAACACAGTAGAGTGCAGGAATGCTCGTTTCTCAAAAGCAGAGTGATTTTCTTGCATGGCACATTAGGGTTCTGTTAAACTTCCGAAAGGGAGTTGAATCATGTTCAGTTTCAAGTTCTAGCAGCAAGGGTTTTCAGGCTAAGAACAGCACTCTTGTGCTATTCTGGCCATACACAGTACAAATAGCATTCTCGTCAGTTCCCAGCAAGTACAGTTTATTGAACTGAAGAGAAGCTATTGTTTTACTTAGTTTCCAATCCTGAGTTGAACTAGATATGCCCCGTTTGTGTAGGAAGCACGGTTCTTTTGTTCTGAGCTAGCTCACTGTACTGGCCCTATAGGAAACACAGTAGAGTGCAAGAATGCCCGTTTCTCAAAAGCAGAGTGTTTTTCTTGCATGGCACACTAGGGTTCAGTTAAACTTCCTAAACGGAGTTGAATCACGTTCAGTTTCAAGTTCTAGCAGCAAGGGTTCATTCAGGCTAAGAACAGCACTCTTGTGCTATTCTGGCCATACACAGTGCAAATATTATTCGCGTCTGTTCCCAGCAAGAACAGTGTATTGGACTGAAGAGAAGCTCCTGTTTTACTTAGTTTCCAATCCTGACTTGAGCTAGATATGCCCCGTTTGTGTAGGCAGCAGGTTCTTTTGTTCTGAGCTAGCTCACTGTACTGGCCCTATAGGAAACACAGTAGAGAGCAAGAATGCCCGTTTCTCAGTAGCAGAGTGTTTTTCGTGCATGGCACACTAGGGTTCAGTTAAATTTCCTAAACGGAATTGAATCACGTTCAGTTTCAAGTTCTAGCAGCAAGGGTTCATTCAGGCTAAGAACAGCACTATTGTTCTATTCTGGCCATTCACAGTGCAAATAGCATTCGCGTCTGTTCCCAGCAAGTACAGTGTATTGGACTGAAGAGAAGCTCCTGTTTTACTTAGTTTCCAATCCTGAGTTGAACTAGATATGCCCCGTTTGTGTAGGAAGCAAGGTTCTTTTGTTCTGAGCTAGCTCACTGTACTGGCCCTATAGGAAACACAGTAGAGTGCAAGAATGCCCGTTTCTCAAAAGCAGAGTGTTTTTCTTGCATGGCACACTTGGGTTCAGTTAAACTTCCTAAACGGAGTTGAATCACGTTCAGTTTCAAGTTCTATCAGCAAGGGTTCATTGAGTCTAAGAACAACACTCTTGTGCTATTCTGGCCATACACAGTGCAACCAGCATTCGCGTCTGTTCCCAGCAAGTACAGTGTATTGCACTGAAGACAAGCTCCTGTTTTACTTAGTTTCCAATCCTGAGTTGAACTAGATATGCCCTGTTTGTGTAGGAAGCAGAGTTCTTTTGTTCTGAGCTAGCTCACTGTACTGGTCCTATAGGAAACACAATAGAGTGCAAGAATGCCCGTTTATCAGAAGAAGAGTGTTTTTTTTGCATGGCACACGAGGGTTCAGTTAAACTTCCTAAACGGAGTTGAATCACGTTCAGTTTCTAGTTCTGGCAGCAAGGGTTCATTCAGGCTAAGAACAGCATTCTTGTGCTATTCTGGCCATACACAGTGCAAATAGCATTCGCGTGTTCCCAGCAAGTACAGTGTATTGGACTGAAGAGAAGCTCCTGTTTTACTTAGTTTCAAATCCTGAGTTGACATAGATATGCCCCGTTTGTGTAGGAATCACGGTTCTTTTGTTCTGAGCTAGCTCACTGTACTGGCCCTATAGGAAACACAGTAGAGTGCAAAAATGCCCGTTTCTCAAAAGCAGAGTGTTTTTCTTGCATGGCACACTAGGGTTCAGTTAAACTTCCTAAACGGAGTTGAATCACGTTCAGTTTCAAGTTCTAGCAGCAAGGGTTCACTCAGGCTAAGAACAGGACTCTTGTGCTATTCTGGCCATACACAGTGCAAATAGCATTCGCGTCTGTTCCCAGCAAGTACAGTGTATTGGACTGAAGAGAAGCTCCTGTTTTACTTAGTTTCCAATCCTGAGTTGAACTAGATATGCCCCGTATGTGTAGGAAGCACGGTTCTTTTGTTCTGAGCTAGCTCACTGTACTGGCCCTGTAGGAAACACAGTAGAGTGCAAGAATGCCCGTTTCTCAAAAGCAGAGTGTTTTTCTTGCATGGCACATTGGGTACAGTTAAACTTCCTAAACGGAGTTGAATCACGTTCAGTTTCAAGTTCTAGCAGCAGGAGTTCATTCAGGCTAAGAACAGCATTCTTGTGCTATTCTGGCCATACACAGTGCAAGTAGCATTCGCGTCTGTTCCAAGCAAGTACAGTGTATTGGACTGAAGAGAAGCTCCTGTTTTATTTAGTTTCAAATCCTGAGTTGAAATAGATATGCCCCGTTTGTGTAGGAAGCACGGTTCTTTTGTTCTGAGCTAGCTCACTCTACTGGCCCTATAGGAAACACAGTAGAGTGCAAGAATGCCTGTTTCTCAAAAGCAGAGTGTTTTTCTTGCATGGCACACTAGGGTTCAGTTAAACTTCCTAAACGGAGTTGAATCACGTTCAGTTTCAAGTTCTAGCAGCAAGGGTTCATTCAGGCTAAGAACAACACTCTTGTGCTATTCTGGCCATACACAGTGCAAATAGCATTCGCGTCTGTTCCCAGCAAGTACAGTGTATTGGACTGAAGAGAAGCTCCTGTTTTACTTAGGTTCCAATCCTGAGTTGAAATAGATATGCCCAGTTTGTGTAGAAAGCACGGATCTTTTGTTCTGAGCTAGCTTACTGTACTGGCGCTCTAGGAAACACAGTAGAGAGCAAGAATGCCCGTTTCCAAAAGCAGAGTGTTTTTCTTGCATGGCACACTAGGGTTCAGATAAACTTCCTAAACGGAGTTGAATCACGTCCAGTTTCAAGTTCTAGCAGCAAGGGTTCATTCAGGCTAAGAACAGCACTCTTGTGCTATTCTGGCCATACACAGTGCAAATAGCATTCGCGTTGGTCCCAGCAAGTACAGTGTATTGGACTGAAGAGAAGCTCCTGTTTTACTTATTTTCCAATCCTGAGTTGAACTAGATATGCCCCGTTTGTGTAGGAAGCACGGTTCTTTTGTTCTGAGCTAGCACACTGTACTGGCCCTATAGGAAACACAGTAGAGTGCAAGGATGCCCGTTTCTCAAAAGCAGAGTGTTTTTCTTGCATGGCACACTAGGGTTCAGTTAAACTTCCTAAACAGAGTTGAATCACATTCAGTTTCAAGTTCTAGCAGCAAGGGTTCATTCAGGCTGAGAACAGCACTCTTGTGCTATTCTGGCCATACACAGTGCAAATATTATTCGCGTCTGTTCCCAGCAAGAACAGTGTATTGGACTGAAGAGAAGCTCCTGTTTTACTTAGTTTCCAATCCTGAGTTGAGCTAGATATGCCCCGTTTGTGTAGGCAGCAGGTTCTTTTGTTCTGAGCTAGCTCACTGTACTGGCCCTATAGGAAACACAGTAGAGAGCAAGAATGCCCGTTTCTCAGTAGCAGAGTGTTTTTCGTGCATGGCACACTAGGGTTCAGTTAAATTTCCTAAACGGAATTGAATCACGTTCAGTTTCAAGTTCTAGCAGCAAGGGTTCATTCAGGCTAAGAACAGCACTATTGTGCTATTCTGGCCATTCACAGTGCAAATAGCATTCGCGTCTGTTCCCAGCAAGTACAGTGTATTGGACTGAAGAGAAGCTCCTGTTTTACTTAGTTTCCAATCGTGAGTTGAACTAGATGTTCCCCGTTTGTGTAGGAAGCAAGGTTCTTTTGTTCTGAGCTAGCTCACTGTACTGGCCCTATTGGAAACACAATAGAGTGCAAGAATGCCCGTTTCTCAAAAGCAGAGTGTTTTTCTTGCATGGCACACTTGGGTTCAGTTAAACTTCCTAAACGGAGTTGAATCACGTTCAGTTTCAAGTTCTATCAGCAAGGGGTCATTGAGGCTAAGAACAACACTCTTGTGCTATTCTGGCCATACACAGTGCAACCAGCATTCGCGTCTGTTCCCAGCAAGTACAGTGTATTGCACTGAAGACAAGCTCCTGTTTTACTTAGTTTCCAATCCTGAGTAGAACTAGATATGCCCTGTTTGTGTAGGAAGCAGAGTTCTTTTGTTCTGAGCTAGCTCACTGTACTGGCCCTATAGGAAACACAATAGAGTGCAAGAATGCCCGTTTATCAGAAGCAGAGTGTTTTTTTTGCATGGCACACGAGGGTTCAGTTAAACTTCCGAAACGGAGTTGAATCACGTTCAGTTTCTAGTTCTGGCAGCAAGGGTTCATTCAGGCTAAGAACAGCATTTTTGTGCTATTCTGGCCATACACAGTGCAAATAGCATTCGCGTGTTCCCAGCAAGTACAGTGTATTGGACTGAAGAGAAGCTCCTGTTTTACTTAGTTTCAAATCCTGAGTTGACATAGATATTCCCCGTTTGTGTAGGGATCACGGTTCTTTTGTTCTGAGCTAGCTCACTGTACTGGCCCTATAGGAAACACAGTAGAGTGCAAGAATGCCCGTTTCTCAAAAGCAGAGTGTTTTTCTTGCATGGCACACTAGGGTTCAGTTAAACTTCCTAAACGGAGTTGAATCACGTTCAGTTTCAAGTTCTAGCAGCAAGGGTTCATTCAGGCTAAGAACAGGACTCTTGTGCTATTCTGGCCATACACAGTGCAAATAGCATTCGCGTCTGTTCCCAGCAAGTACAGTGTATTGGACTGAAGAGAAGCTCCTGTTTTACTTAGTTTCCAATCCTGAGTTGAACTAGATATGCCCAGTTTGTGTAGGAAGCACAGTTCTTTTGTTCTGAGCTAGCTCACTGTACTGGCCCTATTGGAAACACAGTAGAGTGCAAGAATGCCCGTTTCTCAAAAGCAGAGTGTTTTTCTAGCATGGCACACTAGGGTTCAGTTAAACTTCCTAAAGAGAGTTGAATCACGTTCAGTTTCAAGCTCTGGCAGCAAGGGTTCATTCAGGCTATGAACAGCACTCTTGTGCTATTCTGGCCATACACAGTGCAAATAGCATTCGCGTCTGTTCCCAGCAAGTACAGTGTATTGGACTGAAGAGACTCTCCTGTTTTACTTAGTTTCCAATCCTGAGTTAAACTAGATATGCCACGTTTGTGTAGGAAGCACAGTTCTTTTGTTCTGATCTAGCTCACTGTACTGGCCCTATAGGAAACACAGTAGAGTGCAAGAATGCCCGTTTCTCAAAAGCAGAGTGTTTTTCTTGCATGGCACACTAGGGTTCAGTTAAATTTCCTAAACGGAGTTGAATCACGTTCAGTTTCAAGTTCTAGCAGCAAGGGTTCATTCAGGCTAAGAACAGCACTCTTGTGCTATTGTGGCCATACACAGTGCAAATAGCATTCGCGTTTGTTCCCAGCAAGTACAGTGTATTGGACTGAAGAGAAGCTCCTGTTTTACTTAGTTTCCAATCCTGAGTTGAACTAGATATGCCCAGTTTGTGTAGGAAGCACAGTTCTTTTGTTCTGAGCTAGCTCACTGTACTGGCCTTATAGGAAACACAGTAGAGGGCAAGAATGCCCGTTTCTCAAAAGCAGTGTGTTTTTCTTCCATGGCACACTAGGGTTCAGTTAAACTTCCAAAACGGAGTTGAATCACATTCAGTTTCAAGTTCTAGCAGCAAGGGTTCATTCAGGCTAAGAACAGCACTCTTGTGCTATTCTGGCCATACACAGTGCAAATAGCATTCGCGTCTGTTCCCAGCAAATACAGTGTATTGGACTGAAGAGAAGCTCCTGTTTTACTTATTTTCCAATCCTGAGTTGAACTAGATATGCTCAGTTTGTGTAGGAAGCACAGTTCTTTTGTTCTGAGCTAGCTCACTGTACTGGCCATATTGGAAACACAGTAGAGTGCAAGAATGCCAGTTTCTCAAAAGCAGAGTGTTTTTCTTGCATGGCACACTAGGGTTCAGTTAAACTTCCTAAATGGAGCTGAATCACGTTCAGTTTCAAGTTCTAGCAGCAGGGGTTCATTCAGGCTAAGAACAGCACTCTTGTGCTATTCTGGCCATACACAGTGCAAATAGCATTCATGTCTCTTCCCAGCAAGTACAGTGTATTGGACTGAATAGAAGCTCCTGTTTTACTTAGTTTCCCATTCTGAGTTGTACTAGATATGCCCCATTTGTGTAGGAAGCACAGTTCTTTTGTTCTGAGCTAGCTCACTGTACTGGCCCTATTGGAAACACAGTAGAGTGCAAGAATGCCCGTTTCTCAAAAGCAGAGTGTTTTTCTTGCATGGCACACTAGGGTTCAGTTAAACTTCCTAAACGGAGTTGAATCACGTTCAGTTTAAAGTTCTAGCAGCAACGGTTCATTCAGGCTAAGAACAGCACTCTTGTGGTATTCTGGGCATACACAGTGCAAATAGCATTCGCGTCTGTTCCCAGCAAGTACAGTGTATTGGACTGAAGAGAAGCTCCTGTTTTACTTAGTTTCCAATCCTGAGTTGAGTTAGATATGCCCCGATTGTGCAGGCAGCACGGCTCTTTTTTTTATGAGCTAGCTCACTGTACTGGCCCTATAGGAAACACAGTAGAGTGCAAGAATGCCCGTTTCTCAGAAGCAGAGTGTTTTTCGTGCATGGCACACTAGGGTTCAGTTAAACTTCCTAAACGGAGTTGAATCACGTTCAGTTTCAAGTTCTATCAGCAAGGGTTCATTGAGGCTAAGAACAACACTCTTGTGCTATTCTGGCCATACACAGTGCAACCAGCATTCGCGTCTGTTCCCAGCAAGTACAGTGTATTGCACTGAAGACAAGCTCCTGTTTCACTTAGTTTCCAATCCTGAGTTGAACTAGATATGCCCTGTTTGTGTAGGAAGCAGAGTTCTTTTGTTCTGAGCTAGCTCACTGTACTGGTCCTATAGGAAACACAATAGAGTGCAAGAATGCCCGTTTATCAGAAGAAGAGTGTTTTTTTTGCATGGCACACGAGGGTTCAGTTAAACTTCCTAAACGGAGTTGAATCACGTTCAGTTTCTAGTTCTGGCAGCAAGGGTTCATTCAGGCTAAGAACAGCATTCTTGTGCTATTCTGGCCATACACTGTGCAAATAGCATTCGCGTGTTCCCAGCAAGTACAGTGTATTGGACTGAAGAGAAGCTCCTGTTTTACTTAGTTTCAAATCCTGAGTTGACATAGATATGCCCCGTTTGTGTAGGAATCACGGTTCTTTTGTTCTGAGCTAGCTCACTGTACTGGCCCTATAGGAAACACAGTAGAGTGCAAAAATGCCCGTTTCTCAAAAGCAGAGTGTTTTTCTTGCATGGCACACTAGGGTTCAGTTAAACTTCCTAAACGGAGTTGAATCACGTTCAGTTTCAAGTTCTAGCAGCAAGGGTTCACTCAGGCTAAGAACAGGACTCTTGTGCTATTCTGGCCATACACAGTGCAAATAGCATTCGCGTCTGTTCCCAGCAAGTACAGTGTATTGGACTGAAGAGAAGCTCCTGTTTTACTTAGTTTCCAATCCTGAGTTGAACTAGATATGCCCCGTATGTGTAGGAAGCACGGTTCTTTTGTTCTGAGCTAGCTCACTGTACTGGCCCTGTAGGAAACACAGTAGAGTGCAAGAATGCCCGTTTCTCAAAAGCAGAGTGTTTTTCTTGCATGGCACATTGGGTACAGTTAAACTTCCTAAACGGAGTTGAATCACGTTCAGTTTCAAGTTCTAGCAGCAGGAGTTCATTCAGGCTAAGAACAGCATTCTTGTGCTATTCTGGCCATACACAGTGCAAGTAGCATTCGCGTCTGTTCCAAGCAAGTACAGTGTATTGGACTGAAGAGAAGCTCCTGTTTTATTTAGTTTCAAATCCTGAGTTGAAATAGATATGCCCCGTTTGTGTAGGAAGCACGGTTCTTTTGTTCTGAGCTAGCTCACTCTACTGGCCCTATAGGAAACACAGTAGAGTGCAAGAATGCCTGTTTCTCAAAAGCAGAGTGTTTTTCTTGCATGGCACACTAGGGTTCAGTTAAACTTCCTAAACGGAGTTGAATCACGTTCAGTTTCAAGTTCTAGCAGCAAGGGTTCATTCAGGCTAAGAACAACACTCTTGTGCTATTCTGGCCATACACAGTGCAAATAGCATTCGCGTCTGTTCCCAGCAAGTACAGTGTATTGGACTGAAGAGAAGCTCCTGTTTTACTTAGGTTCCAATCCTGAGTTGAAATAGATATGCCCAGTTTGTGTAGAAAGCACGGATCTTTTGTTCTGAGCTAGCTTACTGTACTGGCGCTCTAGGAAACACAGTAGAGAGCAAGAATGCCCGTTTCCAAAAGCAGAGTGTTTTTCTTGCATGGCACACTAGGGTTCAGATAAACTTCCTAAACGGAGTTGAATCACGTCCAGTTTCAAGTTCTAGCAGCAAGGGTTCATTCAGGCTAAGAACAGCACTCTTGTGCTATTCTGGCCATACACAGTGCAAATAGCATTCGCGTTGGTCCCAGCAAGTACAGTGTATTGGACTGAAGAGAAGCTCCTGTTTTACTTATTTTCCAATCCTGAGTTGAACTAGATATGCCCCGTTTGTGTAGGAAGCACGGTTCTTTTGTTCTGAGCTAGCACACTGTACTGGCCCTATAGGAAACACAGTAGAGTGCAAGGATGCCCGTTTCTCAAAAGCAGAGTGTTTTTCTTGCATGGCACACTAGGGTTCAGTTAAACTTCCTAAACAGAGTTGAATCACATTCAGTTTCAAGTTCTAGCAGCAAGGGTTCATTCAGGCTGAGAACAGCACTCTTGTGCTATTCTGGCCATACACAGTGCAAATATTATTCGCGTCTGTTCCCAGCAAGAACAGTGTATTGGACTGAAGAGAAGCTCCTGTTTTACTTAGTTTCCAATCCTGAGTTGAGCTAGATATGCCCCGTTTGTGTAGGCAGCAGGTTCTTTTGTTCTGAGCTAGCTCACTGTACTGGCCCTATAGGAAACACAGTAGAGAGCAAGAATGCCCGTTTCTCAGTAGCAGAGTGTTTTTCGTGCATGGCACACTAGGGTTCAGTTAAATTTCCTAAACGGAATTGAATCACGTTCAGTTTCAAGTTCTAGCAGCAAGGGTTCATTCAGGCTAAGAACAGCACTATTGTGCTATTCTGGCCATTCACAGTGCAAATAGCATTCGCGTCTGTTCCCAGCAAGTACAGTGTATTGGACTGAAGAGAAGCTCCTGTTTTACTTAGTTTCCAATCGTGAGTTGAACTAGATGTTCCCCGTTTGTTTAGGAAGCAAGGTTCTTTTGTTCTGAGCTAGCTCACTGTACTGGCCCTATTGGAAACACAATAGAGTGCAAGAATGCCCGTTTCTCAAAAGCAGAGTGTTTTTCTTGCATGGCACACTTGGGTTCAGTTAAACTTCCTAAACGGAGTTGAATCACGTTCAGTTTCAAGTTCTATCAGCAAGGGGTCATTGAGGCTAAGAACAACACTCTTGTGCTATTCTGGCCATACACAGTGCAACCAGCATTCGCGTCTGTTCCCAGCAAGTACAGTGTATTGCACTGAAGACAAGCTCCTGTTTTACTTAGTTTCCAATCCTGAGTAGAACTAGATATGCCCTGTTTGTGTAGGAAGCAGAGTTCTTTTGTTCTGAGCTAGCTCACTGTACTGGCCCTATAGGAAACACAATAGAGTGCAAGAATGCCCGTTTATCAGAAGCAGAGTGTTTTTTTTGCATGGCACACGAGGGTTCAGTTAAACTTCCGAAACGGAGTTGAATCACGTTCAGTTTCTAGTTCTGGCAGCAAGGGTTCATTCAGGCTAAGAACAGCATTTTTGTGCTATTCTGGCCATACACAGTGCAAATAGCATTCGCGTGTTCCCAGCAAGTACAGTGTATTGGACTGAAGAGAAGCTCCTGTTTTACTTAGTTTCAAATCCTGAGTTGACATAGATATGCCCCGTTTGTGTAGGGATCACGGTTCTTTTGTTCTGAGCTAGCTCACTGTACTGGCCCTATAGGAAACACAGTAGAGTGCAAGAATGCCCGTTTCTCAAAAGCAGAGTGTTTTTCTTGCATGGCACACTAGGGTTCAGTTAAACTTCCTAAACGGAGTTGAATCACGTTCAGTTTCAAGTTCTAGCAGCAAGGGTTCATTCAGGCTAAGAACAGGACTCTTGTGCTATTCTGGCCATACACAGTGCAAATAGCATTCGCGTCTGTTCCCAGCAAGTACAGTGTATTGGACTGAAGAGAAGCTCCTGTTTTACTTAGTTTCCAATCCTGAGTTGAACTAGATATGCCCAGTTTGTGTAGGAAGCACAGTTCTTTTGTTCTGAGCTAGCTCACTGTACTGGCCCTATTGGAAACACAGTAGAGTGCAAGAATGCCCGTTTCTCAAAAGCAGAGTGTTTTTCTAGCATGGCACACTAGGGTTCAGTTAAACTTCCTAAAGAGAGTTGAATCACGTTCAGTTTCAAGCTCTGGCAGCAAGGGTTCATTCAGGCTATGAACAGCACTCTTGTGCTATTCTGGCCATACACAGTGCAAATAGCATTCGCGTCTGTTCCCAGCAAGTACAGTGTATTGGACTGAAGAGACTCTCCTGTTTTACTTAGTTTCCAATCCTGAGTTAAACTAGATATGCCACGTTTGTGTAGGAAACACAGTTCTTTTGTTCTGATCTAGCTCACTGTACTGGCCCTATAGGAAACACAGTAGAGTGCAAGAATGCCCGTTTCTCAAAAGCAGAGTGTTTTTCTTGCATGGCACACTAGGGTTCAGTTAAATTTCCTAAACGGAGTTGAATCACGTTCAGTTTCAAGTTCTAGCAGCAAGGGTTCATTCAGGCTAAGAACAGCACTCTTGTGCTATTGTGGCCATACACAGTGCAAATAGCATTCGCGTTTGTTCCCAGCAAGTACAGTGTATTGGACTGAAGAGAAGCTCCTGTTTTACTTAGTTTCCAATCCTGAGTTGAACTAGATATGCCCAGTTTGTGTAGGAAGCACAGTTCTTTTGTTCTGAGCTAGCTCACTGTACTGGCCTTATAGGAAACACAGTAGAGGGCAAGAATGCCCGTTTCTCAAAAGCAGTGTGTTTTTCTTCCATGGCACACTAGGGTTCAGTTAAACTTCCAAAACGGAGTTGAATCACATTCAGTTTCAAGTTCTAGCAGCAAGGGTTCATTCAGGCTAAGAACAGCACTCTTGTGCTATTCTGGCCATACACAGTGCAAATAGCATTCGCGTCTGTTCCCAGCAAATACAGTGTATTGGACTGAAGAGAAGCTCCTGTTTTACTTATTTTCCAATCCTGAGTTGAACTAGATATGCTCAGTTTGTGTAGGAAGCACAGTTCTTTTGTTCTGAGCTAGCTCACTGTACTGGCCATATTGGAAACACAGTAGAGTGCAAGAATGCCAGTTTCTCAAAAGCAGAGTGTTTTTCTTGCATGGCACACTAGGGTTCAGTTAAACTTCCTAAATGGAGCTGAATCACGTTCAGTTTCAAGTTCTAGCAGCAGGGGTTCATTCAGGCTAAGAACAGCACTCTTGTGCTATTCTGGCCATACACAGTGTAAATAGCTTTCATGTCTCTTCCCAGCAAGTACAGTGTATTGGACTGAATAGAAGCTCCTGTTTTACTTAGTTTCCCATTCTGAGTTGTACTAGATATGCCCCATTTGTGTAGGAAGCACAGTTCTTTTGTTCTGAGCTAGCTCACTGTACTGGCCCTATTGGAAACACAGTAGAGTGCAAGAATGCCCGTTTCTCAAAAGCAGAGTGTTTTTCTTGCATGGCACACTAGGGTTCAGTTAAACTTCCTAAACGGAGTTGAATCACGTTCAGTTTAAAGTTCTAGCAGCAACGGTTCATTCAGGCTAAGAACAGCACTCTTGTGGTATTCTGGGCATACACAGTGCAAATAGCATTCGCGTCTGTTCCCAGCAAGTACAGTGTATTGGACTGAAGAGAAGCTCCTGTTTTACTTAGTTTCCAATCCTGAGTTGAGTTAGATATGCCCCGATTGTGCAGGCAGCACGGCTCTTTTTTTTATGAGCTAGCTCACTGTACTGGCCCTATAGGAAACACAGTAGAGTGCAAGAATGCCCGTTTCTCAGAAGCAGAGTGTTTTTCGTGCATGGCACACTAGGGTTCAGTTAAACTTCCTAAACGGAGTTGAATCACGTTCATTTTCAAGTTCTAGCAGCAATGTTTCATTCAGTCTAAGAATAGCACTCTTGTGCTATTCTGGCCATTCACAGTGCAAATAGCATTCGCGTCTGTTCCCAGCAAGTACAGTGTATTGGACTGAAGAGAAGCTCCTGTTTTACTTAGTTTGCAATCCTGAGTTGAACTAGATATGCCCCGTTTGTGCAGGCTGCACGGTTCTTTTGTTCTGAGCTAGCTCACTGTACTGGCCCTATAGGAAACTCAGTAGAGTGCATGAATGCCCGTTTCTCAAAAGCAGAGTGTTTTTCTTGCATGGCACACTAGGGTTCAGTTAAACTTCCTAAACAGAGTTGAATCACGCTCAGTTTCAAGTTCTAGCAGCAAGGGTTCATTCAGGCTAAGAACAGCACTCTTGTTCTATTCTGGCCATACACAGTGCAACCAGTATTCGAGTCTGTTCCCAGCAAGTACAGTGTATTGGACTGAAGAGAAGCTCCTGTTTTACTTAGTTTCCAATCCTGAGTTGAACTAGATATGCCCCGTTTGTGTAGGAAGCACAGTTCTTTTGTTCTGAACTAGTTCACTGTACTGGCCCTATAGGAAACACAGTAGAGTGCAAGAATGCCCGTTTCTCAAAAGCAGACTGTTTTTCTTGCATGGCACACTAGGGTTCAGTTAAACTTCCTAAACGGAGTTGAATCACGTTCAGTTTCAAGTTCTAGCAGCAAGGGTTCATTCATGCTAAGAACAGGACTCTTGTGCTATTCTGGCCATACACAGTGCAAATAGCATTCGCGTCTGTTCCCAGCAAGTACAGTGTATTGGACTGAAGAGAAGCTCCTGTTTTACTTATTTTCCAATCCTGAGTTGAACTAGATATGCCCCGTTTGTGTAGGAAGCACGGTTCTTTTGTTCTGATCTAGCTCACTGTACTGGCCCTATAGGAAACACGGTAGAGTGCAAGAATGCCCGTTTCTCAAAAGCAGAGTGTTTTTCTTGCATTGCACATTAGGGTTCAGTTAAACTTCCTAAACGGGGTTGAATCACGTTCAGTTTCAATTTCTAGCAGCAAGGATTCATACAGGCTAAGAACAGCACTCTTGTGCTATTCTGGCCATACACAGTGCAAATAGCATTCGCGTCTGTTCCCAGCAAGTACAGTGTATTGGACTGAAGAGAAGCTCCTTTTTAATTATTTTCCAATCCTGAGTTGAACTAGATATGCCCCATTTGTGTAGGAAGCACGGTTCTTTTGTTCTGAGCTAGCTCACTGTACTGGCCCTATATGAAACTCAGTAGAGTGCAAGAATGCCCGTTTCTCAAAAGCAGAGTGTTTTTCTTGCATGGCACACTAGGGTTCAGATAAACTTCCTAAGCGGAGTTGAATCACGTTCAGTTTCAAGTTCTAGCAGCAAGGGTTCATTGAGGCTAAGTACAGCACTCTTGTGCTATTCTGGCCATAAACAGTGCAACAAGCATTTGAGTCTGTTCCCAGCAAGCACAGTGTACTGGACTGAAGAGAAGCTCCTGTTTAACTTAGTTTCCAATCCTGAGTTGAACTAGATATGCCCCTTATGTGTAGGAAGCACGGTTCTTTTGTTCTGAGCTAGCTCACTGTACTGGCCCTATAGGGAACACATTAGAGTGCAAGAATGCCCGTTTCTCAAAAGCAGAGTGTTTTTCTTGCATGGCACACTAGGGTTCAGTTAAACTTCCTAAACGGAGTTGAATCACGTTCAGTTTCAAGTTCTAGCAGCAAGGGTTCATTCAGGCTAAGAACAGCACTCTTGTGCTATTCTGGCCATACACAGTGCAAATAGCATTTGCGTCTGTTCCCAGCAAGTACAGTGTATTGGACTGAAGAGAAGCTCCTGTTTTACTTAGTTTCCAAGCCTGAGTTGAACTAGATATGCCCCGTTTGAGAAGGAAGCACGGTTCTTTTGTTCTGAGCTAGCTCACTGTACTGGCCCTATAGGAAACACAGTAGAGTGCAAGAATGTCCGTTTCTCAAAAGCAGAGTGTTTTTCTTGCATGGCACACTAGGGTTCTGTTAAACTTGCTAATCGGAGTTGAATCACGTTCAGTTTCAAGTTCTAGCAGCAAGGGTTCATTCAGGCTAAGAACAGCACTCTTGTGCTATTCTGGCCATACACAGTGCAAATAGCATTCGCGTCTGTTCCCAGCAAGTACAGTGTATTGGACTGAAGAGAAGCTCCTGTTTTACTTAGTTTCCAATCCTGAGTTGAACTAGATATGCCCCGTTTGTGTAGGAAGCACAGTTCTTTTGTTCCCAGCTAGCTCACTGTACTGGCCCTATAGGAAACACAGTAGAGTGCAAGAATGCCCGTTTCTCAAAAGCAGAGTGTTTTTCTTGCATGGCACACTAGGGTTCAGATAAACTTCTTAAACGGAGTTGAATTACGTTCAGTTTCAAGTTCTAGCAGCAAGGGTTCATTCAGGCTAAGAACAGCACTCTTGCGCTATTCTGGACATACACAGTGCAAATAGCATTCGCGTCTGTTCCCAGCAAGTACAGTGTATTGGACTGAAGAGAAGCTCCTGTTTTACTTATTTTCCAATCCTGAGTTGAACTAGATATGCCCCGTTTGTGTAGGAAGCACGGTTCTTTTGTTCTGAGCTAGCTCACTGTACTGGCCCTATAGGAAACACAGTAGAGTGCAGGAATGCTCGTTTCTCAAAAGCAGAGTGATTTTCTTGCATGGCACATTAGGGTTCTGTTAAACTTCCGAAAGGGAGTTGAATCATGTTCAGTTTCAAGTTCTAGCAGCAAGGGTTTTCAGGCTAAGAACAGCACTCTTGTGCTATTCTGGCCATACACAGTACAAATAGCATTCTCGTCAGTTCCCAGCAAGTACAGTTTATTGAACTGAAGAGAAGCTATTGTTTTACTTAGTTTCCAATCCTGAGTTGAACTAGATATGCCCCGTTTGTGTAAGATGCACAGTTCTTTTGTTCTGAGCTAGCTCACTGTACTGGCCCTATAGGAAACACAGTAGAGTGCAAGAATGCCCGTTTCTCAAAAGCAGAGTGTTTTTCTTGCATGGCACACTAGGGTTCAGTTAAACTTCCTACACGGAGTTGAATCACGTTCAGTTTCAAGTTCTAGCAGCAAGGGTTCATTCAGGCTAAGAACAGCACTCTTGTGCTATTCTGGCCATACACAGTGCAAATAGCATTCGCGTCTGTTCCCAGCAAGTACAGTGTATTGGACTGAAGAGAAGCTCCTTTTTTCTTAGTTTCCAATCCTGAGTTGAACTAGATATGCCCCGTTTGTGTAGGAAGCACGGTTCTTTTGTTCTGAGCTAGCTCACTGTACTGGCCCTATAGGAAACACAGTAGAGTGCAAGAATGTCCGTTTCTCAAAAGCAGAGTGTTTTTCTTGCATGGCACACTAGGGTTCTGTTAAACTTGCTAATCGGAGTTGAATCACGTTCAGTTTCAAGTTCTAGCAGCAAGGGTTCATTCAGGCTAAGAACAGCACTCTTGTGCTATTCTGGCCATACACAGTGCAAATAGCATTCGCGTCTGTTCCCAGCAAGTACAGTGTATTGGACTGAAGAGAAGCTCCTGTTTTACTTAGTTTCCAATCCTGAGTTGAACTAGATATGCCCCGTTTGTGTAGGAAGCACGGTTCATTTGTTCTGAGCTAGCTCACTGTACTGGCGCTATAGGAAACACAGTAGAGAGCAAGAATGCCCGTTTCTCAAAAGCAGAGTGTTTTTCTTGCATGGCACACTAGGGTTCAGATAAACTTCTTAAACGGAGTTGAATTACGTTCAGTTTCAAGTTCTAGCAGCAAGGGTTCATTCAGGCTAAGAACAGCACTCTTGCGCTATTCTGGACATACACAGTGCAAATAGCATTCGCGTCTGTTCCCAGCAAGTACAGTGTATTGGACTGAAGAGAAGCTCCTGTTTTACTTATTTTCCAATCCTGAGTTGAACTAGATATGCCCCGTTTGTGTAGGAAGCACGGTTCTTTTGTTCTGAGCTAGCTCACTGTACTGGCCCTATAGGAAACACAGTAGAGTGCAGGAATGCTCGTTTCTCAAAAGCAGAGTGATTTTCTTGCATGGCACATTAGGGTTCTGTTAAACTTCCGAAAGGGAGTTGAATCATGTTCAGTTTCAAGTTCTAGCAGCAAGGGTTTTCAGGCTAAGAACAGCACTCTTGTGCTATTCTGGCCATACACAGTACAAATAGCATTCTCGTCAGTTCCCAGCAAGTACAGTTTATTGAACTGAAGAGAAGCTATTGTTTTACTTAGTTTCCAATCCTGAGTTGAACTAGATATGCCCCGTTTGTGTAAGATGCACAGTTCTTTTGTTCTGAGCTAGCTCACTGTACTGGCCCTATAGGAAACACAGTAGAGTGCAAGAATGCCCGTTTCTCAAAAGCAGAGTGTTTTTCTTGCATGGCACACTAGGGTTCAGTTAAACTTCCTACACGGAGTTGAATCACGTTCAGTTTCAAGTTCTAGCAGCAAGGGTTCATTCAGGCTAAGAACAGCACTCTTGTGCTATTCTGGCCATACACAGTGCAAATAGCATTCGCGTCTGTTCCCAGCAAGTACAGTGTATTGGACTGAAGAGAAGCTCCTTTTTTCTTAGTTTCCAATCCTGAGTTGAACTAGATATGCCCCGTTTGTGTAGGAAGCACGGTTCTTTTGTTCTGAGCTAGCTCACTGTACTGGCCCTATAGGAAACACAGTAGAGTGCAAGAATGCCCGTTTCTCAAAAGCAGAGTGTTTTTCTTGCATGGCACACTAGGGTTCAGTTAAATTTCCTAAACGGAGTTGAATCACGTTCAGTTTCAAGTTCTAGCAGCAAGGGTTCATTCAGGCTAAGAACAGCACTCTTGTGCTATTCTGGCCATATATATTGCAACCAGCATTCGCGTCTGTTCCCAGCAAGTACAGTGTATTGAACAGAAGAGAAGCTCCTGTTTTACTTATTTTCCAATCCTGATTTGAGCTAGATATGCCCCGTTTGTGTAGGCAGCAGAGTTTTTTTGTTCTGAGCTACCTCACTGTACTGGCCCTATAGGAAACACAGTAGAGTGCAAGAATGCCCGTTTCTCAAAAGCAGAGTGTTTTTCTTGCATGGCACACTAGGGTTCAGTTAAATTCCTAAACGGAGTTGAATCACGTTCAGTTTCAAGTTCTAGCAGCAAGGGTTCATTCAGGCTAAGAACAGCACTCTTATGCTATTCTGGCCATACACAGTGCAAATAGCATTCGAGTCTGTTCCCAGCATGTACAGTGTATTGGACTGAAGAGAAGCTCCTGTTTTACTTAGTTTCCAATCCTGAGTTGAACTAGATATGCCCCGTATGTGTAGGAAGCACGGTTCTTTTGTTCTGATCTAGCTCACTGTACTGGCCCTATAGGAAACACAGTAGAGTGCAAGAATGCCCGTTTCTCAAAAGCAGAGTGTTTTTCTTGCATGGCACACTAGGGTTCTGTTAAACTTCCTAATCGGAGTTGAATCACATTCAGTTTCAAGTTCTAGCAGCAAGGGTTCATTCAGGCTAAGAACAGCACTCTTGTGCTATTCTGGCCATACACAGTGCAAATATCGTTCGCATCTGTTCCCAGCAATTACAGTGTATTGGACTGAAGAGAAGCTCCTGTTTTACTTAGTTTCCAATCCTGAGTTAAACTAGATATGCCCCGTTTGTGTAGGAAGCACATTTCTTTTGTTCTGAGCTAGCTCACCGTACTGGCCCTATAGGAAACACAGTAGAGTGCAAGAATGCCCGTTTCTCAAAAGCAGAGTGTTTTTCTTGCATGGCACACTAGGGTTCAGTTAAACTTCTTAAACGGAGTTGAATCACGTTCAGTTTCAAGTTCTAGCAGCACGGGTTCATTCAGGCTAAGAACAACACTCTTGTGCTATTCTGGCCATACACAGTGCAAATAGCATTCGCGTCTGTCCCCAGCAAGTACAGTGTATTGGACTGAAGAGAAGCGCCTTTTTACTTAGTTTCCAATACTGAGTTGAACTAGATATGCCCCGTTTGTGTAGGAAGCACGGTTCTTTTGTTCTGAGCTAGTTCACTGTACTTGCCTTATAGGAAACTCAGTAGAGTGCAAGAATGCCTGTTTCTCAAAAGCAGAGTGTTTTTCTTGCATGGCACACTAGGGTTCAGTTAAACTTCCTAAAAGGAGTTGAATCACGTTCAGTTTCAAGTTCTAGCAGCAAGGGTTCATTCAGGCTAAGAATAGCACTCTTGTGCTATTCTGGCCATATACAGTGCAACCAGCATTCGCGTCTGTTCCCAGCAAGTACAGTGTATTGAACTGAAGAGAAGCTCCTGTTTTACTTATTTTCCAATCCTGATTTGAGCTAGATATGCCCCGTTTGTGTAGGCAGCAGAGTTCTTTTGTTCTGAGCTACCTCACTGTTGGCCCTATAGGAAACACAGTAGAGTGCAAGAATGCCCGTTTCTCAAAAGCAGAGTGTTTTTCTTGCATGGCACACTAGGGTTCAGTTAAACTTCCTAAACGGAGTTGAATCACGTTCAGTTTCAAGTTCTAGCAGCAAGGGTTCATTCAGGCTAAGAACAGCACTCTTGTGCTATTCTGGCCATACACAGTGCAAATAGCATTCGCGTCTGTTCAAAGCAAGTACAGTGTATTGGACTGAAGAGAAGCTCCTGTTTTACTTAGTTTCCAATCCTGAGTTGAACTAGATATGCCCCGTATGTGTAGGAAGCACGGTTCTTTTGTTCTGATCTAGCTCACTGTACTGGCCCTATAGGAAACACAGTAGAGTGCAAGAATGCCTGTTTCTCAAAAGCAGAGTGTTTTTCTTGCATGGCACACTAGGGTTCTGTTAAACTTCCTAATCGGAGTTGAATCACGTTCAGTTTCAAGTTCTAGCAGCAAGGGTTCATTCAGGCTAAGAACAGCACTCTTGTGCTATTCTGGCCATACACAGTGCAAATATCGTTCGCATCTGTTCCCAGCAATTACAGTGTATTGGACTGAAGAGAAGCTCCTGTTTTACTTAGTTTCCAATCCTGAGTTAAACTAGATATGCCCCGTTTGTGTAGGAAGCACAGTTCTTTTGTTCTGAGCTAGCTCACTGTACTGGCCCTATAGGAAACACAGTAGAGTGCAAGAATGCCCGTTTCTCAAAAGCAGAGTGTTTTTCTTGCATGGCACACTAGGGTTCAGTTAAACTTCTTAAACGGAGTTGAATCACGTTCAGTTTCAAGTTCTAGCAGCACGGTTTCATTCAGGCTAAGAACAACACTCTTGTGCTATTCTGGCCATACACAGTGCAAATAGCATTCGCGTCTGTTCCCAGCAAGTACAGTATATTGGACTGAAGAGAAGCGCCTTTTTACTTAATTTCCAATACTGAGTTGAACTAGATATGCCCCGTTTGTGTAGGAAGCACGGTTCTTTTGTTCTTAGCTAGTTCACTGTACTTGCCTTATAGGAAACTCAGTAGAGTGCAAGAATGCCTGTTTCTCAAAAGCAGAGTGTTTTTCTTGCATGGCACACTAGGGTTCAGTTAAACTTCCTAAAAGGAGTTGAATCACGTTCAGTTTCAAGTTCTAGCAGCAAGGGTTCATTCAGGTTAAGAACAGCACTCTTGTGCTATTCTGGCCATACACAGTGCAACCAGCATTCGCGTCTGTTCCCAGCAAGTACAGTGTATTGGACTGAAGAGAAGCTCCTGTTTTACTTAGTTTCCAATCCTGAGTTGAACTAGATATGCCCCGTTTGTGTAGGAAGCACGGTTCTTTTGTTCTGAGCTAGCTCACTGTACTGGCCCTATAGGAAACACAGTAGAGTGCAAGAATGCCCGTTTCTCAAAAGCAGAGTGTTTTTCTTGCATGGCACACTAGGGTTCAGTTAAACTTCCTAAACGGAGTTGAATCACGTTCAGTTTCAAGTTCTAGCAGCAAGGGTTCATTCAGGCTAAGAACAGCACTCTTGTGCTATTCTGGCCATACACAGTGCAAATATTATTCGCGTCTGTTCCCAGCAAGAACAGTGTATTGGACTGAAGAGAAGCTCCTGTTTTACTTAGTTTCCAATCCAGAGTTGAGCTAGATATGCCCCGTTTGTGTAGGCAGCAGGTTCTTTTGTTCTGAGCTAGCTCACTGTACTGGCCCTATAGGAAACACAGTAGAGAGCAAGAATGCCCGTTTCTCAGTAGCAGAGTGTTTTTCGTGCATGGCACACTAGGGTTCAGTTAAATTTCCTAAACGGAATTGAATCACGTTCAGTTTCAAGTTCTAGCAGCAAGGGTTCATTCAGGCTAAGAACAGCACTATTGTTCTATTCTGGCCATTCACAGTACAAATAGCATTCGCGTCTGTTCCCAGCAAGTACAGTGTATTGGACTGAAGAGAAGCTCCTGTTTTACTTAGTTTCCAATCCTGAGTTGAACTAGATATGCCCCGTTTGTATAGGAAGCAAGGTTCTTTTGTTCTGAGCTAGCTCACTGTACTGGCCCTATAGGAAACACAGTAGAGTGCAAGAATGCCCGTTTCTCAAAAGCAGAGTGTTTTTCTTGCATGGCACACTTGGGTTCAGTTAAACTTCCTAAACGGAGTTGAATCACGTTCAGTTTCAAGTTCTATCAGCAAGGGTTCATTGAGGCTAAGAACAACACTCTTGTGCTATTCTGGCCATACACAGTGCAACCAGCATTCGCGTCTGTTCCCAGCAAGTACAGTGTATTGCGCTGAAGACAAGCTCCTGTTTTACTTAGTTTCCAATCCTGAGTTGAACTAGATATGCCCTGTTTGTGTAGGAAGCAGAGTTCTTTTGTTCTGAGCTAGCTCACTGTACTGGCCCTATAGGAAACACAATAGAGTGCAAGAATGCCCGTTTATCAGAAGAAGAGTGTTTTTTTTGCATGGCACACGAGGGTTCAGTTAAACTTCCTAAACGGAGTTGAATCACGTTCAGTTTCTAGTTCTGGCAGCAAGGGTTCATTCAGGCTAAGAACAGCATTCTTGTGCTATTCTGGCCATACACAGTGCAAATAGCATTCGCGTGTTCCCAGCAAGTACAGTGTATTGGACTGAAGAGAAGCTCCTGTTTTACTTAGTTTCAAATCCTGAGTTGACATAGATATGCCCCGTTTGTGTAGGAATCACGGTTCTTTTGTTCTGAGCTAGCTCACTGTACTGGCCCTATAGGAAACACAGTAGAGTGCAAAAATGCCCGTTTCTCAAAAGCAGAGTGTTTTTCTTGCATGGCACACTAGGGTTCAGTTAAACTTCCTAAACGGAGTTGAATCACGTTCAGTTTCAAGTTCTAGCAGCAAGGGTTCACTCAGGCTAAGAACAGGACTCTTGTGCTATTCTGGCCATACACAGTGCAAATAGCATTCGCGTCTGTTCCCAGCAAGTACAGTGTATTGGACTGAAGAGAAGCTCCTGTTTTACTTAGTTTCCAATCCTGAGTTGAACTAGATATGCCCCGTATGTGTAGGAAGCACGGTTCTTTTGTTCTGAGCTAGCTCACTGTACTGGCCCTGTAGGAAACACAGTAGAGTGCAAGAATGCCCGTTTCTCAAAAGCAGAGTGTTTTTCTTGCATGGCACATTGGGTACAGTTAAACTTCCTAAACGGAGTTGAATCACGTTCAGTTTCAAGTTCTAGCAGCAGGAGTTCATTCAGGCTAAGAACAGCATTCTTGTGCTATTCTGGCCATACACAGTGCAAGTAGCATTCGCGTCTGTTCCAAGCAAGTACAGTGTATTGGACTGAAGAGAAGCTCCTGTTTTATTTAGTTTCAAATCCTGAGTTGAAATAGATATGCCCCGTTTGTGTAGGAAGCACGGTTCTTTTGTTCTGAGCTAGCTCACTCTACTGGCCCTATAGGAAACACAGTAGAGTGCAAGAATGCCTGTTTCTCAAAAGCAGAGTGTTTTTCTTGCATGGCACACTAGGGTTCAGTTAAACTTCCTAAACGGAGTTGAATCACGTTCAGTTTCAAGTTCTAGCAGCAAGGGTTCATTCAGGCTAAGAACAACACTCTTGTGCTATTCTGGCCATACACAGTGCAAATAGCATTCGCGTCTGTTCCCAGCAAGTACAGTGTATTGGACTGAAGAGAAGCTCCTGTTTTACTTAGGTTCCAATCCTGAGTTGAAATAGATATGCCCAGTTTGTGTAGAAAGCACGGATCTTTTGTTCTGAGCTAGCTTACTGTACTGGCGCTCTAGGAAACACAGTAGAGAGCAAGAATGCCCGTTTCCAAAAGCAGAGTGTTTTTCTTGCATGGCACACTAGGGTTCAGATAAACTTCCTAAACCGAGTTGAATCACGTCCAGTTTCAAGTTCTAGCAGCAAGGGTTCATTCAGGCTAAGAACAGCACTCTTGTGCTATTCTGGCCATACACAGTGCAAATAGCATTCGCGTTGGTCCCAGCAAGTACAGTGTATTGGACTGAAGAGAAGCTCCTGTTTTACTTATTTTCCAATCCTGAGTTGAACTAGATATGCCCCGTTTGTGTAGGAAGCACGGTTCTTTTGTTCTGAGCTAGCACACTGTACTGGCCCTATAGGAAACACAGTAGAGTGCAAGGATGCCCGTTTCTCAAAAGCAGAGTGTATTTCTTGCATGGCACACTAGGGTTCAGTTAAACTTCCTAAACAGAGTTGAATCACATTCAGTTTCAAGTTCTAGCAGCAAGGGTTCATTCAGGCTAAGAACAGCACTCTTGTGCTATTCTGGCCATACACAGTGCAAATATTATTCGCGTCTGTTCCCAGCAAGAACAGTGTATTGGACTGAAGAGAAGCTCCTGTTTTACTTAGTTTCCAATCCTGAGTTGAGCTAGATATGCCCCGTTTGTGTAGGCAGCAGGTTCTTTTGTCTGAGCTAGCTCACTGTACTGGCCCTATAGGAAACACAGTAGAGAGCAAGAATGCCCGTTTCTCAGTAGCAGAGTGTTTTTCGTGCATGGCAAACTAGGGTTCAGTTAAATTTCCTAAACGGAATTGAATCACGTTCAGTTTCAAGTTCTAGCAGCAAGGGTTCATTCAGGCTAAGAACAGCACTATTGTGCTATTCTGGCCATTCACAGTGCAAATAGCATTCGCGTCTGTTCCCAGCAAGTACAGTGTATTGGACTGAAGAGAAGCTCCTGTTTTACTTAGTTTCCAATCGTGAGTTGAACTAGATGTTCCCCGTTTGTGTAGGAAGCAAGGTTCTTTTGTTCTGAGCTAGCTCACTATACTGGCCCTATTGGAAACACAGTAGAGTGCAAGAATGCCCGTTTCTCAAAAGCAGAGTGTTTTTCTTGCATGGCACACTTGGGTTCAGTTAAACTTCCTAAACGGAGTTGAATCACGTTCAGTTTCAAGTTCTATCAGCAAGGGGTCATTGAGGCTAAGAACAACACTCTTGTGCTATTCTGGCCATACACAGTGCAACCAGCATTCGCGTCTGTTCCCAGCAAGTACAGTGTATTGCACTGAAGACAAGCTCCTGTTTTACTTAGTTTCCAATCCTGAGTAGAACTAGATATGCCCTGTTTGTGTAGGAAGCAGAGTTCTTTTGTTCTGAGCTAGCTCACTGTACTGGCCCTATAGGAAACACAATAGAGTGCAAGAATGCCCGTTTATCAGAAGCAGACTGTTTTTTTTGCATGGCACACGAGGGTTCAGTTAAACTTCCGAAACGGAGTTGAATCACGTTCAGTTTCTAGTTCTGGCAGCAAGGGTTCATTCAGGCTAAGAACAGCATTTTTGTGCTATTCTGGCCATACACAGTGCAAATAGCATTCGCGTGTTCCCAGCAAGTACAGTGTATTGGACTGAAGAGAAGCTCCTGTTTTACTTAGTTTCAAATCCTGAGTTGACATAGATATGCCCCGTTTGTGTAGGGATCACGGTTCTTTTGTTCTGAGCTAGCTCACTGTACTGGCCATATAGTAAACACAGTAGAGTGCAAGAATGCCCGTTTCTCAAAAGCAGAGTGTTTTTCTTGCATGGCACACTAGGGTTCAGTTAAACTTCCTAAACGGAGTTGAATCACGTTCAGTTTCAAGTTCTAGCAGCAAGGGTTCATTCAGGCTAAGAACAGGACTCTTGTGCTATTCTGGCCATACACAGTGCAAATAGCATTCGCGTCTGTTCCCAGCAAGTACAGTGTATTGGACTGAAGAGAAGCTCCTGTTTTACTTAGTTTCCAATCCTGAGTTGAACTAGATATGCCCAGTTTGTGTAGGAAGCACAGTTCTTTTGTTCTGAGCTAGCTCACTGTACTGGCCCTATTGGAAACACAGTAGAGTGCAAGAATGCCCGTTTCTCAAAAGCAGAGTGTTTTTCTAGCATGGCACACTAGGGTTCAGTTAAACTTCCTAAAGAGAGTTGAATCACGTTCAGTTTCAAGCTCTGGCAGCAAGGGTTCATTCAGGCTATGAACAGCACTCTTGTGCTATTCTGGCCATACACAGTGCAAATAGCATTCGCGTCTGTTCCCAGCAAGTACAGTGTATTGGACTGAAGAGACTCTCCTGTTTTACTTAGTTTCCAATCCTGAGTTAAACTAGATATGCCACGTTTGTGTAGGAAGCACAGTTCTTTTGTTCTGATCTAGCTCACTGTACTGGCCCTATAGGAAACACAGTAGAGTGCAAGAATGCCCGTTTCTCATAAGCAGAGTGTTTTTCTTGCATGGCACACTAGGGTTCAGTTAAACTTCCTAAACGAAGTTGAATCACGTTCAGTTTCAAGTTCTAGCAGCAGGGGTTCATTCAGGTTAAGAACAGCACTCTTGTGCTATTCTGGCCATACACAGTGCAAATAGCATTCGCGACTGTTCCCAGCAAGTACAGTGTATTGGACTGAAGAGAAGCTCCTGTTTTACTTAGTTTCAAATCCTCAGTTGAAATAGATATGCCCCGTTTGTGTAGGAAGCACGGTTCTTTTGTTCTGAGCTAGCTCACTGCACTGGCCCTATAGGAAACACAGTAGAGTGCAAGAATGCCCGTTTCTCAAAAGCAGAGTGTTTTTCTTGCATGGCACACTAGGGTTCAGTTAAACTTCCTAAACGGAGTTGAATCACGTTCAGTTTCAAGTTCTAGCAGCAAGGGTTCATTCAGGCTAAGAACAGGACTCTTGTGTTATTCTGGACACACAGTGCAAATAGCATTCGCGTCTGTTCCCAGCAAGTACAGTGTATTGGACTGAAGAGAAGCTCCTGTTTTACTTAGTTTCCAATCCTGAGTTGAACTAGATATGCCCCGTATGTGTAGGAAGCACGGTTCTTTTGTTCTGAGCTAGCGCACTGTACTGGCCCTGTAGGAAACACAGTAGAGTGCAAGAATGCCCGTTTCTCAAAAGCAGAGTGTTTTTCTTGCATGGCACACTTGGGTAGAGTTAAACTTCCTAAACGGAGTTGAATCACGTTCAGTTTCAAGTTCTAGCAGCAGGAGTTTATTCAGGCTAAGAACAGCACTCTTGTGCTATTCTGGCCATACACAGTGCAAATAGCATTCGCGTCTGTTCCCAGCAAGTACAGTGTATTGGACTGAAGAGAAGCTCCTGTTTTACTTAGTTTCCAATCCTGAGTTGAACTAGATATGCCCAGTTTGTGTAGGAAGCACAGTTCTTTTGTTCTGAGCTAGCTCACTGTACTGGCCCTATTGGAAACACAGTAGAGTGCAAGAATGCCCGTTTCTCAAAAGCAGAGTGTTTTTCTAGCATGGCACACTAGGGTTCAGTTAAACTTCCTAAAGAGAGTTGAATAACGTTCAGTTTCAAGCTCTGGCAGCAAGGGTTCATTCAGGCTAAGAACAGCACTCTTGTGCTATTCTGGCCATACACAGTGCAAATAGCATTCGCGTCTGTTCCCAGCAAGTACAGTGTATTGGACTGAAGAGAAGCTCCTGTTTTACTTAGTTTCCAATCCTGAGTTAAACTAGATATGCCACGTTTGTGTAGGAAGCACAGTTCTTTTGTTCTGAGCTAGCTCACTGTACTGGCCCTATAGGAAACACAGTAGAGTGCAAGAATGCCCGTTTCTCAAAAGCAGAGTGTTTTTCTTGCATGGAACACTAGGGTTCAGTTAAACTTCCTAAACGAAGTTGAATCACGTTCAGTTTCAAGATCTAGCAGCAGGGGTTCATTCAGGCTAAGAACAACACTCTTGTGCTATTCTGGCCATACACAGTGCAAATAGCATTCGCGTCTGTTCCCAGCAAGTACAGTGTATTGGACTGAAGAGAAGCTCCTGTTTTACTTAGTTTCCAATCCTGAGTTGAACTAGAAATGCCCTGTATGTGTAGGAAGCACATTTCTTTTGTTCTGAGCTAGCTCACTGTCCAGGCCCTATAGGAAACACAGTAGAGTGCAAGAATGCCCGTTTCTCAAAAGCAGAGTGTTTTTCTTGCATGGCACACTAGGGTTCAGTTAAACTTCCTAAACGGAGTTGAATCACGTTCAGTTTCAAGTTCTAGCAGCAGGGGTTCATTCAGGCTAAGAATAGCACTCTTGTGCTATTCTGGCCATACACAGTGCAAATAGCATTCGTGTCTATTCCCAGCAAGTACAGTGTATTGGACTGAAGACAAGCTCCTGTTTTACTTAGTTTCCAATCCTGAGTAGAACTAGATATGCCCTGTTTGTGTAGGAAGCAGAGTTCTTTTGTTCTGAGCTAGCTCACTGTACTGGCCCTATAGGAAACACAATAGAGTGCAAGAATGCCCGTTTATCAGAAGCAGAGTGTTTTTTTTGCATGGCACACGAGGGTTCAGTTAAACTTCCGAAACGGAGTTGAATCACGTTCAGTTTCTAGTTCTGGCAGCAAGGGTTCATTCAGGCTAAGAACAGCATTCTTGTGCTATTCTGGCCATACACAGTGCAAATAGCATTCGCGTGTTCCCAGCAAGTACAGTGTATTGGACTGAAGAGAAGCTCCTGTTTTACTTAGTTTCAAATCCTGAGTTGACATAGATATGCCCCGTTTGTGTAGGGATCACGGTTCTTTTGTTCTGAGCTAGCTCACTGTACTGGCCCTATAGGAAACACAGTAGAGTGCAAGAATGCCCGTTTCTCAAAAGCAGAGTGTTTTTCTTGCATGGCACACTAGGGTTCAGTTAAACTTCCTAAACGGAGTTGAATCACGTTCAGTTTCAAGTTCTAGCAGCAAGGGTTCATTCAGGCTAAGAACAGGACTCTTGTGCTATTCTGGCCATACACAGTGCAAATAGCATTCGCGTCTGTTCCCAGCAAGTACAGTGTATTGGACTGAAGAGAAGCTCCTGTTTTACTTAGTTTCCAATCCTGAGTTGAACTAGATATGCCCAGTTTGTGTAGGAAGCACAGTTCTTTTGTTCTCAGCTAGCTCACTGTACTGGCCCTATTGGAAACACAGTAGAGTGCAAGAATGCCCGTTTCTCAAAAGCAGAGTGTTTTTCTAGCATGGCACACTAGGGTTCAGTTAAACTTCCTAAAGAGAGTTGAATCACGTTCAGTTTCAAGCTCTGGCAGCAAGGGTTCATTCAGGCTATGAACAGCACTCTTGTGCTATTCTGGCCATACACAGTGCAAATAGCATTCGCGTCTGTTCCCAACAAGTACAGTGTATTGGACTGAAGAGACTCTCCTGTTTTACTTAGTTTCCAATCCTGAGTTAAACTAGATATGCCACGTTTGTGTAGGAAGCACAGTTCTTTTGTTCTGATCTAGCTCACTGTACTGGCCCTATAGGAAACACAGTAGAGTGCAAGAATGCCCGTTTCTCATAAGCAGAGTGTTTTTCTTGCATGGCACACTAGGGTTCAGTTAAACTTCCTAAACGAAGTTGAATCACGTTCAGTTTCAAGTTCTAGCAGCAGGGGTTCATTCAGGTTAAGAACAGCACTCTTGTGCTATTCTGGCCATACACAGTGCAAATAGCATTCGCGACTGTTCCCAGCAAGTACAGTGTATTGGACTGAAGAGAAGCTCCTGTTTTACTTAGTTTCAAATCCTGAGTTGAAATAGATATGCCCCGTTTGTGTAGGAAGCATGGTTCTTTTGTTCTGAGCTAGCTCACTGCACTGGCCCTATAGGAAACACAGTAGAGTGCAAGAATGCCCGTTTCTCAAAAGCAGAGTGTTTTTCTTGCATGGCACACTAGGGTTCAGTTAAACTTCCTAAACGGAGTTGAATCACGTTCAGTTTCAAGTTCTAGCAGCAAGGGTTCATTCAGGCTAAGAACAGGACTCTTGTGTTATTCTGGACACACAGTGCAAATAGCATTCGCGTCTGTTCCCAGCAAGTACAGTGTATTGGACTGAAGAGAAGCTCCTGTTTTACTTAGTTTCCAATCCTGAGTTGAACTAGATATGCCCCGTATGTGTAGGAAGCACGGTTCTTTTGTTCTGAGCTAGCGCACTGTACTGGCCCTGTAGGAAACACAGTAGAGTGCAAGAATGCCCGTTTCTCAAAAGCAGAGTGTTTTTCTTGCATGGCACACTTGGGTAGAGTTAAACTTCCTAAACGGAGTTGAATCACGTTCAGTTTCAAGTTCTAGCAGCAGGAATTCATTCAGGCTAAGAACAGCACTCTTGTTCTATTCTGGCCATACACAGTGCAAATAGCATTCGCGTCTGTTCCCAGCAAGTACAGTGTATTGGACTGAAGAGAAGCTCCTGTTTTACTTAGTTTCCAATCCTGAGTTGAACTAGATATGCCCAGTTTGTGTAGGAAGCACAGTTCTTTTGTTCTGAGCTAGCTCACTGTACTGGCCCTATTGGAAACACAGTAGAGTGCAAGAATGCTCGTTTCTCAAAAGCAGAGTGTTTTTCTAGCATGGCACACTAGGGTTCAGTTAAACTTCCTAAAGAGAGTTGAATAACGTTCAGTTTCAAGCTCTGGCAGCAAGGGTTCATTCAGGCTAAGAACAGCACTCTTGTGCTATTCTGGCCATACACAGTGCAAATAGCATTCGCGTCTGTTCCCAGCAAGTACAGTGTATTGGACTGAAGAGAAGCTCCTGTTTTACTTAGTTTCCAATCCTGAGTTAAACTAGATATGCCACGTTTGTGTAGGAAGCACAGTTCTTTTGTTCTGAGCTAGCTCACTGTACTGGCCCTATAGGAAACACAGTAGAGTGCAAGAATGCTCGTTTCTCAAAAGCAGAGTGTTTTTCTTGCATGGCACGCTGGATTTCAGTTAAACTTCCTAAACGGAGTTGAATCACGTTCAGTTTCAAGTTGTAGCAGCAGGGGTTCATTTAGGCTAAGAACAGCACTCTTGTGCTATTCTGGCCATACAAAGTGCAAATAGCATTCGCGTTGTTCCCAGCAAGTACAGTGTATTGGACTGAAGAGAAGCTCCTGTTTTACTTAGTTTCCAATCCTGAGTTGAACTAGATATACCCCGTTTGTGTAGGAAGCACAGTTCTTTTGTTCTGAGCTAGCTCACTGTACTGGCCCTATAGGAAACACAGTAGAGTGCAAGAATGCCCGTTTCTCAAAAGCAGAGTGTTTTTCTTGCATGGCACACTAGGGTTCAGTTAAACTTCCTAAACGAAGTTGAATCACGGTCAGTTTCAAGTTCTAGCCCCAGGGGATCATTCAGGCTATGAACAGCACTCTTGTGCTATTCTGGCCATACACAGTGCAAGTAGCATTCGCGTCTGTTCCAAGCAAGTACAGTGTATTGGACTGAAGAGAAGCTCCTGTTTTATTTAGTTTCAAATCCTGAGTTGAAATAGATATGCCCCGTTTGTGTAGGAAGCACGGTTCTTTTGTTCTGAGCTAGCTCACTGCACTGGCCCTATAGGAAACACAGTAGAGTGCAAGAATGCCTGTTTCTCAAAAGCAGAGTGTTTTTCTTGCATGGCACACTAGGGTTCAGTTAAACTTCCTAAACGGAGTTGAATCACGTTCAGTTTCAAGTTCTAGCAGCAAGGGTTCATTCAGGCTAAGAACAGCACTCTTGTGCTATTCTGGCCAAACACAGTGCAAATAGCATTCGCGTCTGTTCCCAGCAAGTACAGAGTATTGGACTGAAGAGAAGCTCCTGTTTTACTTAGTTTCCAATCCTGAGTTGAACTAGATATGCTCCGTATGTGTAGGAAGCACGGTTCTTTTGTTCTGAGCTAGCTCACTGTAGTGGTCATGTAGGAAACACAGTAGAGTGCAAGAATGCCCATTTCTCAAAAGCACAGTGTTTTTCTTGCATGGCACACTAGGGTTCAGTTACACTTCCTAAACAGAGTTGAATCACATTCAGTTTCAGGTTCTGTCAGCAAGGGTTCATTCAGTCTAAGAACAGAACTCTTGTGCTATTCTGGACATACACAGTGCAAATAGCATTCGCGTCTGTTCCCAGCATGTACAGTGTATTGGACTGAAGAGAAGCTCCTGTTTTACTTAGTTTCCAATCCTGAGTTGAACTAGATATGCCCCGTTTGTGTAGGCAGCACGGTTCTTTTTTTCTGAGCTAGCTCACTGTACTGGCCCTATAGGAAAGACAGTAGAGTGCAAGAATGCCCGTTTCTCAGAAGCACAGTGTTTTTCGTGCATGGCACACTAGGGTTCAGTTAAACTTCCTAAACGGAATTGAATCACGTTCAGTTTCAAGTTCTAGCAGCAAGGGTTCATTCAGACTAAGAACAGCACTCTTGTGCTATTCTGGCCATTCACAGTACAAATAGCATTCTCGTCTGTTCCCAGCAAGTACAGTGTATTGGACTGAAGAGAAGCTCCTGTTTTACTTAGTTTCCAATCCTGAGTTGAACTAGATATGCCCCGTTTGTGTAGGAAGCACGGTTCTTTTGTTCTGAGCTAGCTCACTGTACTGGCCCTATAGGAAACACAGTAGAGTGCAAGAATGCCCGTTTCTCAAAAGCAGAGTGTTTTTCTTGCATGGCACGCTAGGTTTCAGTTAAACTTCCTAAACGGAGTTGAATCACGTTCAGTCTCAAGTTGTAGCAGCAGGGGTTCATTCAAGCTAAGAACAGCACTCTTGTGCTATTCTGGCCATACACAGTGCAAATAGCATTTGCGTTGTTCCCAGGAAGTACAGTGTATTGGACTGAAGAGAAGCTCCTGTTTTACTTAGTTTCCAATCCTGAGTTGATCTAGATATGCCCCGTTTGTGTAGGAAGCACGGTTCTTTTGTTCTGAGCTAGCTCACTGTACTGGCCCTATTGGAAACACAGTAGAGTGTAAGAATGCCCGTTTCTCAAAAGCACAGTGTTTTTCTTGCATGGCACACTAGGGTTCAGTTACACTTCCTAAACAGAGTTGAATCACGTTCACTTTCAAGTTCTAGCAGCAAGGGTTCATTCAGGCTAAGAACAGCACTCTTGTGCTATTCTGGCCATACACAATGCAACCAGCATTCGCGTCTGTTCCCAGCAAGTACAGTGTATTGGACTGAAGAGAAGCTCCTGTTTTACTTAGTTTCCTATCCTGAGTTGAACTACATATGCCCCGTTTGTGTAGGAAGCAGAGTTCTTTTGTTCTGAGCTAGCTCACTGTACTGGCCCTATAGGAAACACAATAGAGTGCAAGAATGCCCGTTTCTCAAAAGCAGAGTGTTTTTCTTGCATGGCACACTAGGGTTCAGTTAAACTTCCTAAACGAAGTTGAATCACGTTCAGTTTCAAGTTCTAGCAGCAGGGGTTCATCCAGGCTAAGAACAGCACTCTTGTGCTATTCTGGCCATACACAGTGCAAATAGCATTCGCGTTGGTCCCAGCAAGTACAGTGTATTGGACTGAAGAGAAGCTCCTGTTTTACTTAGTTTCCAATTCTGAGTTGAACTAGATATGCCCCGTTTGTGTAGGAAGCACGGTTCTTTTGTTCTGAGCTAGCTCACTGTACTGGCCCTATTGGAAACACAGTAGAGTGCAAGAATGCCCGTTTCTCAAAAGCAGAGTGTTTTTTTTGCATGGCACACTAGGGTTCAGTTAAACTTCCTAAACAGAGTTGAATCACGTTCAGGTTCAAGTTCTGTCAGCAAGGGTTCATTCAGGCTAAGAACAGCACTCTTGTGCTTTTCTGGCCATACACAGTGCAAATAGCATTCGCGTCTGTTCCCAGCAAGTACAGTGTATTGGACTGAAGAGAAGCTCCTGTTTTACTTAGTTTCCTATCCTGAGTTGAACTAGATATGCCCCGTTTGTGTAGGCAGCACGGTTCTTTTTTTCTGAGCTAGCTCACTGTCCAGGCCCTATAGGAAACACAGTAGAGTGCAAGAATGCCCGTTTCTCAGAAGCAGAGTGTTTTTCGTGCATGGCACACTAGGGTTCAGTTAAACTTCCTAAACGGAATTGAATCACGTTCAGTTTCAAGTTCTAGCAGCAAGGGTTCATTCAGGCTAAGAACAGCACTATTGTGCTATTCTGGCCATTCACAGTGCAAATAGCATTCGCGTCTGTTCCCAGCAAGTACAGTGTATTGGACTGAAGAGAAGCTCCTGTTTTACTTAGTTTCCAATCCTGAGTTGAACTAGATACGCCCCGTTTGTGTAGGAAGCACGGTTCTTTTGTTCTGAGCTAGCTCACTGTACTGGCCTTATAGGAAACAGAGTAGAGTGCAAGAATGCCCGTTTCTCAAAAGCAGAGTGTTTTTCTTGCATGGCTCACTTGCTTTCAGTTAAACTTCTTAAACGGAGTTGAATCACGTTCAGTTTCAAGTTCTAGCAGCAAGGGTTCATTCAGGCTAAGAACAGCACTCTTGTGCTATTCTGGCCATACACAGTCCAACCAGCATTCGCGTCTGTTCCCAGCAAGTACAGTGTATTGGACTGAAGAGAAGCTCCTGTTTTACTTAGTTTCCAATCCTGAGTTGAACTAGATATGCCCCGTTTGTTTAGGAAGCACGGTTCTTTTGTTCTGAGCTAGCTCACTGTACTGGCCCTATTGGAAACACAGTAGAGTGCAAGAATGCCCGTTTCTCAAGAGCACAGTGTTTTTCTTGCATGGCAACTAGGGCTCAGTTAAACTTCCTAAACAGAGTTGAATCACGTTCAGTTTCAAGTTCTGTCAGCAAGGGTTCATTCAGACTAAGAACAGCACTCTTGTGCTATTCTGGCCATACACAGTGCAAATAGCATTCGCGTCTGTTCCCAGCAACTACAGTGTATTGGACTGAAGAGAAGCTCCTGTTTTACTTAGTTTCCAATCCTGAGTTGAACTAGATATGCCTCGTTTGTGTAGGCAGCACCGTTCTTTTTTTCTGAGCTAGCTCACTGTACTGGCCCTATAGGAATCACAGTAGAGTGCAAGAATGCCCGTTTCTCAGAAGCAGAGTGTTTTTCTTGCATGGCAACTAGGGTTCAGTTAAACTTCCTAAACGAAGTTGAATCAAGTTCAGTTTCAAGTTCAAGCAGCAAGGGTTCATTCAGGCTAAGAACAGCACTCTTGTGCTGTTCTGGCCATATACAGTGCAAAGAGCATTCTCGTCTGTTCCCAGCAAGTACAGTTTATTGGACTGAAGAGAAGCTCCTGTTTTACTTAGTTTCCAATCCTGAGTTGAACTAGATATGCCCCGTTTGTGTAGGATGCACAGTTCTTTTGTTCTGAGCTAGCTCACTGTACTGGCCCTATAGGAAACACAGCAGAGTGCAAGAATGCCCGTTTCTCAAAAGCAGAGTGTTTTTCTTGCATGGCACGCTAGGTTTCAGTTAAACTTCCTAAACGGAGTTGAATCACGTTCAGTTTCAAGTTCTAGCAGCAGGGGTTCATTCAGGCTAAGAACAGCACTCTTGTGCTATTCTGGCCATACACAGTACAAATAGCATTCGCGTTGGTCCCAGCAAGTACAGTGTATTGGACTGAAGAGAAGCTCCTGTTTTACTTAGTTTCCAATCCTGAGTTGAACTAGATATGCTCCGTTTGTGAAGGAAGCACGGTTCTTTTGTTCTGAGCTAGCTCACTGTACTGGCCCTATTGGAAACACAGTAGAGTGCAAGAATGCCCGTTTCTCAAAAGCACAGTGTTTTTCTTGCATGGCACACTAGGGTTCAGTTAAACTTCCTAAACAGAGTTGAATCACGTTCAGGTTCAAGTTCTGTCAGCAAGGGTTCATTCAGGCTAAGAACAGCACTCTTGTGCTATTCTGGCCATACACAGTGCAACCAGCATTCGTGTCTGTTCCCAGCAAGTACAGTGTATTGGACTGAAGTGAAGCTCCTGTTTTACTTAGTTTCCAATCCTGAGTTGAACTAGATATGCCCCGTTTGTGTAGGAAGCACGGTTCTTTTGTTCTGAGCTAGCTCACTGTACTGGCCCTATTGGAAACACAGTAGAGTGCAAGAATGCCCGTTTCTCAAGAGCACAGTGTTTTTCTTGCATGGCAACTAGGGTTCAGTTAAACTTCCTAAACAGAGTTGAATCACGTTCAGTTTCAAGTTCTGTCAGCAAGGGTTCATTCAGGCTAAGAACAGCACTCTTGTGCTATTCTGGCCATACACAGTGCAAATAGCATTCGCGTCTGTTCCCAGCAAGTACAGTGTATTGGACTGAAGAGAAGCTCCTGTTTTACTTAGTTTCCTATCCTGAGTTGAACTAGATATGCCCCGTTTGTGTAGGCAGCACGGTTCTTTTTTTCTGAACTAGCTCACTGTACTGGCCCTATAGGAAACACAGTAGAGTACAGGAATGCCCGTTTCTCAGAAGCAGAGTGTTTTTCGTGCATGGCACACTAGGGTTCAGTTAAACTTCCTAAACGGAATTGTATCACGTTCAGTTTCAAGTTCTAGCAGCAAGGGTTCATTCAGGCTAAGAACAGCACTATTGTGCTATTCTGGCCATTCACAGTGCAAATAGCATTCGCGTCTGTTCCCAGCAAGTACAGTGTATTGGACTGAAGAGAAGCTCCTGTTTTACTTAGTTTCCAATCCTGAGTTGAACTAGATATACCCCGTTTGTGTAGGAAGCACGGTTCTTTTGTTCTGAGCTAGCTCACTGTACTGGCCTTATAGGAAACAGAGTAGAGTGCAAGAATGCCCGTTTCTCAAAAGCAGAGTGTTTTTCTTGCATGGCTCACTTGGGTTCAGTTAAACTTCTTAAACGGAGTTGAATCACGTTCAGTTTCAAGTTCTAGCAGCAAGGGTTCATTCAGGCTAAGAACAGCACTCTTGTTCTATTCTGGCCATACACAGTGCAACAAGCATTCACGTCTGTTCCCAGCAAGTACAGTGTATTGGACTGAAGAGAAGCTCCTGTTTTACTTAGTTTCCAATCCTGAGTTGAACTAGATATGCCCCGTTTGTGTAGGAAGCACGGTTCTTTTGTTCTGAGCTAGCTCACTGTACTGGCCCTATTGGAAACACAGTAGAGTGCAAGAATGCCCGTTTCTCAAGAGCACAGTGTTTTTCTTGCATGGCAACTAGGGTTCAGTTAAACTTCCTAAACAGAGTTGAATCACGTTCAGTTTCAAGTTCTGTCAGCAAGGGTTCATTCAGGCTAAGAACAGCACTCTTGTGCTATTCTGGCCATACACAGTGCAAATAGCATTCGCGTCTGTTCCCAGCAACTACAGTGTATTGGACTGAAGAGAAGCTCCTGTTTTACTTAGTTTCCAATCCTGAGTTGAACTAGATATGCCTCGTTTGTGTAGGCAGCACGGTTTTTTTTTTCTGAGCTAGCTCACTGTACTGGCCCTATAGGAAACACAGTAGAGTGCAAGAATGCCCTTTCTCAGAAGCAGAGTGTTTTTCGTGCATGGCACACTAGGGTTCAGTTAAACTTCCTAAACGGAATTGAATCACGTTCAGTTTCAAGTTCTAGCAGCAAGGGTTCATTCAGGCTAAGAACAGGACTATTGTGCTATTCTGGCCATTCACAGTGCAAATAGCATTCGCGTCTGTTCCCAGCAAGTACAGTGCATTGGACTGAAGAGAAGCTCCTGTTTTACTTAGTTTCCAATCCTGAGTTGAACTAGATATGCCCCGTTTGTGTAGGAAGCACAGTTCTTTTGTTCTGAGCTAGCTCCCTGACTGGCCCTATTGGAAACACAGTAGAGTGCAAGAATGCCCGTTTCTCAAGAGCACAGTGTTTTTCTTGCATGGCAACTAGGGTTCAGTTAAACTTCCTAAACAGAGTTGAATCACGTTCAGTTTCAAGTTCTGTCAGCAAGGGTTCATTCAGGCTAAGAACAGCACTCTTGTGCTATTCTGGCCATACACAGTGCAAATAGCATTCGCGTCTGTTCCCTGCAAGTACAGTGTATTGGACTGAAGAGAAGCTCCTGTTTTACTTAGTTTCCAATCCTGAGTTGAACTAGATATGCACCGTTTGTGTAGGCAGCACGGTTCTTTTGTTCTGAGCTAGCTCACTGTACTGGCCCTATAGGAAACACAGTAGAGTGCAAGAATGCCCGTTTCTCAGAAGCAGAGTGTTTTTCTTGCATGGCACACTAGGGTTCAGTTAAACTTCCTAAACGGAATTGAATCACGTTCAGTTTCAAGTTCTAGCAGCAAGGGTTCATTCAGGCTAAGAACAGCACTATTGTGCTATTCTGGCCATTCACAGTGCAAATAGCATTCGCGTCTGTTCCCAGCAAGTACAGTGTATTGGACTGAAGAGAAGCTCCTGTTTTACTTAATTTCCAATCCTGAGTTGAACTAGATATGCCCCGTTTGTGTAGGAAGCACGGTTCTTTTGTTCTGAGCTAGCTCACTGTACTGGCCCTATTGGAAACACAGTAGAGTGCAAGAATGCCCGTTTCTCAAAAGCAGAGTGTTTTTTTTGCATGGCACACTAGGGTTCAGTTAAACTTCCTAAACAGAGTTGAATCACGTTCAGGTTCAAGTTCTGTCAGCAAGGGTTCATTCAGGCTAAGAACAGCACTCTTGTGCTATTCTGGCCATACACAGTGCAAATAGCATTCGCGTCTGTTCCCAGCAAGTACAGTGTATTGGACTGAAGAGAAGCTCCTGTTTTACTTAGTTTCCAATCCTGAGTTGAACTAGATATGCCCCGTTTGTGTAGGATGCACAGTTCTTTTGTTCTGAGCTAGCTCACTGTACTGGCCCTATAGGAAACACAGTAGAGTGCAAGAATGCCCGTTTCTCAAAAGCAGAGTGTTTTTCTTGCATGGCACGCTAGGTTTCAGTTAAACTTCCTAAACAGAGTTGAATCACGTTCAGGTTCAAGTTCTGTCAGCAAGGGTTCATTCAGGCTAAGAACAGCACTCTTGTGCTATTCTGGCCATACACAGTGCAAATAGCATTCGCGTCTGTTCCCAGCAAGTACAGTGTATTGGACTGAAGAGAAGCTCCTGTTTTACTTAGTTTCCTATCCTGAGTTGAACTAGATATGCCCCGTTTGTGTAGGAAGCACGGTTCTTTTGTTCTGAGCTAGCTCACTGTACTGGCCCTATAGGAAACACAGTAGAGTGCAAGAATGCCCGTTTCTCAAAAGCAGAGTGTTTTTCTTGCATGGCTCACTTGGGTTCAGTTAAACTTCTTAAACGGAGTTGAATCACGTTCAGTTTCAAGTTCTAGCAGCAAGGGTTCATTCAGGCTAAGAACAGCACTCTTGTGCTATTCTGGCGATACACAGTGCAACCAGCATTCGTGTCTGTTCCCAGCAAGTACAGTGTATTGGACTGAAGTGAAGCTCCTGTTTTACTTAGTTTCCAATCCTGAGTTGAACTAGATATGCCCCGTTTGTGTAGGAAGCACGGTTCTTTTGTTCTGAGCTAGCTCACTGTACTGGCACTATTGGAAACACAGTAGAGTGCAAGAATGCCCGTTTCTCAAGAGCACAGTGTTTTTCTTGCATGGCAACTAGGGTTCAGTTAAACTTCCTAAACAGAGTTGAATCACGTTCAGTTTCAAGTTCTGTCAGCAAGGGTTCATTCAGGCTAAGAACAGCACTCTTGTGCTATTCTGGCCATACACAGTGCAAATAGCATTCGCGTCTGTTCCCAGCAAGTACAGTGTATTGGACTGAAGAGAAGCTCCTGTTTTACTTAGTTTCCTATCCTGAGTTGAAGTAGATATGCCCCGTTTGTGTAGGCAGCACGGTTCTTTTTTTCTGAGCTAGCTCACTGTACTGGCCCTATAGGAAACACAGTAGAGTGCACGAATGCCCGTTTCTCAGAAGCAGAGTGTTTTTCGTGCATGGCACACTAGGGTTCAGTTAAACTTCCTAAACGGAATTGTATCACGTTCAGTTTCAAGTTCTAGCAGCAAGGGTTCATTCAGGCTAAGAACAGCACTATTGTGCTATTCTGGCCATTCACAGTGCAAATAGCATTCGCGTCTGTTCCCAGCAAGCACAGTGTATTGGACTGAAGAGAAGCTCCTGTTTTACTTAGTTTCCAATCCTGAGTTGAACTAGATATACCCCGTTTGTATAGGAAGCACGGTTCTTTTGTTCTGAGATAGCTCACTGTACTGGCCTTATAGGAAACAGAGTAGAGTGCAAGAATGCCCGATTCTCAAAAGCAGAGTGTTTTTCTTGCATGGCTCACTTGGGTTCAGTTAAACTTCTTAAACGGAGTTGAATCACGTTCAGTTTCAAGTTCTAGCAGCAAGGGTTCATTCAGGCTAAGAACAGCACTCTTGTGCTATTCTGGCCATACACAGTGCAACAAGCATTCACGTCTGTTCCCAGCAAGTACAGTGTATTGGACTGAAGAGAAGCTCCTGTTTTACTTAGTTTCCAATCCTGAGTTGAACTAGATATGCCCCGTTTGTGTAGGAAGCACGGTTCTTTTGTTCTGAGCTAGCTCACTGTACTGGCCCTATTGGAAACACAGTAGAGTGCAAGAATGCCCGTTTCTCAAGAGCACAGTGTTTTTCTTGCTTGGCAACTAGGGTTCAGTTAAACTTCCTAAACAGAGTTGAATCACGTTCAGTTTCAAGTTCTGTCAGCAAGGGTTCATTCAGGCTAAGAACAGCACTCTTGTGCTATTCTGGCCATACACAGTGCAAATAGCATTCGCGTCTGTTCCCAGCAACTACAGTGTATTGGACTGAAGAGAAGCTCCTGTTTTACTTAGTTTCCAAACCTGAGTTGAACTAGATATGCCTCGTTTGTGTAGGCAGCACGGTTCTTTTTTTCTGAGCTTGCTCACTGTACTGTCCCTATAGGAAACACAGTAGAGTGCAAGAATGCTATTTCTCAGAAGCAGAGTGTTTTTCGTGCATGGCTCACTATGGTTCAGTTAAACTTCCTAAACGGAATTGAATCACGTTCAGTTTCAAGTTCTAGCAGCAAGGGTTCATTCAGGCTAAGAACAGCACTATTGTGCTCTTCTGGCCATTCACAGTGCAAATAGCATTCGCGTCTGTTCCCAGCAAGTACAGTGTATTGGACTGAAGAGAAGCTCCTGTTTTACTTAGTTTCCAATCCTGAGTTGAACTAGATATGCCCCGTTTGTGTAGGAAGCACGGTTCTTTTGTTCTGAGCTAGCTCACTGTACTGGCCCTATTGGAAACACAGTAGAGTGCAAGAATGCCCGTTTCTCAAGAGCACAGTGTTTTTCTTGCATGGCAACTAGGGTTCAGTTAAACTTCCTAAACAGAGTTGAATCACGTTCACTTTCAAGATCTGTCAGCAAGGGTTCATTCAGGCTAAGAACAGCACTCTTGTGCTATTCTGACAATACACAGTGCAAATAGCATTCGCGTCTGTTCCCTGCAAGTACAGTGTATTGGACTGAAGAGAAGCTCCTGTTTTACTTAGTTTCCAATCCTGAGTTGAACTAGATATGCACCGTTTGTGTAGGCAGCACGGTTCTTTTGTTCTGAGCTAGCTCACTGTACTGGCCCTATAGGAAACACAGTAGAGTGCAAGAATGCCCGTTTCTCAGAAGCAGAGTGTTTTTCTTGCATGGCACACTAGGGTTCAGTTAAACTTCCTAAACGGAATTG